>NC_046296.1:23796700-24101544 GCF_004115265.2 Rhinolophus ferrumequinum | reverse complement strand
CCAGAGTCCAAGGAATCTCTATCATCACTCTTCTCCATATCCACTTCATCACCAGGTACTATTATTTTTTACTTCCTAACCGTCTTCCAAATATGCCCACTCTCCCTATGTCTCTTCATCATCCTAGACCCAGCTACCACCATCTTTGGCGATATATTTGGGCTACCACTTCTACCACCAGCCCCTCTCCAGATCATTCTCCATGTTACTTCCAGACTCTCACAGGTTGTGTTTCCAAGGAAGCCAGCTTGAGATGGAGATTAGAATTCATTAGGCAGATTAGGCAGTTTCTTGAAGGAAGGAAGGCAGGTAAGCTTGGGCAGAAGGAGAAGTTGAGCTACAGTGAAGTTTCAACTGAAGTCTTAGCCAACACTGTGGTGATTTCTGAAGATGGAATGAGCCTTCAGAGCTGTCCCAAGGTGGGAGGAGCAGCCGGCCTTCATACCCCTGCACTGAGCAGGATATGAGTCCTGGAAAGGGGCATAACCTTGGGCACCAGGGCTCTGCAGTTCAGGCAATTCCCAAAAGGGTTTGACAACTAAGGGCTGTCTTCCAGCAGGACTCTCAGCTGCTGGGATAATAGATTCTTCATTTTCAAAGGGGAATTTGTGTGGCAGAGTGAACTTTTCAATTCTGATCATGTCATCCTTTTGTTTAAAACCTTTCAAAGAAAAGCCAAAAGTATGTAACATGATCCTCAAAACGGTATGGTCTGACCCCTACCTGACCTTTCCACCCTCATCTCCATCCTTCTCAGCTTTGCTGTCTGGCCTCCAGCCACACTGGTCTGTTTTCATTCCCTCGTATTTATCTTACCGTGTTTCTCTGAAAATAAGACCTAACCAGAAAATAAGCCCTCACATGATTTTTCAGGATGACATCCCCTGAACATAAGCCCTAATGCATTTTTTGGAGCAAAAATTAATATAAGACCCACTCTTATTTTTGGAGAAACACGGTACTTCCTCCCACCACCGGGCTTTTGTACATGCTGTTTCCTGTTTTGCAATGGTTTCCTCCACCTTCACTTTACCTAGTAGAGCCTTTAGGTATCAGCTCAATTCCTCTTCCTGGCCTCCCTGACTAGGTCACTCCCCCATTACAGACTCTCACAGCCCATGTTTCTTTGTGCAGTAGTACATGTATGGGTTGCAGTTTTTGCATTTGCTTGTATGATTATTTCACAGCCAACCGTATCTCCCATTAGAGGGGTTGCTCCATGACGACAAGCTGTGCCTATTTTTTGCTCACCATTCAATTTCTAGGTTTTTTCACAGTTGCTGATGCGTAGTGAGTGTTCAGAAAATATTGGTTGAATGGAAAGTGCAAGAAGGCACTTATTTTGTGGATTAGGTCACCAAATATTGAAGAGTTCACATGGACTTGCTCAGAATCAAATAGCTGTTTAGTTTTGGAGAAGGATATTTTAAGTCATGTGTGTTTGCATATTATTTGGAGAGATTTTGTGGCCTATTCATAGGCAAGTTTACAACTAAAAATGATTACTGCTTCTGCCTTCCGCTCCACCTTGAACTGGACCATTGACTTTTCTTTTCCTAGAGCTTATCCACATTTGTTGTGGTCTTCATTTAAACAGTCAAGGAAAAAACTCAAATGGATTGGTGGATGAAATCCAATCAGGCAAGACTTAAAAAAAAATTATCCCTGCATGACACCAAATACCTAGTTTGACAAATTCTTTTGCTTTTCATCCAGTTGTTTTAACATGATGGAGATGCAATCTTCACTTCATCCAGATGTCCCACCCTCACCCTTGAGTTTAGACTGCATGGCAAAGAGAGTGAGAAAAACAAGCAGAAGAAAGGAGATTGGCCCACAAGTCACCTTGTATTTCTGGGCTCAAGTTTAGTGAACAATGAGTTGAAATCTTGGGTCATAATTCACCAATCAGGCTACATATGCAAATGAGAACATCCTGA
The DNA here is from genome assembly GCF_004115265.2 of Rhinolophus ferrumequinum. NCBI lineage: Eukaryota > Metazoa > Chordata > Mammalia > Chiroptera > Rhinolophidae > Rhinolophus > Rhinolophus ferrumequinum. Next base: position 24,099,604 of record NC_046296.1, on the reverse strand, counting down.
CTTGTCCAAAAGAGTTCCGTAAATAATATTATTCATCTCCTAGAAGCAAGCCATATTTTTACTGGACTTTCTACTTTAGCCCTGCATTACTAATGAGAATATATATTTAAAAACTCTGTTATTTATTTCCCTTCTGCTTAATATTTCAATCAAACATACATTTACTGTATTAATCACAGAACATGATGGTTTTAAAACCTCAGAAATCATTTTAATTGAATACCTCATGTCTGTTTAATCTAAAGTTAATAAAACCTTTTTTTCAAACATCATTGTATCCAATTTTAATTTCTTGCTGTAGGACATTCACCCCTCCTTTCCCTGAATTTTTTTTCAGAGTCAGTCATAAAAAATTCATATTTTATTTGAAATCAAAGTTAGATTATTTTTATGTTAGTAATACTAACCTGTTAATTACTTAATATCAGTGTAATAACCAATAAAATGAAGAATTGTGTCCAATGATAAAAATTTATGATGTATCAATTCAAAGTGTATTTGGAAATAAGAAACTCTCAGCTGATGTCTGTCATTTTCAGACATGAACACAGTTGGACAAAGAGAAAAGTTCTGTTACGAGACCTTTACGTATCTGCCTCAGTGGGAGTTCGGCGGGAGAGGAGATAGGGGATTGCACATGGCACCAAGTGGCATTTCTTTTATTAATTTGGCTAGAAATACCATGGATACTACACTGGATTTGGGTATGCAAGCAATGAAATTCATTGTGTCACACATCTGCAGTGTTCCCAATCCTTTTCATTTACTTTTAAAGTTGTATTATATATGGTCCCTGGTCTACAGATAATAGGTAATGAATGGCTCTTTGGTTATCTCTTTGATTAGAATTCCCTGGCTCCATGTTCATGTTATAAAGTGAAGGGAAAGGTGAGGAGAAAATTTTGTCTCAGAAACATTTGGCATACATTCCCTTGGGGCTTTATATATTGTGGTTCAATTAGCAGGGTAAGAATTAATCTCTGTTTTACATTTTGTATCAGTGTTATTTAGCAGAGGGTTTCATTTATGGCTCCTCTTGCACAAACACACAATTTGCCTGTCCAACCTCATGCAAGGTCAATGAACCCATTCCTTTTGTAGAATAATACTCAGATATCACATAGCGGGGTTGACCGTATGATTCATCTACCGAACTGGGATGGGACACTTTTCTGCATTAAAGAGGAAGAATTACCGAGTCAGGGCAAAAGGTGTGACCCTCAAGCATCTGCGGAACAACGGGGCCTCTGGTTGCTCTATCTGTAGTGTACCTGGAACACTGACCTCCTTTTCCCCCTGAGGAACATTCCATGAACACTTTTCTACAAAAAGAGTTAATTCATGTTCTGTGCCTCATAAACCTAGTCTTAAAATTACATGGACCTGTCTGATCATTTTGATTATAGTGGAAAGTTCTGAAACCTCAAGAATGACCTGATCTATTGTAGATATTGGGCCCAGGATTAAGTCCCTCTGCCACGACCCTCGTCATGGTCTCACAGTCCTAGAAACCCACAGCTGCCAAGCAGTGACGACAACTCATTGGGATCAACTTTCTGCATGGCTGCATAACAGCTCATTGAGAGCCTGTGTCATCTTTTATTCATTCACAATCCTATGTTTGCCCATTTTAGGTTGCTTTCTGTTATCTTGAGCCTCCGGCATCTGCCACAAAGGATGCAAGAACACTAAGGTAGGACATCACAGAAGTGTGAGACGTTTTAATATTTTGACCCTTACTCCCTAAGAAAGTAGCAACGAGCCAACTGGAAGAAGGACACAGACAGTGGAGTGTGGGCCTGCCCCATCATGTTGTAGATCATTCTGTTCTGGAAAACAAATTTGTGGCAGGCTGCTCATGGCTGCCTTTCCTAGAGTTACACAATCTTGGTATCAGACCCAAAGGTCAAATAATACAATCTTGAATTTTTTTTGAGGGAGACATTGTTTAGGACTTTTTCTTCCTGAGAGAATCCTTTATTTGGAAGTGACCAGAAAGGATGAGTTATTGAACAACTCTTTTGTCATGGTCCAATGGGCAGAGAAAAAGCAATGTTCCTGTTACCTACAGACCTTCACGAAGACAAGGACAGTAATTCGCAGATAATTAACCTGTTCTTAATCCAAATAATGGAGACAAATCTCATCAGTCTGTAGTCCTGGATCAGAGGGAATGTGCTTTCCAAACTAAGCTATGAAAAGAAGGGAGGAGATTGGGGAGAAAAAAATCTGGGCCAGAATTTTACATGATTCTCAACCCAAGGAAACCCCAGGCCATCAAAGGGCTTTCTTCTTATGGTGCAGATCTATCCTAAGAGAAATAACAGAAACTTCACAACATTGAACATGAGGTGATTAAATCGTTATGTCCCTGCCCTACTTCTGAGCAACAAGTGCCAGGGGTGAGTTTTATGTGTAACATGGGAGTTGATGTGGCACAAAGCAGTGGGTGGTCTTTTTCAGCTGATACTTCAAGCAGCAAATTATTCTTGCCATGAAAAGAGACGTAAAATGCCCCTCCCAGTACCACATAGCGGAAGACACTGAATAAAGTAGAAAAAAGGAAGATTTGAAAAGCTAGGGTTTGAGAGACATAAAGTGTCATGCCGCCATTTTTACTAGCAGGTAGTCAAGCTGTCACTAATTATTTGCAGAGTGTGTTAGAAGGAAGTAGAGTTTTTCACAGGTGTAAATTGGTAAAGTTTTAGTTCTTAAAAAGTGGCAAATGCAGATAGACAATTATTTTTTCTGTGATTAGTAAAAGACTTATAGTAAAAAACAGCCATCTCAATGCTGAAGGTTTGAAATATTGAGATCTGGGACATGGAGAGAAGGCTAAAAGATGATTCCTTTAGTCACATTCCTTAAAGGTTATCACTAGTTCTTAATGAACAGGAAGTAAAGATCGGAATCAGGATCCTTTTTTGTTCATTCCATAGAAATATTTACGTATTGTTCTTATCACTATTATTTAATTATTCTCATATGATTTTATTTTTATCTTCACTGAGGTCCATGTTAAACTGTCAATCCAGGTGTTTCTGTTTTTCTGCACGTATCAGAAATGCAGAAATCCTGTCCTTTGTACAGTTATACAAAACCGGGTACCTAGTAGTCCTTAGAGAACTGAGACTAGGTGTATATTTCAAAGGCACTCGATCTCTGAAATGAAAGGCAGTATTCTAGATCCTTCTTTATTCCCATCTATATTCTCTACCTCACAGACACATAGAAATATAATCAAAAGCTGTTTGGCCCAGGACAGTCATTGGGAAGTTTCTTTATCCCCCTACATTTCACGTTAGTAGGAATTCTAAAAAGACTTGGCAATACTTATCTTAATAAAGAGTTTAATTATTTTCAAATTCTCCACATATTTGTTGTTAACCTCAGCCTTCTGAGAAGCTCAGAAAAGGCATTACACTTTCTATTTAGTAGGAAACTAAGGCCTGTGGTGGGGTAATGCCTTGTCTAATATTTCGTGTCCAGTCAGCGGCAGAACCAAGACCAGAACTCAGGTCTCTTGACTCTCAGACTTCACCGTACCTCATGCCACAGTGCCTGCACTGTGGCAAAGGCCGAGCATCCCCTTTCATTTCTCCTCTTGGAAGAAAGAGGCCTGCAAAGCTATCATTAGTGAAGGGAAAAGCGGAAACATTGAGTGGTGTTTACTGGTAGCCAAGTTAGTGGAGCTTATGAAGATAAGACCATCTGAGTCACGTGGCATGTTGCTTAGTGAGGCTGCAGGACATTCCAGAAAAAAAACAACATATTGGCACACAAAAATATTACTAAGAGGAATAATAAAGATATAATAATAAATAAAAAAATAATAATTTCAGAGAAACACCAACAATGAGTGGGGACAATAAAAAGAGGTAATGTGGGCTGTACAGAGAAGACTGGAATAGGCTTGAGAAAACTTGGATTTTATTTCCGACGACATCACTTACCAACTTCAAGATCTTCAGCCCATCATTTATCTTTCTGTGCCTCAGTTTCCGTGTATGCTAACCTGCTTATCTTCCTCACAGGGTTCTGCCAGAACCAAATGAGATAATGAAGATGACTCTCAGAATTCTGAAGTGCTAGAAAAAGGTAAGAAATTATAGAGTATTACACATAGTAGGTACTTACGCTTTTACTGAACTAAAAGGCTCTTTCACCTGGAATTGATTACTACGCTGCATCATGACTCCTAAGATTATGTGCCAGTAATTATTGCTTTAATGGAAATGGCTAAGTGAATTAACCTGCTGCCAGAATTATGGATCTAATAACATTTTAGAGAACTGTCATTATTCTTCAGCCCTGAGATATCTGGGAATGGAATGCAGTAACAAACATGCAAATTCTGGCCAACAGCCTGGGTGTTTTTGCTACTTGATAAAATTGGAATGCTTGAATACAGTTTTTCCATTTGAAAGACACATTACAAAAATCTACCAAGACAAGTTAAGTATGTGTCTCTGGCAAAGGAATTAAACAAATGTAGAGAGTGAGAAACGTCAATGCAATGCTAGCTATTTTAGTGCTCTATTATCACACACAGAGATTCTTAATGCAGGACGAAAATTATGGAATTTCGATTATAAATTCCAGCTATACGGCCCACCTTGTAGGATACCTTTCAGGATCTGCGTTGCTAAAAAGAGATTAATCTGAATTTTAAGAACGTACTAACCAGTCATCACCAAACTTCATTTCATTTGTGTGTATCTGAACACACATATGCACATGTATTAATAAGCAACTACTATAATAAAGGACAATATTGCCCTTCGTGTAATCCTGTAATTTCACCAACAGTGAACTCTGTCTCAGAGAACATCTCATCTGTAAAAGGCTTCCTGTGGTATCACATGGCTTTGCTTTTAATCTCTGTGCAGTTCTTTTCTGTGTTGCTCTAATGCTTTGTGAAGACGAGGTGTCAGCCACTGTTGTTGCCGAATCAGACAGATCTTAGGGCCAAATTTTGGGTTTCTTGAAAACTGTCTTGGGTGCATCATCCTGTAGGCATCTCTGCTCATAAAACATATCAAGTACTTTTAAGGACAAGTTGACCTCTGGCCTACGGCACTTCCATGTTTGAGGGGATTGTTTAGTTTCCCCAGGGGCCTAGCTAATGTGTTTTATAATCTGCAAGTGCCTCTCCATCACCCAGCCTGGGTTGGGTTGGGTTTTCACAGCCTGTCCAGAGGCAAGGCTTTCTGCCTGTGAGCAGCTCCTAGGTGACAGGATTCGGCCTCTTGGGGTGTACTCACAGGCCCTCATTTCTCTCTCAAAGTGAAGCATAGGAGATTACTTCATCCTGGCAGTGGCTTTCAAACGCTAATTTGCCTCACAAAATGAGAAAAATAAAAGCAACTTTATGATATTTTTAATTGGAGTAAAGTACATATAACATGCAATTTACCGTTTTAATCATTTTTAACTACGCAGTTCAGTAGCATTAAGTACATTCATATTGTTGTGCAGTTATCACCATCCGTCTCCAGACCTTTTTCGTCATCCTCAACTGAAACTTCATATCCAGTAAATAATAACGCCCCACTCCCCCCAGCCCCCAGGTGCTAAAATCCATCACTCCATGTTCTGTCTCAATGAATTAACTACTCTAGGAATCTCATGTACGTGGAATGAAATAATATTTGTCCTTTTGTGATGGATTAGTTCACTTAGCTTAAGGTCCTCAGGGTTCATCCATGTTACAGCATGTGTCAGAATTTCCTTACTTTTGAAGGCTAAATAATATTCCATTATATGTATATATATATACCACATTTTATTTATCCATTCATCCATCAATGGATACTTGGGTATCACCTTTTGACATCTTCTGTGAATAATGCTGTTATGAATATGGGTTTGGCCCAACATAGTGAGTTTTCATAAAGTTAGATGTGTTTCAAGATCTGCCCTTCCAGTTTTTTCCTAGGTGTTACTGTGCTCTATCTTTTATGAACTAATGGGGATAGCAGATAATTCTTTTTTCCCTACTTGGCAGTGTATAGTGTTGACAACCCTAAGTCAATATCCTTTTTTTTTTTTTCGTTTAACTCGTCTGTGAAATACCAAAGTCTGGGAAACACAGGAATTTTTCTCAAATGCAGTTGAGCCCCATAATCACTTGAAAAGCTTTGAAAACTACAGTTCTCAGGAACCTGCACTAAACTTGATTGAAACCAAGTCTAGAGAGGCGAACTCAGACCGTGATTTGTAATTGAAAGCTCCCAATGTTATTCTGATTTATAGTTCAGTTGAGGAATTACTTGTGACTTTCCAGAACATTATGTCAAGTAATATGCATCAGCTTGGTCAGTGGTTACACCTCTGCCACCACCAAACCTATCATTGGGTGAATGCTACTACCAAATTTCAGACCTGTCCAGGACAAGGAGATTCCGAACTAGGACTGATGCTGTGTACAGATTACATCAGTTGTCCACAGTGCAATTTTTATTTCCAAATCAAAGTTGAAGTTTGTGTGGTTCCCCCACAGCTGCTTGCACCTGTTCTTTGGGAAAAGGAAATCAGTTTCCATAGCTTCTCTCCTTACTTCCACCTTCTCAGACTTGAACTTGGCCACCTCATGCTTCCAAAACTACATTGTACAAATTGTACAATATCCGCACTCTGAATTTGCTTTGTTGGCAACTGTAGCCCAGATTGAGAGGGGTTTGCTTTCATTCACACACTTATTGATTTTCTTTTCACAAGTAAACAGCTACAGAGTCCACCATGTGTTCAAAGGATCAGTAAATTACATAGAGAAGCATGTCAGAAATGAAGAGAGTTGAGTCCCACAAGAACCTTCTGAGTGCCATCCTCAGAGCGCACGCACCCACGTTCACTCTTAATCTTCACCACCTTCCAAATACCAAACATTAGTTGATGGCATGTGATCAGTGAGGAAGCTCTGAGTTGATTAAGTGCAGTGATATTTTGAGAAAAGCAGGACATTCCTCATTATCTGCAAAGCCATGGGTATGAGAGAGTGTGGGCTCACATATTAGCATTTCCACATATGTCTTCCCATCCTCTCTCAACCTCTAGCAAGGCAGCTTGCCTTATTAGTACCATGTTTGGGATTAACAGCTTTGCTATTGTGTTAGCATCTCTGTCATTACCCAGAGAGGGAAACTGGCAAGTGCTAAGCCAGTTACTAACAGACCTAAAACAGCACCCAGGATGGAATTCTCACACAGCAACCAACCTCAGAGCCAAAACTCCGCCAGCTACAAGAGAGGTGTTTGCACCTTGAATAAAACGGGCTTTATAATTAGGGTCGGGAAATTTTTAACCGTGCTAAAACTCTCATATCACATTAAAAAGAAATGCCATTCAGATATTTACAAAGTAATGGAATCCCATTCCCATCTGCTTCGGCTTCCTTTCAACACCTCTCCCCTAAGCAGTGCCAAAAGGAGAAAAATCCTAGGCTTGCAGTGTGACTTGTAGGAGAGCCAGCCTGGAGTGTTTGGTTGGGAGGGGCTAGACCTTGAAAGTGGCTGGAAGTACTAAAAGTGTCTGGCGGGAGCAAAGAGGGCCCGTGGGCTCAAGGGATTATAAGGTTGACTTGCAGCGAGCTGGCTTTCTGCAGCCGTGAGCAGTGGCCAAAATCCCTGGCCAGCACGGGGCCCAACGGAGGAAGCCCAAGAGCAGATGCTAAGACAGCTGTGTTAGCACCTCAAGTCATTTCTGATGGATCCAGCCATTCTGGGGACAGTCAATCCATGGGTCACTTTCTTTTATATCACTTTAGATTGTGGAGTTGAAAGCAGGAGACAGAGGTGCTAGAGAGAAACTCACCCACTGTTCTGGGCGCAGACCCAGATTTCCCATCTTGGTTGTCACGTGGTGCGGCTTTGGGGTTGCAAAGAATAGGATGAGCAGCGTCTCCAACTGATAGCCTTCCTCACCCCTCAGTGGGAACCAGCTCTGCATCGCAGAGGTGGAAACTGAGAGTCTGGAAAAAAGAAAAGAAAGAAAGAAAAGAAATCCCCTGGACCACTCTGACACTAAACTCAGGAATCAAGCAAGGAATTTGCCCTCCGTTACTAGTAAAAGTTTCCAGTTTCAAATTAGTCTGCCTTCAGCAAGGCTTCTCAGAACTTTCCCAGCTGTCGATAGAATGAATACTGACTGCATGTCATGGTTTCTCGTGGTGATATGGACCTCTCTGCCCTCCAGTTTCATCCACCACTTTCTTCATGGAAGAAAACATCTTTCTAGTAATCAAATGAGGTTTACATCCAACACCCCTAAGTTCAATAGGAAGAGAGGACCCCATGACCTCAGATGTGTGTGCCAGCAAACCTGTGATGATGCTGAAGCCATGGGGCCAGAATGGTGAGGAAAACTGTGCCATGGGTAGAGAGAAAGAGGGAAGAAAGGCTTGGAAAGCGAACTTCATTTACTTCATAATTTTGCTGGAGGCAGGTCCTATTTTCGTTTCTAGATCTGGTAATGAAACTTTGTGAACCAGAAATTTCAGCACAAGTTCTGACAGGGTTTTCTCTGATTCGCAGGCTTTCTCATCTGAAAAGTCTTACAAAGCAATAATAACATAATCCCACTAGGTGACATATTTAACAAATCACTTCAGTGAAAAGAATTAAAATGTGTGACATGGGGGCTGATCTACAAAGTCTGGGACATTCCATTGCCCTTTGGGACTCAATAAATGTGTCCCGGTATGTAGGATTTCAGATTCTATTCAGCTCACAGCCAGACTTGAAGGCAACTCGCCTCATGATGCACCAGCTCTCACTCTTCCCACTCTCTGCATCTCTTTTCTGCCAGTGCTTTTCCTCGGGGAAGGTGAGAGATGGTCTTCTTTGGAGTTCGGTTGATGGGGTCAAATTCAATACAGCCCTTTTGGTTCTAACCCCGCTGTTCTCCCAGAAGTACTTGCATCTACTCCCCCAGCTTAATTAGCCTGGTTGGTGGGTCCTTCTCTGAGTCCCAAACAATCATGCTTTGTGTCTTCTTCCTGCAGTTTAACTATGTGAGAAAATACACAATGATGTCTGTCTAGAAAAGAGGGTTTAATTAGAACTGTGAGGTAGGCCCCAACGGAACCTGGTACCTGCAGGCAGAGATCCTGTAATCAGGCAGTCTGGGCTTTCCCATAACCGAGCCCCTGGATGTGTCACACAGAACCTCAGCAGGACTGAAGACTGCTATTGGGTGTCACTTGTCTAGATACCACGATGATTCTGACTTAGGGCATTGCCTCAGAGGAGACGTCAGCCCTGTAAGGGGCCAGAAAGTAAATATTTCAGGTTTTGTGGGCCATATGGTCTTTACTGTGACTACTCAACTCTGCCCTTATAGAGCAAAAGCATCCATCGCCAGTATGTAAATGAGTGGACCTGGTGTGTTCCAATAAATCTTTATTTACAAAAACAGACAGTGGGACGGTTTTGATCCCATGAACTCTAGTTTCTTGACCTCTGCCTTTGAAGTTGTCATGTGACCTTTGGTGATTGAGTTCTCCTGAAAGGTATATGGGCTGTTATTTTTACATTATACATGTACTTACTTGCATGGAGTATTTGTCTATTGAGTACCTTGGTACATCTTTTATTCCTCAAGAAGTCTGTAAAACAAAGTCTCTCCCTCCCTTCCTCTCTGTTTTTCTCTCTTATTTTTTTCCTCAGAAGCTCTGTTCTTTCCTAGTTTTTGCCAGCTACAGTGAGACATTAGGAGGATACATCCTTCATCCCACACAAAACACATATTCATTCATGCCCCTATATCACAACAGCACCTATTCTAGTAGCTTTCAAATTTTTTTGATCATGGCCCATAATAAGAAATACATAAATACATTTTCACATCGTGTCTCAGTACATACATATGATTGAGAGAGAGATACCTTACAAAACAATATCTGTCCTTACTATGTGCATTGTATTCTTTTTATTATGTTCTATTCTAGTTCATTGATTTAATGGTGATTGTAACCACCAGACTGATGTCATAACCTACTAATAGGTGGATTTCTGCAGTTTGACATGACTGGCCTGACCTCAGAGTCAGTATGCTCACCCACCCTCCTCGGCACCCACCCTCCATGCTGAGAAACATTTTAGCAAGTTCATCTGGAGTCAGGAGTCCTGGACAAATCACGGTCCCAAACTTCCTGACTTCCTCTTGATAAACTTTTAATATTCATCTCATTAAAATAAAGTGCACCTTGTTTGCCCGCTCAGAATTCAGTTTCATAGGCAGGACAGCTTAAGTAGATCAAAAACATGGATAGCTTACAGGAGGGTTGAGTGGAGAAAGAGCTAAATGGAAGCTACATCGGGCCTCACCCACACTGCCTCCTCCCTCCTTCCCTCTCCTCCTCATGGTCCTTATCTTCCTTCCTTCTTTCCTTCCTTCCTACCTTCCTCTCCTTTCCCCTCCCCTTCCCTTCCATTCCCTTTCTTCCCTCTCCCTCTCTCTCTTTCTTTCATGTGTGTTATCCTTCCAGATGTTACCCAAGGTGTGAAATCTATCTCATGAGTGTGTGTGTGTGTGTGTGTGTGCGCGCGCGCGCGTGTGTGTGTGTGTGTGTGTGTGTTTTCCTGTGTGTGTCACCCAGGTAAGCCCCTGTGCCCTGGAATTCCCCCTCGGGTAGGAGCCAGCACAATTAAAACTTTAACACATAGCCACATCCGCAGACCACTGAGACCACAGTATGTGAGGGCTTGTGAGGAACAGAATGGAAGCTGATCCCCAAACCCTCTGGGGAGGGAGACATGGCCTTAGTCCCCCCAGGGTTCCCGTGTGCCCCTGCTGTGGTGCCGGAGCAAAGAGTTATGAGGACAAAGGCCTGAGAGTTCTAGGCAGAGCTTGGAACCCTCCGAGATGCTGTTCATTCCTCCAAAGGGTAGTATTTCCCCTTCTTTCCAGAAAATCACTGTCTCACTTCACCATCCTCCAGGAACAGGCTGCCCTGTGCAACCCCTTACCTCCTACCTAGAAAAAAAAATGTTTTGACTCTGGGAGGAAGACGGTAGAGAAGGCAGGGGCTCCCCAAGGTCCCCCTCTGATTCCCAGGCCCTGTCACCAGCTTTGGGGAAGGAATGCTTGTGAGCAGGCAGCCTCCTGGTGGAACAGGGTGTCCACAGGGCACAGCCACTAACACACAGGTTGACTCTGGGCTATGAATTGAACCACTTATACAAAAAAATTGTCCATTGTTTCTCTGAAATTCAAATTTAACTAGATCACCTACATTTTCATTTGCAAAATCTGACATTCTTACTCTGGTGTCTGCAAGAAAAATGGGGACGGGGGAGCATTTATACTTGTAGAACAAAGCTACTCTGTTCATTCGGGGGCCCGGGCTGGCATGAACACCAGAACCATTTCTAAAGGGCTTGGAAGAACCTTCTTGGAGCCATCGGCAATGTTGCCATTGTACGTTGCCTGGGAAGACAATCAAAGCCAAAAAAATATTGGGAATCTCTTTTTCTTTTCTCCCCACATCTGGTGACCATATCATTTGTCGTCCAAACAGGTACACTACTTTGAGTAACAAGTACACTTGGGCAAAAGATGAAAACTAGGACTGGTCAAGGCCAGCCAGGCTGTATGTTCATTCTGAGTAACCACCAGATTTAATGTATGACAGGGTTGTTTTCTGAGCTATCAACTCCTTTAAGAAAGGAATCTCTGAATAATTCTTTGTTGAACTGAAAAATACTTAACTCCCCCTCTCTCCCCACTCGGTTTGTAGTTAAGAGGTTTATCTGCCCAGATGCAACTGCTTTATAAGCCCAAACTTCCTTTTTGACTATGAGGGAAGCTGCAAAGAGAGGGTTCTGTATCCAGAAACCAATTTCTGAAACAAACAAATGCATCTGAAGAATTGAACATTTTTAAAGCAGCACAGCTCTCCGCAAGAGCTGAACTACGTCAACTCAAGCAGTGGTCCTGAGAGCAGAAATGCACACCTGAACACCAATAGGCTGGTGCACTGAGCCACACAACTCATCTTCGAGGGGCCGAAAGAAGAACCAGCCCAAGACAGTCAATAAATGATCATTTCTCTGATGCCCTTCCCCAGCCCTGATCCTCAGTCATGTGACTGAACGTATCTGATTCTTCCCCTCAAACTGCTAGCTTTTGTCCCCATAAACATAATGTATTTAAGGACCCAGTCTCTACAGTTTTCCTCTCTGGTAGGGATTTTGAAGAGAAATCAGCAGGGAATCAAGTCATCACTATCCTTTTGTTTTCATCAAACTCGGTCACTCTCTGCGGTGGCGATTCCTCCCCACCCTGGGACTGCCCAGCCCCTAAGGAGATCCTCCAAGAGCATTACCTGCTTCCAGGGATACACACACGGACCCTTTTCAGCACCCAGACAGACCACGTTTCCTTGTGTTTCTCTGAAACCTACAAGGCCTTGTCCTCCAGTACCCAATGGAGTGAAGGAATTCACCTTTCTTTTAGGTTTGTTTGTTTGTAAAGATCAACATTCTAAAGGTTCAGTTGGACCAAGCTATTGAATCCATTGGAGGAGTAAGTTGTAAGGAGGATAAAGTTGCTAAGTTTGAAGGTGCACACCTGAGGGGGTTCCAAGGGAAAGGCACCTGAAATGCTGATAAAGGCTGTCACTTAAAAGATATATTCTTACTCCTAGTTTTTTGTTTTTTTTTTTTATGTTTTAGGCTTTACATGTGTTGTAGTGAAAAATTGCGTGCTTTGAAAAACTTTGAAAAAGAAAAATAATTCCATCATTTTTTTTACTTGAGTATAATTCAACTTTTTATAAAAAGGTAACGTCAGAAGGCACCAGTTATTTCTCCCATTAAAGGTGGTATCAACAGTTGTTCATAGCACAGAGACAAGCCTTTTTTAGACTAGCCAGCACCACATATTTAAATCCCTCTACCTTCTTCATCCTCCCCCCACTTTCCCTCTTATAATCATCATTCTGTTGTCTGTGTCTATGAATTTATTTGTTTTGTTTGTTTGTGTGTTGCTTTTTGTTTTATATATATCCCACATATGAATGAAATCATAATATAGTTCTTGTCCTTTTCCACCTGACTTATTTCACTTAGCATGATACTCTTAAGATCCATCCAGGTTGTTGCAAATGGCAATATTCCATCTTTTTTATGGCTGAGTGATATTCCATTGTATATATGCACCACATCTTCTTTATACAATCATCTATCAAAGGACACTTAAGTTGTTTCCATCTCTTGGCTACTGTGAATAATGCTGCAATGAACGTAGGGGTGTATATATTTTTATGTATAAGTGTTTTCAAGATTTTCAGGTAGCTACCCAGCAGATGGATAGTTAAGTCGTATGGTAGCTCTATTTTTAATTTTTTGAGGAACCTCCATACTGTATTACTTCTTAATGCCAAAGCCAAATACCAATTGCCAGTTACCATCGTACTTGAGCTAGCAGTTTTCTTATACTCAGAACCGACCATCATTCATGTTACCTACCTGGTCTCGATGAGTATTTAAGCTTTCCATCCTTAGTGCAGCGTGATTAGATTTTTCCCCAGATATCTGGCTCAGGTATGCCTGCAATCCCACCGTTACTACTCATCACTTGGCGTTAGCTGATTCTCATTACAATCTTCCAGTCAAATCACGGCAGATACTTCTGAGAAGGGGAATGTAGTGTTACTTCCCTAACATTTCATAGGTAAGGATTCAACCAGATCACTCTGCCTACTTATGTCCAAGGTGAAGCTTTTCTCCCATGAGCAATAGGATTGGATGGCAGTGTACCTGGCAGAATTTCTAGGGTGGCTATGGGATAATCCTACATCTGTGTTTAAGGAAAGTGTCTCCAAGTAAATGCTACAGTAGACAAACCTGTAGCATTTAGACAGAATATAGGATCGAGTCTGTACCACCTATAACATGGGAAGTGTCGAAGTGCTGGGTTTTAGGGAACTCAAAGAATGACAGCCCTCTTCCTTGCACAAATTCAAAACAGATGAGAGGTAGGTACAGAGGTTGAACAAGTAGAGATCCAACCATCAGCTCTTTACTGATTAAAGGTGGATTAAAGAACGTGACTTAGATGTGGGGCTCAGTGGGCTTGCTAACACTCTGCTGAATTGAATCTGACCCCCCACACGCACCGAACTTCCCAGGACTCCCCCTCAGGGGTAGGCCCCTTACTCATGGCCCTAAACAGATAGATATATTGTTTTGTAAACAAGTGAGTTCAGAGGAAGCAGAGAAGAAAGGTCTGAGTTCTGTGTGCCTATTGCCCCCCCACTTGCAATCAGTTAATTTCCTACTCCTTTGGGATTGGGGTCATGGGTGGGAAGAAAACCACAGGGTTCAGTCTGTCTGGAATCCCATCATGGATTTACTAGAGTGGGGCGTAAGTGCTCTCTCCAACAATAACCTGTGGGCTAAGTAGTGCGGGACTTGCAGAAATACAGTCCTTCCCATCTGAACAAATGCGGGCCCAGGATTCTGGTCCAAGTAGGGGTCTAGAAGAGCAAGAGCAGGCATGTGGAGCCATGGGATTAAGAAATTCCAGAAGGAAAGGCAGGCGTGGCAAAGAAATCGGACATCCAGTGCCTCAGTGGTACAGGCTCCAGGAACAATAGGACGGATCCAGAGGGTTCTGGAAGGCAGGGAGGAGCAGGAGCCAATACTTTGAGGTACTTTAAAAAACTTCTTGTTGGGAACCTGCAATCTCTCCTCTGAGGAGCCAGGAAGAGAATTTGGATGTTTAGTTTTATTAGAACCCCCGTAATGGACATGGTGCTCTATTTTATACCTAATAGGTATTCACTAATATGTTTGGCAGATTGAATTAAAGAATATTTTCTAAAGATGGCTGGAGTAAGGAAAGGTATACCAAAAAATAGGAATCCACAGGCTTACTTCTCCTAAGGAGTGTTTGCGTTTTAAAAAGAGAACCTTGTTATATCATATTAATCTGTAACTGATGGAGCATGCAGAATATGTTTGGACCAAAAGCTCCTGAGGGAGGCTCTAATTTCTCCCCAACGTTCATACATTTCCCAGAAGTCCAGGGTTAGTCGTTTAGTACTCTGCTTAGTCAAGCCCCTACCACCGTCTGAATTTAATGGTTTCTTCTAGGGAATACTGGTCTTTGTCTCGTATTTGCCATTGGTCTGTGTATAAATATCTATAGCTCTCATTAGGAACTAAAAATACATATTTATGACAGTGATTCCTACCTGAAGGATTTATTAGGAAATGCAATGTTTGTTATAGTAATAGAGTCAAAAAGTATGGCCACCGCCGCCCAAAAACCCAAATCTCCTTACATAAATTATGGAATCCATAATAACTGCCTTATATGGCCATTGTAAAGCCAGTGGAATGTGATGCAGTAAGGATGGATTTCATATTTATTTTGACTTTTGTATCAAGTGGATGGAGAGTTGCTGATGTCAGGAAAGTCCCTAATTGAGACTCCCAGGGCATGGGGTTCTGATAAATGACGACTGCTTCAGCCAGGACCGATGGCCACGTGGGTTCCCACTTCATGACTTGAGTCACCAGGGAGACATTTCTCATTGGATCAGCTTATTGTAAATATTAGGTTTCAGCCTTTGAGCATATATTGCTGGTTTTCAGTTACGTGTGCTTTAGAACATCTGCTTTTTCATAGCAAAGAAAAGTAATGAAGAAAAGGAAAGAAGAAAGAACGAAATCTCTGAAGGAAGTGTTTAAAAGTCGAGCTGATAGATTTGGCAGTTCTCATTTTGTGGCAGGAGCAACAGGCATCACAGGGGCAGTGTGACTTCAATAATAAAGAATAAACGTTTTAATATTATTAAATACATCATAGCAGGTTTACAGCAAACTTCATAATAAAGTTAGATGTTTCAGTATCAAAAAGGCACACACATTGCTTTAATGGTATCTACATGTTATGGATTGTAACGGGCTGTTATGACATCATCTGTTAGGAATTTACTATGAATACTTAGGGAAGGGGGTTCAAACAAGCGCCTCCTAATAAGATGCCGTGGAGTGTAACTATAGCTAATGACAATTGGTCAATTATGAATAAAGCATTTTCAAAGAGAACCGCTCTAGGAAAACGTTAATGGGGCTTAGCAAGAAGTCTCCATTTGTTGCCTGCTGTTCTCATCTGAAAAGCCACGTTCCTATGTGACTCTCCCCAGCTCCCAGGGACTGCACAGTTCAAAAGGCAGTGGGGGATCATTTTGGCTGCAGACAAGGTTTTCAATTCAATAGCAGAACCAACTTTGGGGTCAATTTTTGGGGCCTTCTGCGATTCAGATGGGCTATACATTTTTAAGCTCCTTCCGGCCTGATCATCCTGTTTGTCTCTCTGCTTTTGCATTTCATGGGAAGCATTTGATTGAAATAGAATCCACTGATGTGAAGCTCTGAAAAGAAAAATTTCTTAGCTGGTGATAGACAAGTTGGTTGCCCTCAGAAAAAGTATTTTCTCTAATTCTGAAGCTGGTGTGGGGTCTCAAACTTACTGCCCTTGGGTATAAACCAGCTCATCGATTTGTTTTGTTTGACAGGTGCTGTGCTTAGAAGACATGAATTTGAGTGCCTTTGGGTGGGACACGCCCTCCCCAGTTTACAGTGAGCGTCACAATTTCCTATGGCCTTAGGTCTAGCACATCAGATACTGCCTGTTACCGGCCAAGCCCTACAAAATTGAGACTCGTGAGCCTGGTGGCACACAACGCCTGGCTCCTTCCTGCTCTCTGCACCTTAGATTTGACTTGATGTCTCTCACTGATGCCTCCCACAGCTGGGCCGTGTTCCTCACAAAGAGTTTATGGTGAAACCAGAGTCATAAAGACCGGATTAAGAGCAAAGTCCAAGGAATCCCAGAATCTAAGAGTTTGCATGAAATCTTAAGAGTTTGGGATACTCCGACCCCAGATGATCAACCTGAGACACAGAGGGGAAATGCCTTGGAAAGGTCAGCCCCAGAAGGCATAGAGCAGAGACAGAAAGCCAGGTCTTCTGATTCCCCACCCTGCTGCACCCTCCATCCCACACAGCTGGCCTGAACCATGCTCCTTTGTGTGGCCCTTCCCCATATTCCCAGAGAGTGTGTCTTTTCAAAAGTTACCATCCACACACACAACACACAGGATGGCACCAGCTGTGCAGCCAAACCCCTCTTACACTGTACAACTGTGTCTGATGAAAAGAAAGTCAAGACCAGTGCGTTCACACTAAGCCCGCTAAATCTTGAAGGAAAGTGCTTCTCCACTGATGGCAGAGAATTTGGGGCTAGAGATGGATTAAGGTTTAAAACAAACTCCAGGAGACAGTTTTGCAGAGGACTCAAGTTATTTGAGTCCCAGGCCCTTCTTTGTTTAGAGCACACTAAAACTTTCATTCAGGAATGGCCTTGGGAGTATGCAGAATGGTGTGGATTCTTTAAGGTACAGCAAATCCTCACTTAATGTCATTGACAGTTTCTGTGACTTTAAGTGAAAACGAGGTAAAACAAAACCAATTTTACATAGGCTAATTGATATAAACAACAATTAAGTTCCTTTGGCATCTTATCAACATTATAACAAAATGGCATTATTAGAGGACCTGCTGTAATTTGAGCCCCCTTAGGAAAGCTTCCTTTAGCCAAAAATCACCTTGTAGTTAAACCCTTCCATTCCAACTAAGGAAACATTATCTGAAATTCAATTAGTAATTCATTCATATGAGCTAAATATTTTCCTCTTTTTGCATTGTGCCTTGTGAAAGAAATTCCTGGAAAAGGAGAGCTTCTAGATGGCTAGTTTGGTGAGCTTTCTTCATGAGTGAAAGGGACTGAGGGCAGGGAGAACCCTGAGCATTAGTGAAAGACAGGAAAGCAGGTGAAGGAAGTGTTGGGCGAGAGAGATTGGCTGACAGAGGAGCTAGAGGTGAAGGAGTCAATAAAGGAAATATCCAAAAGAAACCAGTGGCATCATATAACTCTTGGGGCATCTGTGGGTAAGACTGCACGATCAGGGCCACTGAACCTGCTCTGTCAGGGTTTGGCTGTGGCCTCTCACTTCATACCCTTGAAATTCTCAGCCCCCAGCTCTTGCCAAGGGCTTTAGCAAATACCTCCAGAAAAGGTAGAAGAAACAATATAAGTATCCAAGTACTCGCTCAGTGACTGGCACATAAACTCAATAAGTATTTGTGGAATATATGAATCAAATAATTATAGCGTATACCTGTGTGGCCATCTTCCAGGTAAAGCCTGGTCTCTAGAGCACTTGACCACAGCTTTAGTGCCTATGAAATAGGTTCTAATTCCAGGAGATATAAAGTGAAATGGACCTAGAATCAAAAGATTTCAGATTCCTCATCTGTCAAACAGCAACAAAAATAATACGTACCCTCCCTATCTCAGAAAGGTGTTATTTGACTCAGAAACAACAGAGAGTATAGGGTAGAAAAGGGGGTGAGTTTATAGCTCCTCCATTTGAACCATCTCTGGTGCGTATCCCCAGAAGTCAGATGGAGTTCTCCGGAGTAATTGAAAGGAAGAGCACGTTGCTCAGCAGAATTGTAGTGATGTCATAGGTGAAGGTATGGAGTGAAATGCAATTTTCTAGCTAGGATGTGGACTTCTGAGAATTCACAAGGCACCCGGGTTGCAGCTTCCGTTCGTTATACAAGGTAATGAGAGGCCATGATAAACAGACATGGTGGAAAGTGCTACTGGTAGAATTTGACGGTCATTGTTGTTTCCTGAGAGTGAAAATAAGGCCTAGGATGACTAAGAGGCTGCTTCTTGTTACAGACTGAGCCTGGGATGGAATAGACCCAAAGCAAGATTGTAGGGAGGCTGTCAAGGAGTAGACCCAGGGTGGAGGGGGAGAGAGCTGAGGGATAGCGATGGGGGTAATCCATGTAGCTAATCATTTGGCTACAATAGAAGAGAGGGAACTGCTCAAAGATTTGAGATCTGCAAAAGGTGTAAAGATTATTAGCAGCAAAATTGAGAAAGTTTGGAAAGTAAAGAATAAGCTGAAAACATCTTTGGATAATTTAGAAAAAAATGAGCATATCTTGTTTGATTTTTCTTTTTACTTCTTTCATTTGCTGTGGTAGAATATTATATACATTCAATGGAATTTTGTATTAGGAAAGTGTTGAATGAATCAAAAGTTCCACATGGGCCAATGCCTCATGCATTCAGGCATTTATGGGGTGAGGGTCAGAAATACGTACCAAAAAAGGCCTATTTCTTAGTTAATAGTTTTATCTTCCCCATCATTTCTGTTGTGGAGCCAATGTTCTCTCAGATTTGGAATGCTTTCCTCACTTATGTACTTATTTATATACATATATCTAACATAAATTGATGAAACTCTTGCCAGACACATAATTCCAGGAATTTTTATGCCTTTGTTATTAATCTTTTGATAAAATTTTCTAATTAAATCAGTGTGACACTCAGCCAAAAAACAGAATTGCTTCAGAATATCCTCACATGTTCCTTTTTGTTCAGTTTTCAATGAAAGCAAAACAAATCAGTTTTAGCTGCCATTAGAGGCATTTAGGTTAGACTGGGAGAAGAACTCCCAGACTGCAGGAACCTGGCTGAATTTGCCATGTGGGGGACTTAAAATCTCCATCTCTAGATAATTCTAGAAAAAAAGTAAAACAACCAGTCACATATAGGGCTGCCTTATTGAAAAATAATCATGTCCAGGAAAATCTTCTGTGCTTGACAAAGTTTAATGATTTCAGACCTATATTGCTGTGCTATCCCATGACTTGGCTCAGAGAGCACATGCATTTTCATAGAGTAATGTGGAAGACCCATCCCCAATCTGGGAAACCGATTCCTCACCAGCACTGAGATGGGCCCTATAATTCATGCTGTGCCAGGCGGTCCTCCTGAGGTCCATCCATTACCACCCTGGCCAGGGCTGATTGCAGGGGGATGTCTACCCAGTCCAAGAGATGCCAACCACATTCTCTCTTCCAGGGAATGGCATTAGGACTTGGAGCAGAACAGCCATGGTTAAGAGCATGGACTTCAGAGGTAGGCCGCTTAGATTTGAAACTCATATCGACTACTCATTACTAGGTGAATTTGCACAAGTCATGTAATTTCTCTGCCTCAATTTTGTTACCTGTAAAATGCAGATAAAGCTTACAGGTTCGACAGGAGGATTCAATGAGTTAATAAAACATGGAAATTACTTAGATACTGAATCTAGAACGTGGTAAGCACTCTCTAAGGGATTGTTAACTTGTGATCTTAGCTGCTCACTTGAACTAAGGAGCTGTAGATTTGCGGATGGGAGACATCACTGTGGAATGGTCATCTTCAGCTTTGGACCCAAATAAGGAGAGAAAGGCAGTTTGCAGGACAAAATGAGAGACTAGGATGGAGTGAGAAGCTAAAGCCGGAGACCAGACAGGCAGAGAGCGAGACGGACAGAGCAGATGCCTTGATTCCTCCTAGCTTTCTGCTTCCTGGTTCTGGGCTCTCCTAAGACTGACCACCCTGTGGACTACTGGGTTCGAGGATCTATTCCTGTGTCCATATAAGAAATGTTGCTTTTTTTGGTTTACACCAGTTCTAACATCAAGTTTCCGTTACTGGGAAGCAAGGATCCTTGGCTAGGAGGGTTAGGTATACCTCAGCTCCCCTTGAACACAAATTTCCCACAAATCAGAACAAAAAGAAGATGTCGAGGGAAAGGTACACACGTTCTGTTTTTTTTTAGGGTCACTTCCTCTTTCTCAGAATAAGAGATGCCACCATTTTGACTTATTGTTCTCAAAGAACATCCATGTTCTCCGTTAATAGCCTCTAAACTGAGGGACTTGAACAACCCAGACTCACTTTTATGTAAAAATGACTTTAGACTTGAATGAGCCAAACTTTTCATCTTCTAACTCTGTTGTATGTGGCAGGCCAAAAAATACTGCCTGCTTCTTCTGTCTCAGATCGTAGGAGATCCCACGCAGCAGAGGATGCAAAGCTCACACATTGTTTGGTATTTTCCACTGCCAAATCCAAGTTCTCAGACTTAACCTGCTAAATCCTTTGACTTCATTCATGAAAAATGGCACACATTACCATGCCTCATAACACATCTTCTAAAACCTTTCCAAAACACCAGCCGGCAGTCAGCGTTGCCAGCCTCGCCACAGACACCATCATTCTTTCCCTTCCCTGTCTGGCTCTGAGTTTTTGGAACAGAGATGAAACTTAACCTTCCCAAACAAAGACCGTTTACTAGGCAACTTAGGGCAAGTAATTAGCTCACACACCATAAGGTGTCACAGAACTGTTTGCAGATCTCTTCCAAGTTTAGATCTCCCCCCTACACCCCTCCTGAGAAACACACCCTTTTCTCTAAGAACCCACAATCATTTACCACTGCATGAAGGAAGTACACTTATTATAAGAGTAAAATATTTAAAACCTCTTCAGGGATGGTCAGACAACCTCATAAATCATGTTCTCCCCACTGGTGAGTTTGGGATGGGAAGGTCATGTGTTGACACATTTAGAAGCCATCGGGGTGCTGTGGTTTCACAGCTAGGAGGGAAACTTGAGCTTGTTGAAGTTGGAGCTTACTTGTATTTTTATTTATTGAATTAATGAAATCTTGGCAACAAACTGTGTTTTACTTTAGGCAAGATGTGATATTTTTTTTCTTTGCCCCCACCTACCTCATCTGTCTCCCTGCCCCTCCCAAATAGACATTTTTATAAAAGTTTCAAACACTAGAAAAGCTTCCTGGGCAGCCAAACTGAACCTTAATAAAATCAAGATGAACCAATCAATATGTGGAGATGTGGCTTCCATTAAAATTGACATTTGGGTGTTAGAAGAAGAAAAAAGGAACAGCATGAAAGTAAATATTTTGAATGTGTTTACAAGGCTTCTGGATTCTAAGTGCTTGCACATTTATCAATCTGTACGTCAGCCCCACTGTAGTTTTCAGAAACCATAGATCACCAGAATCTAGCCAGCTCAGCTCATGAGATTTTTCACTTCGGTGAATGCTCTATCGGTGTGAGTTGTGCAGACGTGCACATGCACTAGTAATTGAACAACAACAAAAATCATCATCACGGTTTAGTGCAGAGGTTTTCAGTCCTAAATATAAGCTAGAATCAACTGGGGAGCTTTTGATAGCCCCCAGGCACCTGTACTTCTTAAAAGCTCCCCAGCATATCAGTGATGGTCCCAACAGGAAATCAATGACACACTCAAATTGGATAACCTCAAGAAAGTTTAATAGAGGGACTTTTTACAAAGGTGCCAGAAGGGTTGGGTACTCACCAGAATGTACTGTCGTCAGCGTTCTTGATTTCAGTTGTTCTAAGAACTATGTAATGGTATCTCATTGTTGTTTTAATTTGCATTTCTCTGATGACGTGATATGGAGCTTCTTTCCATATGCTCATTTGCCATCTGTATATCTTCTTTGGTGAAGATATCTGTTAAGGTCTTTGGCCCACTTTTTAATTGTTGGTTTTCTTATTGTTGAGTTTTAAGAATTCTTTATATATTTTAGAGCGCAATCCTTTATCAGATGTGGCTTTTGTAAATACTTTTTTTTCCTTTGGCTTGTCTTCGCATTCTCTTGGCATTGTCTTTCACGGAGTATACATTTTTCATTTTAATGAAGCTCGGCTTATCAATTCTTTCTTTCTTAAATCAAACTTTTGATAGTACACTTAAAAAGTCATTGCCACACCTAAGATCTTCTAGGTTTACTTCTATGTTATCTTCTAGGAGTTCTGTAGTTTTGCATTTTACTGTTAAATCTGTGATGCGTTTTTGAGTTAATTTTTGTGAAAGGTGAGAAGTCTGTGTCTAGATTCTCCCTTTTTTTTTTAAGTGGATGTCCAGTTGTTCCAGCACCATTTGGTGAAAAGACTGTCTTTTCTCCACTGTACTGCCTTTGCTTCTTGTCAAAGATCAGTTGAACGTATTTATGTGGGTCTGTTTCTGAGCTCTCTATTCCATCGATCTATGATCTATTTGTATGTTCTTTCACCAGTACCACACTGTCTTGATTACTATAATATTTACAATATTATAGTAAATATTGAAGTTGGGTAGTATCAATTTTCCAACTTTGTTCTTCTTCAAAATTGTGTTGTGTATTCTGGGTCTTTTTCTCTCCATGTGAACTTTAAATTAGCACCCTCGTAGATGGCTGGTGAGAATATAAAATGGTCCAACCACTTTGGAAAACAGTCTGGAAGTTCCTCAGAGGGTTAAATGTGAAGTTACCATATGACCTAGCAGTTCGACTCCTAGGTGGAATTGAAACTGAGAGAACTGAAAGCACGTTTACACAAAAACTTGTACACAATTTTTCATAACAACAATATTTATAATAGCCCAAAGTGGAAACAATCCAAATGTCCATCAGGTAATGAATGGATAAATAAAATGTGTGTATTCATATCATGCTGTACTAATCAACAATGAAAGGAATGAAGTACTGATCCATGCTACAATATGAATATATCTTGAAAAGATTACATTAAGTTAAAGAAACCAGTCACAAAATAATCTTATACTGTATGATTTCGTTTATTCTAAGTGTCGAGAATAGGCAAATCTATAAAGACAGATAGTAAATCAGTGGTTGCCAGGTCCTGGGGATTAGGGACAAAACGGTCATGTCTAAGGGGAGTGGCTGCTATATGGGGTTTTTCTGCAGAGGGGGGAAGGGAGTGATCGTAATGTTCTCAATTTGATTGTGGTGATGTTTACACAATTCTGTGAACACACTAAAAAATATTGACTTGTACATTCTCAATAGGTGAATTTTATTATCTGTGAATTATCATAATAAAGACATTATCTTTAAAATATACACATAAAATTAGGAAACTTTGTTGTATGTATGTTACACCTAAATAAAGCAGTTGTTTTTTTTTTTTTAAGAAAGAAACTTCTTTAATTTGGTAAAGACTAAAAAGCCCCAAATTGTCCCTATCATATTTTAGGAGGAACTATAGACACATTCCATTTAAGAACCAGAATGAGATCCCCACTACTGTCCAGCATAGTATTGGAGAGCCAAACATCTCAGAAAAGAAGGAGAGGAAAGAACAAGAGCAGGAAGGAAGAAATAAAACTTTTAATATATGGGGAAGATATAATTATGAACCTAGAAAACTCAATAGAAGCAACAAAATAGTGAAATCATAAGATGTTGATAGATACGATTGCAACTTTTATAAATACTGTTGCTCTACGTTAGCAATTATGAAATAGAAAACAAAATATACCATTTACAATAGCAACTAAAACTAAAAAGTATTTAGAAAATATACATAATATCTTTTGGGATAATAATATTCTATTAATGTGTTGAGAATGTATCATAAAATCTGAATAAATAGACAGCATGTTTATGGATGAACTGTCTTAATATAGTACAAATGGCAGCATAACTCAAAATAATTTATAAATTAAGTACAATATCTATCAAACTTCCAGTAGAATTTTTATGATAAGTAATAGAGGCCACACTCAAGAGGCTACATACTGTGTGATTCAATTTTTATGTCATTTTGGAAAATGGCTCCAGGGACAGAAACCAGCTCGGTGATTGCCAGGGTGTGGCTTTGGGGTGGTAGTGACTACATAGAAACTCTGGAGAAATTTTGGAGGTGATAGAACTGTTCCACATCTTAATTGTGTTGTTGGATACACAATTGTATGCTTTTGTCAACACTCAGAGAACTATATACTGAAATGGGTGCGTTTTACTGTATTTCAATTATATCTTAAGTTTAAAAACAAAATGCATCTCTTAGTGGGTAAGTTGACTTTATAAAAGAAGTGTCAAGTGGAGACTTGCTCTACCTGCCACAAAGACATACTGCAAAGCCATTGTAATAAAATTAAACAAATAAAAGTAAGAGTAATTCTAGTGCAAAAATAGGCACAAAGACCAATGGAATATGAGAGAGCTCAAAGACAGACCCCATGTATAGATATGGAAGCCCATTATATCATATCGTGTTGGTGACCTCAAACCCAGCAGTGTCATGTTAACATGTTTTATAGAAAGCATTTGGGAGACTCTCTCACCATATGATGATAAAAACAGGGTTCCATACTGTGTAACATATACAAAGGCAGACTCCAGGTAGATTAAAATTTTCAATGTGAAAAGTAAACTGTAATGTGCATTGAAGGAATGTCATAGAATATTGTTTCATCTTGGAGATGAGGAAGGACTTCTAAATATAGCTCAAAAAGTAGAAGTCATAAGGCTAGTGGGAATGTAGACCAGTGTGACTTTTCTGTGAAGCAAAATGGAAGTGTTCGGTGGAATGAAGAACGTGCAAACCCCATGACATGTTGGTCATGCTCTTGAGTACACACTTCAGGAAAACTCTTGCATATGTTCATGGAGGGAAAGAGATGTTAATTGAAATATTGTTAGCGGTAGGGGGGAGTTAGATACAACCTTGGTGACTGTCTTTAGGTGATGCGTAAGTGAAATGTAACGATGCTCTGCCAGAGGCAATGAACTAGGGATACATGTGACAAATGTGATACATAGATAGATCATACAGTATAGATTGAACCAAATAAGGAGAATGAGATCTATTGCATAATATCATTTATGAAAACTGAAAATGCAAACAGACACAAAGACATACTATTGTTGTTGATTGTACATTTCTGTCCAAGAGCACAAAAGAGGTTCATTCAAAGAGTTAGATGAAGAAGAAGGTAGTTAAAAGTGATTTGGTTTCTGGAATAAAGGGGAAAATGTACATAAAAATAAAGAAAACAGGAGTGGGTCTAATAAGGACTACCACAGAGTATGTTTTATGCAAGTCTCTCAACTTGAGGGGAAATAAATATAAAAGATAATCCCTGAGAAATATCAGCATAAAACTATCATTCTAATACCTATCACATAAAATACAAGAAAAATTACCAATATAGTGAAAAGTCTTATTTAACAAGTTCAGATTGCTTCAGATGGCAAATCTCAAATCCAGTAGGAGAAAAATTGGCCCTCTGATGTGGTGGACTCTTTTAGTGGTCAAAATGGGCTCTAATCAAATAACTTATCAAATGTTGCATTTTAATGACATCAGAAGGCATACTTGAATAATAGGTTGACTAAGGTTTATCTAGCACTTTAGATCTTTTAACTTACTCCCCACTCCCCCATCCTATCGTGTTTCCCCGAAAATATGACAATCACCTCTAGTGTGTCTTTTAGAGCAAAAATTAATATAAGACCCAGTCTTATTTTACTATAAGACCGGGTATAATATATATAGTATAGTATAATATAATATAATATAATATAATATAATATAATATAATATAATATAATATAATACCAGGTCTCATTTTACTATAAGACCAGGCCTTCTATAGTACAAGACCGGGTCTTATATTAACTTTTGCTCCAAAAGACACATTAGAGTTGATTGTCCGCTAGGTCTTGTTTTCAGGGAAACACGGTTTATAGCACCAAGTCCTGTTTAATCTATTTAAATATCAGGCTTCCATTATGTTTTGATGAGTCATTAATCTCCTTATTTGTTGTTGGCCATAGTATCAGAACCTCTGTCTGTCTCCCCCAATGTCTATGGGAACATCCCCCTTATAGGAAAATCTAATCCTGTCTCTCTTCTGATCAGTATTGAGTTGACAGGACTTGCTGTTGGATGGATGTGGGTGTGTAGAAAAAAAGATGACTCCATGATTTTGGTCCAGAGCAACTAAGAGTGTAATGAAAGCTTTTCCTGAGATGCCAAAGACTGGGAGCAGGGCAAACCTAGAGTGAAGCATCTAGTGTTTTCTTTGGACAAGTTAATTGAGGTCCAGGTGAAGCTATTAAGCTCAAGAGAGTTCTCAGAGCTCAAGAGAGTGGCTTGAGTCAGAGATGTAAATTTGAAAGCCATCAGTGCATATATGTTATTTAAAACCATGGCTGGTGACTACACGAGATCACTAAGGGAGTGAAATAGACAAAAGAGGGCCAAGGAGTAAACTCTGAGGCTCTCCACATTTTAGAGGTTTATAAAATGAGGAAGAGGAAAACAATTGAGAAGGTGTAACCAGTGAGGTAAGAGGAAAATAGGCAGGTATAGCATATTGGAAGTCAACTGTAAAAATGTTTCAAGAAGGAGGGAGTGGCCTACTTCTTTGTATTCTCAAATGCTCCCGGAGGTGAAATAACATGAAGAATAAGCATTAACCATTGGATTTGGCAAGAGTCCTTTCCAGCGGTTGCTAAGGACACCAGTCTAGTGTAGACAACTGCTGGAGGAGTTTTGCTCTATAGAGATTCAGATAATTGGGGAGGTAGATAAAGAGAGATGTGGTGGGTTTAGGTCATGACACAACACAGAATATTTGTAAACTAATGCTAATAATCCAGTAGAGAGGGAGAATTTTATGATTCAGGGGAGGGATCATTTCAAAACTGATGACTATGAGAAGGTGAGATAAGATCTAGTACCCAAATTGAGAGCTTGACACTCCTTGAATTGCAGTGGGAGAGAAGGCAGTGAACGTGGGTATAAGTGTAGGTGGGTAGGGGAAGGGTGGTAGAATGATCCGGTAGTTCTTTTTTGATTACTTCTATTTTTTTCTCAGAGAATAGAGAAATAAGTTCATCAGCTGGGAGTAGAGGGGGAAGACAGTTGTTAGATGTTTGAGGAAAGATGAGAAAGCATGAAATAATCCCATATATACCTACACATCATATATACATCAACTATGTACATAGCGAATGTATAAACATATGTAAACTTATAGGAATTCAATGATATAGTCCACTGCTTGATAAACAGTTTTTTGGTCTTAAAAAATTTATATGCATCTTTCTATAATTATTCAAATTTACTCTCCCATAAGCAGTATTAGGAAACCTAAGTCCCACAACAATGAGATATCACCACACATTGATCAGAATGCCCAACATCCAGAACGCTGATGAGGAGGTGGAGCAACAGGAACTCTCATTCGTGGCTGGTGGGGATGCTGAATGGTGCAGAGGCTTTGGAGGACAGTGTGGTGGTTTCTGACAAAACTAAACATCCTCATACCACATGATCCAGTAATCATACTGCTTGATATTTACCCATAGAAGTTGAAAACTTCTGCCCACACAGAAACTTGTTTGGATGTTTATAGCAGCTTAATTCATAATTGCCCAAACCAAGAAGCGACCAAGATGCCTTTCGGTAAGTGATAGTAGGTGATTGGATAAACAAACTGTGGTACATCCAAACAGTGGAATGTTATTAAACATTAACAGGTAATGAGCTAGTAAGCCACGAAAAGACATGGAGGAGATTTAAAGGCATATTACTAAGTGAAAGAAGCCAACCTGAAAAGGCTACCTAATGTATGGTTCCAAGTGTATGGCATTCTGGAAAAGACAAAAAGTATGATGATAGTAAAAAGATCAGTGGTTGCCAGGGATTCCATGAGGAGGAAAAGATCAATAGTTGGAGCCTGGAGGATTTTTAGGGCAGTGAAACTAACTCTGTATGATATTATAATGATGGATACACGTCATTATATATTTGTCCAAACCCACAGAACGTACAACACCAAGAGCGACCCTAAGGTAAGTGATGCGTCCATACCAGCTAAAGAGTGAGGATGTGGTCAGTGTTGCTTCATTCATTGTAACAAATGCACCACTCTGGTGGGGGTGTTGCTAATGGGGGAGGCTGTGTGTAATGGGGACAATCTCTGTACCTTCCGTTCAGCTTTTCTGTTATTTTAAAACTGTTCTAAAAATAGTATATTTATAAAAAAAAAAAAGTCCTATTGTATGTTCACTAACATGGAGTTTTATGATGGTATTTCACCTTAAAGGGATACTATGGGAATATTATAAACAACCTTATGCCAATAAATCTAGAATTTAGATGAAGTTGAAAACTTCCTTGAAAAGACAAAACACACTGTACCAAAACTTATAAAAGAAATTTTAAAAATCTGAATAACTATTTAATAAGTTTTTTATTAAAAATTACCTCAAAGAAAACTAAGTTTGGATGATTTCACTGGTGAATTCTAGCAAACATTCAAGGAAGAAATAATACCAAGCATACATAAACTTTTTGTGAAAATAGACTAGGGGGGAATACTTCGCAAAGAAAATCACACACCAATATCTCTCACTACCACGGACACAAAGATCCGTTAAAAAGCATTAGCAAATACACAAAAAAGATAATACATCATGGCCAAGAGCACTTTATCCTAGGAATGCAAGGTTGTTTTCACATTCAAAAGTCAATCAATTAGTAATATTAACAAACTAAAGGAGGAAAAAACCCATATGATTATCACAATAAATACAGAAAAACAATTGACAAAATTTAACAAGTATTTATTTAAAAACTCTCAGTAACCTAGAAAAGAACTTTCTAAACATGTTCTTATTGAAATTTGCACTCTTATTGGTAATACTGAGGTCGTATATTCTTTTATATGTTTATTAACTTTTTAGATTTTCTCTTCAACAAGTTCAGGATCTACCAGGGACTTAGTGTTTATCTTATCAATTTATACGATCTAATAATATGCCGTAAAGACTTGTTCTGTTCACCGGTATGCAGTTCTGCTCTCCCTCCTGGGCACACACACAGCTAAGCTACATTTCCCACTATCCTTACATCTAGGTAAGACCATGCACCTTCTGTGACCATATAATCTTATGTGAATAAACATATCTATATAAATGTTTTTATTCTTCCTTTGTTCATTTACTCAACCAAATTTTTAGTGTTCCAGGCACTGCTCTAGTCACTAAATTTACAGCAGTGGAAAACTGAGACAAAAATCTCTTTACCTCCATTGCGCTTACATTATAAAGCAGAGAAACTGATAGCAAACAAGTAAAGTTATCATTTCACATAGAATAAGTGCTATGGGGAAAAATAAAGAAATAGGGGATATCAGGATGAGAGTTACAATGTTAAATAGTGTGGTCTGCAAAGAACTCACTGAGAAGGTATCATTTAGGCAAAAGCTTAAGGGAGATGAGAGAGTAGTCATGCAGATATCTGGAGGAAGACTGATCCAGGCAAAAGAAAAAACAAACTAAAAAAAAAAAAAAAAAAAAATCCCCAAGGTGAAAGCATGACTGGCATGTTAAAAAAAAAAAAGAAAGAAAGAAGAAAACCACATCCAAGGAACCCAGTAGAGTTTGAGCAGACAAAATAAGACAGAGGTGACGGCAAGATCATGTGAAAGAGTTAGACCAGTAAGGTCTGGCCATTGTGAGAATCTGAGCTTTCCCTTTGAGAGACACCCCTGTCTTTGTTAAAAGTCCTGCGTGGCACGTTCTGGCTGTTAAGATGAGTACGGACTATAGGTGTCAAAGGCAGAGTCAGGGAAGTCAGTTAGAGACCATTGCAGTCATCAAGGTGATTGACAATGGTGGCCTGGACCAACCGAGTTGTAGTGTAAGTGGGGAGAAGTGATCAGATTGTGGATATATTTTGAAGATAATAGCCAACAAGATTTCCTGCTCAAATAGAGGTGGAGATAAGAAAAAGAGAGGACTGAGCAACTGTAAGAATGGAATTGCCATTTTCTGAGGTGGGGAAAGGGTGCATGTGTGAGAAGTTCAGAATTCCATGAAAGTATGAGATGTTTATTGGACTTCCAAGTGGAGATGTCAAGCAAGCAGTTGGATATATGCGTCTGGAGTTTGGGGTAGAAATCTGGGTTGGAGACATCCACTTCCCAGTAGTCAGCACTGTCTGATATTTAGAAGCCAAAATTCAGAATGAGATCACCAAGGGAGTGAGCAGAGATAGAGAAGAAGATGAAGGACTGAGCCTCCTTAGGCTTACAACTAACAGTCCATATGTTAATTTTGTCCTATATTTTGAGTGCTATACTATGCTCTTAAGTCCATGGAAACTGGTGTGGTAGAATATACTGGGCACCATACTGGGAACTCCCTCAGCCAACTCTTGCTCACTAAATCAAGAGTATTTGCAATGGCGTGGCTTTATCTGTTGTGTCAGCTCTGCCAGTTATTGTATTCTGCAGACACTTTGATTTTAAATAACTGATACAAAGGGGTGCAAGTATTGGCACTGGGTCTGCAGCAGGGTATTATTCTGGAATTCAATGCAAATTTTGAGGTCACTACAAGTGCCTACATTGAAGTGATTGAGGAAATGAAGATAAAAGTTAACAGGTGAAACTAGAAACTCTTTGATATTATGAAATGTACTATAAATATCACTGTGCCTGTGGAGATCATCCAATAACTATAATCAGCATTGGCTCAAAGAAACTGTGGGAGGATACATTTGTCACCTCAAGAGATTGAAAGAGCAAAGAGCAGTAATGGCTAAGAGCATATTCCCATACAGATTACGTGTAGCTGATGCAGCTAATCCCTTCTATGCCAGAGCATGGAGTACCTTTTTTCCCACCACAAACAAGGTGTCAAACATATGCCTATTACACTGATGACAAATCGCTTTACCAGTTTGCCTTTGATTTTGTTACATTTTATTTTTTTGTTGTTTCAGGTGTACAAAACAACATAATGATTAGACATTTACACATCTCACAAATTAATAACCCCAACAAGTCTACTACCCATTTCACACCATACACAGCTATTACAGTACCATTGACTATATTCCTTATGCAGTACTTTACATCCATTGAATATATATATGTATACATGTGTATATATATGTATACATGTATATATATTCATATATATATATATTCACACACATATATTGGATATAAATTATAACTATATAAATTATAGTTGACATTCAGTATTCTTTTATATTAGTTTCAGGTGTACAGTGCAGTGGTTAGGCATTTGTATAGTTGATGAAGTGATTCTCCCCGATAAATCTAGTACCAACCTGACATTTATATATAGTTTTTGCAATATTATTGACTATATTCCCCTTACTGAATTTCATGTCCCCATTACTATTTTGTAACTACTAATTTGTACTTCCTCATCTCTTCATCTTTCTTACCCATCTCCCCAACCCCTCCCATCTAACAACCATCAGTTTGTTCTCTGTATCCATGAGTCTATTTCTATTTTGTTTATTCTGTTCTTTAGATTCCACATATAAGTCAAATCACACAGTATTTGTTGTTCTCTGTCTGACTTATTTCACTTAGCATAATACCCTCTAGTTCCATCCAGGTTGTTGCAAATGGTAAGATTTCAGTCTTTTCTATGGCATAGTAATATTCCATTGTATAAATGTACAATTTATTTATCCAATCGTCTATTGATGGGCATTTTGGTTGTTTCCCTATCTTGGCTATTGTGAATAGCACTGCAGTAAACATAGGGGTTCACATATTTTTTTGAGTGTTTTGGATTTCTTTGGATAAATACCCAGAAGTAGAATTGGTAGTTCTATTTTTAATTTTTTGAGGAACCTCCGTACTGTTTTCTATAGTGGCTGCACCAATTTGCAATCCCACCAATAGTGAACAAGGGTTTGTTTTTGTCCACATCCTCGCCAACACTTGTTTGTTGATTTATTGATGATAGCAGTTCTGACAGGAATGAGGTGATATATCATTGTGGTTTTTATCTGCATTTCTCTGATGATTAGTGACACTGAACATCTTTTCATATGTCTGTTGGCCATCTGTATGTCCTCTTTGGAGAAATGTCTATTCAGGTCTTCTGTCCATTTTTTAATTGGATTGTTTGGGTTTTTCTGATGTTGAGTTGTATGAGTTTTTTAACACATTTTGGGTATTAATCCCTTATCAGATGTATCATTGGCAAGTAGCTTTTCTCATTCAGGAGGATGTCTTTTCATTTTGTTCGTGGTTTCCTTTGCTGTGCAAAAACTTTTTGGTTTGATGTAGTCCCATGTGATTACTTTTTCTTTTGTTTCCCTTGCCCAAGGAAATGGATCAGAAAAAAATATTACTAAGAGCAATGTCAGAGAGTTTACTGCCAGTGTTTTCTATTAGGAGTTTGATGGTTTTAGGTCTTACATTAAAGTCTTTAACCAATTTGGAGTTTATTCTTGTATGTGGTCTAAGAAGGTGGTCCAGTTTCTTTCTTTCTTTTTTTTTTTTTTTTTTGCATGTATCTATCCAGTTTTCCCAACATCATTTGTTGAATAGACTATCTTTACCACACTGTGTATCCTTGCCTCCTTTGTCACGGATTAAATGACCATATAGGTGTGGGTTTATTTCTGGGGTCTTTGTTCTCTTCCATTGATCTATGTATCTGTTTTTATGCTAGTACCATGCTGTTTTGATTACTATAGCCTTATAGTAGTATAGTTTGATATCAGGTAGCGTGATACCTCCAATTTTGTTCTTCTTTCTCAAGATTGCTGTGGCTATTCAGGGTCTTCTATGGTTCCCTATAAATTTTAAGATTATTTGTTCTAGTTCTGTGAAAAATGCCATTGGTATTTCGATAGGGATTGCATTGAATCTATAGATTGCTTTGGGTAGTAGGGGCATTTTAACAATATTAATTCTTCCTATCCATGAGCACAGTATATGCTTCCATTTATTTGTATCTTCTTCAATTTCTTTCTTTAGTGTCTTACAGTTTTCCAAGTACAGGTCTTTTACCACCTTGGTTAAGTTTATTCCTAGATATTTTATTTTGTTTGATGCAATTTATAAATGGGATTGTTTTCTTAAGGTTTTTTTTCATTATTGGTATATAAAAAGGCAACGAATTTCTGAATATTAATTTTGTATCCTGCTACTTTACTGAATTCATTTATCAGTTATAGTAAGATTTTTTGGTGGACTCTTTAGTTTCTCTCTATATAGTTATCACGTCATCTGCAAATAATGACAGTTTTACATCTTCCTTTCAAACTTGAATGCCTTTTATTTCTTTTCCTTGTCTGATTGCTGTGGCTAGGACTTCCATTACTATATTGAATAAAAGTGGTGAATGTTGGCATCCTTGTCTTGTTCCTGACCTTAAGGAGAACATTTTTAGATTTTCCTCATTAAGTATGATATTAGCTGTGGGTTTGTCATATATGGCCTTTATTATGTTGAGATATGTTACCTCTATTCCCCCTTTGCTGAGAATTTTTATCATAAATGGATGCTGGATTTTGTCAAATGCTTTTTATGCATCTATTGATATGACCATATGATTTTTATTTTTCATTTTGTTTGTGCAGTGTATCACATTAATTGATTTGCAGATATTGAACCAACCTTGCATACCAGGAATAAATCCCACTTGATCGTGGTATATGCTCTTTTTAATGTATTGCTTAATTTGTTTTGCTAAATTTTGTTGAAGATTTTCACGTCTATGTTCATTAGAGATATCAGCCTATAGTTTTTGTTTGTTTGTTTATTCGTTTGTTTTGTAATGTCTTTGTCTAGGTTTGGAATCAGGGTAATGGTGGCCTCATAAAATGAGCCTGGGAGCCTTCCCTCCTCTTGGATTTTTTGGAATAGTTTGAGGAGAATAGGTGTTAATTCTTTTTTGAATGTTTCGTAAAATTTATCTGTGAAGTCATCTGTTCCAGGACTCATTTTTTGAGAGGTTGTTGATTATTGATTCTATTTCATTGGTAGTAATCGGTCTGCTCAGAATTTCTCTTTCTTCTTGATTCAGCCTTGGAAGATTGTGTACTTCTAGGAATTTATTCATTTCATCCAGATTGTTCAGTTTTTTGGCATATAGTTGCTTGTAGTATTTTCTTAACATTTTTTGTATTTCTGTGGTGTCCATTGTCACTTCTCTTCTGTTTCTGATTTTATTTATTTGGGTCCTCTCTCTTTTTTTCTTGATGAGTCTGGTTAAAGGTTTGTCAGTTTTGTTTATCTTTTCAAAAAACTAGCTCTTGGTTTCATTGATCTTTTGTGGGGTTTTTTTTTGTTTTGTTTTGTTTTTTTTAGTCGCTATTGTATTTGTTTCCACTCTGATCTTTATTATTTCCTTCCCTGTACTCTGGGCTTATTTTGCTGTTCTTTTTAGTTTCTTAGGTGTAGAGGTAGACTGTTGATTTGAGATTTTTCTTGTTTCTTTAGGTAGGCCTGCATTGCTATGAATTTCCCTCTTAGAACTGCTTTTGCTGTGTCCCATAGATTTGGGTCATTGTGTTTTCATTTTCATTTGTCTCAAGGTATCTTTTGATTTCTTCCTTGATCCCATTGTTGACCCGTTCGTTATTTAGTAGTATGCTATTTAGCCTCCATGTATTTGTGTGTTTCTCAGGTGTTCTTTTTTTCCCCTTGTATTAATAATTGATTTCTAGTTTCATACACACTGTGATCAGGGAAGACAATATGATATCAATCTTCTTAAATTTATTGAGACTTATTTCATGGCCTAACATGTGGTCTATCTTGGAAAATATTTCATGTGCACTTGAAAAGAATGTATATTCTGCTGCTTTGGAGTGAAATGCTCAAACAATAGCAATTAAATCCATCTACTCTGGTGTGTCATTTAAGGCTGTTGTTTCCGTGTTGATTTTCTGTTTGGAAGATCTGTCCATTAGTGTCAGTGGGGTGTTAAAGTCCCCTACTCTGATTGTGTTACTGTTGATCTCTGGCTTTATGTTGGTAAATATTTGTTTTATATATTTAGGTGCTCCTATGTTGGGTGCACAAGTGTTTACTAGGGTGATGGCCTCTTGTTGGATTGATCCCTTTATTATTATGTAATGCCTTCTTTGTCTCTTATTATCGTCTTCATTTTAAAATCTGTATTTTCTGATATAAATGTTGCTACTCCTGGTTTTTTCTTGTTTCAATTTGCGTGAAATAGCTTTCTCTATCCCTTTACTTTCAGTCTGTGTGTGTCTTTCAGTCTGAGGTGGGTCTATTGTAGACAGCATATGCATGGGTCTTGTTTTCTTATCCATTCAGCTACCTTATGTCTTTTGATTGGAGTATTTAATCTATTTATATTTAAAGTGATTATTGATAGGTACATAGCTATTGCCATTTTATTATTTATATTTTTGATCTTCATTTGTTTGTCTTCTCCTTTCTTCTGCTTAAAGAAGTCTTTTTAACATTTCCTATAATACTGGCTTGCTGGTAATTAATTCCTTTAATTTTTTTTCCTTGTCTGGGAAGCTCTTTATTTCTACCTAAGTTTCAAATAATAGCCTTGCTGGCTAGAGTAGTCTAGGTTGTAGGCCCTAGTTTTTCATTACTTTGACTATTTCCTGCCAATCCCTTCTGGCCTGCAAAGTTTCTGTTGAGAAATCATCTGATAGTCTTAAGGGATCTCCCTTGTAAGTAACTAGTTGTCTTTCTCTTGCTGCTTTTAGGATTCTCTCTTTGTCTCTAGCCTTTGCCATTTTAATTGTCATGTGTCTTGGTGTGGGCTTGTTTGGGTTCATCCTGTTTGGGACACTCTGTGTTTCCTGAGCTTGTATGTCTATTTCCTTCACCAGGTTAGGGGAATTTTCAGTCATTGCTAGTCATTATTTCTTCAAATAGGTTCTTGATCCTTTGCTCCCCCTCTTCTCCTTCTGGTGCTCCTATGATGCAAATGTTTTTGCACTTGATGTTGTCCCAAAGGTCCTTTAAACTGTCTTCAGGTGTTTTTATTTTTCTAATTCTTTTTTTCTTTTTGCTGCTCCGATTGGGTGTTTTATGCTACCTTGTTTTCTAAATCACTGATTTGATCTTCTGCTTTATCTTATCTGCTGTTGATTCCTTCTAGTGTATTCTTCATTTCAGTTATTGTATTCTTTATTTTTGAATGGTTCTTTTTTATGGTTTCTATGTCCTTATGCGTACTATCTCTTTGTTGAAATTCTCCCTAAATTACTTAAGAATTCTTATAACAAGTGTTTTAAACTGTCTCTGGTAGGTTGGTTGCCTCCATTTCATTTAGTTGTATTTCTGGAGGTTTCTCCTAGTCTTTTATTTGGGGCATATTTCTTTGTTTCCTCATTCTGGCTGCTGCTCTGTGTTTGCTTCTATGTATTAGGTAGATCTCCTATGTCTCTCAATCTTTGTTGGATGGTCTCATGTAGTATATATCCTGTGTGGTCCAATGATACAGTCTCCCTGATCTCCTGTGTTTGTTCCAGTGGTGTTCCTTGAGTGTGTTGTGTATGTTCTCCTGTGGTACTTGATTGCTTTTGGTGCATCAATAGGTGGGATTGACGCCCAGATTGACTGACTGTGAGGATTGGCTATGCCCACAATGTATGACCCCTCAGTGGGGGATTTGCCTGGGCTGGCTCTTATGCCTATTGAGACCACCTTTTGGGTGTGCCCTTGTGGGGCTTACCAGGTAGTGCTCTGGTGTTGTCTAAAGCTGGCCTCTGGGTGTGTTGTTTCTGCTGTCTCTTGGGAGGGGCTCCCGTGCAAGCCACTTTCAACCTTGCCTGTGAACAGCCTGCGGCTACCTGGTAAGAGCTACAAAGCTTTATATGGTGAGATGCCGCCTGTGCTGGACCTAGAGGCATGTGAGGGGGGCCTTGTTGTGAACCGAGGCCAGGTGCTACCAGATTTGGGCCTGGGACAGCTTAGCAAAAAAGCCCAGGGCCCTATAGGCCTATTGCCACCTGCTGGTTGCCTGTAAGTCTCAGCCATTGAAAGAGCTTCCTGAGGTGCGTGGGCCAGGCTGGTTGACCTGGTGTTGAGAATTCCCTTGGCTCTGCAGCTCTAGCTGGGCAGGCTCCCAGGGAGTCATGAGGCATGGCCGGTGGTTTTTATAAGGTTAATGAGATCCATTCTTGAGCCAGTGCCAGGCCTGTGACCACTTTGCAAAAATGCCCTGAGAACACCCTGGCCTTCCTTAGCTCACTTTCGGCCTGCAGGTCCCCGACAGCCACCCAAGACAGGCTGTGGTTCAAATTGTTTCTCAGTGTCTACTACCCAAAGTTCTCCAAACCACTGCAAGCCATCTGCTGCTGTAAAAGGCTTCCACAGTTTGTGGGGCAGGGCCAGCCGCTCAGTAGCTGAGAGTGCCTCTGGCGATGCAATACTACCGTGTTTCCCCGAAAGTAAGACCTAGCGGGACCATCAGCTCTAATGCATCTTTGATGCAAAAATTAATGTAAGACCTGGTCTTATTTTAATGTAATATAAGACTGGATATAATATATATATAATACCAGGTCTTATATTAATTTTTGCTCCAAAAGATGCATTAGAGCTGATCATCTGGGTAGGTCTTAGTTTTGGGGAAACATAGTAGCAATGTGGGACAGGGACCCAGGGCCTCACCAAGGTGGTGTGCATGCGTGGGTTTTACCAGACCAATTTGGTCTCAGGTCTAGCCCTTTGGGTAGGATTCAACATAGAAAAGATGGCGCCCTCCTGTAGGCTGCGTGGGAGGCAGGATCCACGCTGCGGCACGGCAATGGCTGCTATCCTTCCAGCCCTCGCTCCGAAGTCTTCTGGGGGTACCTCTGCCACTGAGGTGTCTGTGCCAGTGTTTAACCACTATCTGTGGGTTTGGGGACAGCCCGTTTCACATCTCTACTCCTACCCAGTCTCGATATGGCCTCTTCTTTCTATGCTTAGTTCTGTTCAGCTAGTCTTCAGATGATTCTTGGGGTTAACTGTTCTATAATTTAGTTGTAATTCTTATGTGATCCTGGGATGAAGTAGGTATAGCATTTACCTAATCCTCCATCTTGGACCTTTGTTACGTTTTCTAATGTACACGTATTTTACATTTTATGTAACCAAATCCATAGATATTTTTTATTTCTTCTATTCTTAGGCTTAAAAATATTTCTCAATCCATTTCTAGTTTTTTAAGAACCACCATCATTTTTACTGATTGTATAATATTTCATATTCCACCAAATAGGTGCACCAAGAAGCATAAGGCTTCCTTGTTGTTCTGTAGCTGTTGCTTTTTAATGGTGACTTCCCCCTTTGGCTATGAGGAGAGCCCTTGTATATGTGAGAGGCTGGTTGGAGTCCTCAGCTGGCACTCATATTCCCATACCCCATGCACGCTCGTACTCTCCAACTAGAGCTCTGTTTATCAAAGCTTTCTAGAAGCAGAATGACTGCTGACATGTTAGCACCATGGAAGGAAGGAACTCCTCCTCACCTCAGGGACAACTTCACACACTGAGGCCCTTCAGGGACTGCAGCTCCACAATATACTGACTCACTTGCCTTTCACCCAGTTTCTTATTCTCTCCTAGGACACTCAAAATTCTCTTGAGGACTTTCTGGCTCACTTGTTCTTCTCTCTATGTTTCTCTGAGTTTCAGGGTCCTGAGTGACCTATTTTACTAAGGTGATGAACTCACATGTCTGGGGTGAAGATTCTTTTGGATGGGGCCTGCCCTCTCCTCTCCTGAAGGGCCCTGGGTGACAGCAGAGCAGAGAATCTTGACTCCAGCCTTCACAGAGCACGGGGATGTAGCAGAAAAAACTCCATTCTTGGGTCCAAAGTCCTGAGCTACAATTCTGTTCCATCCTTGATTCAGTGTGTCACCCACAGCAACTTGCCTTCTCTCCCTATAGATTAGATTGGCCCTGCTTTTGTCAGTGAAGGTACATAGCCTGCCTTTCAAGGCATGCCCCACTCCTGTTCCCGTCCACCAATGGGAAGCCATTTTTTATGTCTGCTTTGGGAGCAAACTCTAGTGGACAATGCTAAGTGCTTACCTGCTATTTTCCAAAAGAGCTCTTGACCCTCTCTTCCCTAAAAGTATAGGCAGAAGACAGACATTCTACCAGTATCCCAAAAGTTTACCCATACCCAAGAACCAAAACTTTCTTTTACAGGATGCCTCCATTAACCCTGACTTCTTACGTTATCCCCAAGACCAATAAAACAATTACAAAAACAAAAATGATAATGACTAAATAAATAAAGTGGGTGCGAAATATATACGCATTTCCATAAGCAAATCAGAGCAAAACCTTTAAATGATCACTTATAAATGCAAAAGCTGGATGGTCATGAATATTATTTCTCTAGAGACTTTCATGGTTTTTAAGAAACTTATAAATATATTTCAATGCCAAAATGAATAGAAAAAATTTATCCAACTGTCATAAGTAAGAATCCAAAAACCTTAATAGACTTAATATTTTTTTCATAAAGAGTTGTTCAGTTGCTTGATCTATTGACTTCAGCTTCATATTTGAAATTATTTTATAATAAGTTATCATATTTGTATAGATCTATGAAAGCTAAGGTGCAAGAAGCAAAGGGTACCAGTAAACAGAAGCATTAAAAAAAATATATCTAACACTCCCCTTCCCTGACCAAGTCTGCAGGAGACATTAAAGGGATTTTTGATGAACAATTGGGGACCCGACCGAAAGACCCAATTTCAGTTTCAACAAGTCATCAAGTATTATATGAGTCAATTACATAAACATTGGAATTTCCCAACATCTGATTCTAATAGCAGGAGAGCAGCCCAGGTTCACAATGGAGATTTCTCAATAGGCAATGCCGTTTTCCAGGTAATTAAAACTGTTTGTATAGGAGAGTAGATTTATCTTCTGAAACCATTTTAGCACTAGTGCTCTCCTGAGTGGTATCAGTTGACACACTGCATAATCTAGAACAGACTAATTGCTGCATGATTTCTAATTTTTCTGCAGCCATGTAAATGAGCTGAAGTCTGCACAGGTGGAGCCCATTAGAGTGAATGATTTCCCTCTCATGTTGTTATCTTCATTTGCCGTTGTCTTATCAACTCCAAGTAGGAAATCCGCTGTCATGAAAAGCAGGCGAGGGAACAATGTCTGGCTGAAAAGTCTTGTTTCATTATTTTTTAATTCATATAGTCCTACCTGCTTAATGCAGCTTTCTGATTAGCAGGCTAGGCAGCCAGTAATGCATTTTTATTTAAATAAGGAGGCAGGGCTTTCATTTAAGCTAAAGAAATCGTCTCCATTTCTTATCAGGGAACAAGGATTCATGATTCAATAATACATGAATTTAATAATGCATCATGGGAGACTTCACAGGTATACGTAGCAATACCAGAGTGGGTTAGTATGCACCACGGGTTATCATCTCAAAGTGCCAGTCTGTTTTATCCGTGCCTCCTCCCTTCATCTCTTCCATTATTTCCTCTCAGTAAAAGAGTTGTACCGTTTGCCATATTCCTCTGCCGCTGCCAAGAGCCCAGCTCGCGGGTGGCGTCTTCACTTTACGACCGTGTTTAATAGCTGTTAAACTGCTGGACTTTAGCCTTTGCAAGAATTCCCCAATTGGACCCAAAGGAGACTTGAAAGGATTGGGAGGGAGAGAATCGGGAAAGAAAAGTAAGGAACTTCATTCCCTACCATTCATTTTTCCACTGAGGTATCTCTCCATCGCCTAATTGTAGTAAGGGGAACCGGTCTATAGTGCATTTGCGAGATCCAGAGCCACATAATCTCTTTATAACTCTGCTTGTGTTTCACGGCTCACAGATACCTAAGCCTGGCATGCCAGCGATAGTTTGACTCAGTGTCCCTTCACGTTACAGTTTGTGTGGCTCTCTGCACTGGGCTTCCCCGTGGATGGCAGGCCATTCTGCCTGATTTTGCCAAATGTACTGGGAATTGAAGCTGCCCAACTGAATCACTCAAGTGGCTTGACCAGCAGGAAAGCCCAGTGAATCGGACATACATTGCTTTTCATCATCCATTTATTTGTTTTTCATTTTATTCAATTTGGAAAATTAGATAAAGCTGGCCCGCTCCATTTTCTGCTTCTTTCATCTGAACATAGTGGGTTAAGCTTTTTTTTTTTTTTTTTTTAAGAATTTGGAAAATTTTATTTAGGGAAAACTCAAAATGCACATGTGGAATCTTGTTG
Organism: Rhinolophus ferrumequinum; assembly: GCF_004115265.2. Lineage (NCBI taxonomy): Eukaryota > Metazoa > Chordata > Mammalia > Chiroptera > Rhinolophidae > Rhinolophus > Rhinolophus ferrumequinum. The sequence continues at coordinate 24,057,861 of NC_046296.1, read as the reverse complement.
GCACAAATACATGAGCACAAAATGTGCTAAGTTTGTCAGAAAGATTAAGCATCTAGAGTTTTTTTTCGTATGCTACAAAATGTTTCTCAATAAGCACAAATGTGTGTTATTGGGTGGCCTAAAAAAGACAAGCTAGCTGGCTTTAGTGAGTTTGTGAAACCAAATGTGTAATGTGGTCAGTAATACTACGGATTAATTCTATTCTGCTTGTTTCAGTTAAATAAGTACTAATACCACAAATATATTATAACCTCCTTGTAATCAGGGTGATATTATCTAAGATCTTGTTTGGATACCTCACAGAATTATTCATCCACAAAACTATATACTGAGGCCTATTATATGTCAGTAATTGCTGGAAACATTGGGTATTGAAAAATAAATAAAATACAGGTCTATTTTCAGGAACCTCACAGTTTGTCCAGACAAATGGGGACAGAGAAAATACACATAAATACTATACAGTGATGTCCAGAGACTTGTATGTACAAAGTGTTGTAAGAGCACAGAGAAGGAGTACCCCAAGAACTAGGCACTGAGTAATTCCTCAAAAAAGACTTGTGAAATTGTAATTTCAAGGGTCTGTTCCCTAAGTCAGGCATGATTTGAATTGTTGGTACTCTGTTTGAGTCAATTTTTACTTTCTAGTCAGTTGCGTATCCAGCAGTTGATCTGGTTTTGACATATTTTATACGGTTCCTTTGGCCAAAATAGCTGAATAAACTAGGCAAAGAAGAGTCCACTAATAGTAATTCTCGATGTTTTAAAAATCCAATTCACTCTTCCTTAGAGCTTATGGGGTTGTAAATATAAGCATGAAAGGAGATTATTCTGTTTACTTTTATGTCTGTATAATTTATATTCCATAAGCCTTTAAGGTGAATTATAATAAACCCACACATATACAAGCATACAAGCACTAGGGTAGTTAAAATAGGAATGGAGACAAAAGAAAATAGAACCAATAGAGAGAAGGGGAGTTTGTACCTGAATTGAGGCATGAGATCATTATAATAACTAAACTGGAAACTTCCTGGCAGTTTAATACCTTTCTGTGTAAGTACTTTAGGAAGTCTAATTCTAAGTATAGTTAATTTCACTAGTCTTTTGCCCATCTCTCCTGCTTGGGTAAGATGGGGGAGGGGGCAATCATAGTACAGAACCCATAAATCAACTCTAATCTCTAATGGCATTTTCCACGCAGTCTTAAGGAGGTCATAGAATGAATTTTTCACCCTCTGTAGAATTTTGCTCCCTATAATACCTTCACTTAAGAAGATTGTATCCTGGGAGTTTTTCCCAGGGAGTCAAAATGGGATGTCAAATTCATTATCCTGCACCCTGCTTGGAGCACTAATCCATACTCCTTAGCTACAGAAACTTGCTTCACAGGTGGTTGCTGAAGTTATAGTATTTTTCTTTATATTTAAAGTTAATCCAGTTCAGTATCAATAGCAAATCCTCTTAAAACATGTACATAGGCAGCCAAGCCAGGATTTTGACATTCATGGCTGGGGACTATGCCATTAACACCTTCAATTAATCTCCATGCAAGGTCATTAGGCGGTCCAGATTCAAGACCATATGTTAAGATGTTATTAGTTTTCCTGCAAAGGGACTGTTTGGCCAGTTACAACTAGAAACAGATGCCCACCAGTAGGATCAGAAGGGAATAGTTGCCTTCCTTATGACACCTCACATCTCACCTCTCAGCAAGGTGGGTCAGGGAGCTCCCTAACTGATCACTGAAATGAGGATTCAACAATTTTAGGCCCTTTATAAAGTTTATTACTATCGGTAATGAATAACAGAGGAGAGAGAAAAGAATGAAACTCCACAGAGGAAACTGACCTAGTTGTAAATTCGCATCTTAGGAAATGGTCTAATGTATTTCCTAGAACATCAGGAAAAAACAATGGACCAAGTATCAAAAGGGGATTTGAATATAAATTCTGTCACTCTCTAGGTGTGTGGCCTAGGAAAACGTCCCTAACCTGTCCGTTCTTCATTTCTTCACCCCTAAAAAATGGAAAGGGGGGTGTTGTAGGGTGCCAGGAAGGCATTATCAAATGAGAGAGTGTATGGGAAACATGTTTTAAAACCTGAAATATCACTCCTTTAATTCAAGGTGTGCTCTATTTTTATAACTAACAAATTATAATTTCTGTGAAATGGCATATATTTGGGTGTAATCTCATTGCAGCAGTTTCAGCTACTGGCCAAATCCATTTGAAAAAAAATCTGTTCTGGGAATCAAAATCTTTTGATTATACGTCATTTGTCTAAAAGAACCGCCATTTGAATTGTTTCCAAAGTACGACAGACTTAGAGTTCTCTCCAGTGCTACTAAAGTAGGTGGAATAGGAGAGAACCCCTCCTAAGACAGGGTGCATGCCCGAGAATCTCAGTGAGACTTGTAGAGAGCTAGCCGTGCCATCTGCCAAAGCTGGATTGTGTTAAATGAGCCTGCAGCATTCACTGAAGGGTTCGTAAAGGATTGGTTCTCAAACTTAAATGAGCACACATCAGCATCATCCAGAGGGACTGTTAAAGCACGAGTGCATGGACTCTGCCTCCAGGAGGTCGGGAGTGGACCTGAGAACTTGGGTTTCTAAACAAGCTCCCAGGTGAGGCTGATGCTGTGCTCAGGAGACCGTACTTTAAGAGAGCACTCCCTTATAGTCCTTTCCTATTGGGTGAAAGATTAGATAGATGTGGTTTTCAAAGGTGTTTCAGATCCCAGCATTGCCCTGAGGGGAATTCTCTTCTCCACTTCCAATGAGAGTAACTGTACTTTTATCAATTGCATTTATTAGTATCCTGAACAGGAATTTGTTTGACAACCTAGTTACTCAGTTAAAGGGTCCCTTCAGACTCTAACCTTCTACAAACATCTGTGTTTTGAGGGCCCAGAAGAACCTTGAACATCTCTTCATCCTGCTCTCCGGGTGTTGTGCAGACCTAATTGAGTAGCATGGATAATCCAAAAATTACCAGCTTTCCTCAAGTTGAAGAGTAGCTCAGAAGTAAAAGGTTTCATAAGCCTAAAGCACCCAAATTCAGCCTCCTGTGTCATTTTGATAACTTGAACATGGACAGTGGAAGGAAAGAACCCACTCCAGGAGGGGAACTGATGGTTTTTTAAAATTTAAGTAGCCTCAGCCAGCCTTTCCCCTTATACTTTGAAGTGGATTAAGCATTGCTGCTTGAGGGTCTCCATGCATTTCCCCCTTATTGTACTCCTTGGGTCTAGGTGTTGGACCTGCATTCCGTAAACACCAGCAAAACAAGCCCTTGGGAATTGTCAGTATCACTGGGTCACAGGAGGCGTAGAGAGTTTGGGGTGGTGAGCCTAAAGACCGTGGTGGCAGGCAGTGAGTAGGTGGTGACCTGGTAGATCTCAGATGTCCTCCAGAGCATAGTGTAGGTAACTGAAGTCCTTACAGCTTTTCTCTGAGAAAGCTGCTAACGGCCTGAAAGCTAAGATCTTGTTGAGTAGTAAGGTTACTGTAGTACTCATATTATCCATTGGATGCCAAGCACTCTTCTAGCATTATGTATCATTTTCCTCATATACATGTCCTTATACATATTTTCCTAGTTCTTTCCATGACACCCAAGGTAGACATTTTTCCCCCAGAAGAAGAAACTAAGGTCCAGAGTGATTAAGTGTCATTCCTGAGGCTTCTCAGCTAAAAGAAGCACGTATTGGTGGATTCACACTCAGGTCAGTCTCACTCAAGGATCACCTCACCATAATGGTGATCCACTTACAAACTGCCCACTGTCTCCTCCCCTCTGTACCAGCCAGGGTCGGTCCCCTTACCTCCCGGGGGTCTGAAGATTTACACTGCTTTAAGACATACTTTACATTTTGAAACCACTCCTTCAGGCTTCTTTTAGCCCTGCCCTAATTCCTTTCAGATTTGAGGCCCAGGGTCCTCGGTTCGTGCCGAGCTGTGGCAGCCTTTCGAAGTGAGTCCAGCTGGACCTCATCTGATAGACGGCTGCCCAGCAAAGATATAGCTCCTCATAGGCCACAGCACTCCGAAGCAGGAACCAATTAACTTTTAGGACAGGAAGAATAGATCACTTGGATTGCTACAGCAGGAGTAGCTTCTGCAGCAGCTAAGAGAAGAGTCCAGAGAGCAAGCTGCTGTGTCTACAGCTCCGGAGCATGGCAGGTTCACTGAGGCGAGAGCGCTCTAATGACCAAGGCCTGGGATGGGTACTGACAGGCCCAAACCATGCAGAATGCTGTTCAGGACACCGGGCATTGTTCGTAGTGACTGATGAAAAACGAGCTAGACAACGTCAAAAGATACCCACCTGACTCTCAGTGCAATTCCCTAATGGCATTAAAAATGTAAAAGAATGCCCCTTGTGAGCTGTCTCTGTATGTCCTTATGCTACTTCGAATACTTGGGGAGCCAAAGGAAAACTGATAAAGAACAATTGGTGTTGTTCCATGAAAGAACCTAGAAGAGCATCCTGGGATTCATTTTCAATTAGCTGTGAATCATGTTCGATCCATGAGGTAGATGGTGTAAGCAGTGTTTACCACTGTGTTACCGAGTACGCTGAAACCCCAATGTAAACCTGGCATTAGGCACGGGAGTCAGAAATGCCCTCCCCCATCAAATGCCGTGCTGCCAGGCTGGCATGTTCCACCAGATGCCCTGAAGACAGATGGCCAATTCCAGGCAATGGAGAAATCAAGGGCCATTTACAAGTTTTGCTGTGAAATGTGGGAAGCAGTATGCGTTTCCATCTTGTTATAAATCTTCACAAGATGCTACTTCGTTCTAAATTGCAGCCCTAATTCCCAGGCTGGAATTTTTAAATGATTTCCAAGTAAAGAGCTCACTGTACAACATCACCAGTCCAGCCAGCACCTTAAACAATGAAATATGATGATAGATAGCAATGGAAACTATCGGGGAGCTCTCCCAGCGCAAACAGAGAAACATCTCTGAAAACAGTATTAAATGAGAAACACATGGCGCATATATCCGTAGGTACACTGTTTGCATTTTCTGGAAGGCTACACTAGAAGCTATTGCAGTGATTAGCTCTGGGAAAGGGACTTGAGATAGAGGGTAGAACAGAGAACGGAGACTTCCCATTTTTCATTTCACACATTTTCATAGACTGAAATTTTGCCACATGTGTATATTATTTTCACTTTCAAATTTAAAGAAAAGAAACTGCTCTCATCTTCTACTGTCAACAACTCATAAGAGAAAAGATATTTTACATCAAAAAAGTGGGAATGACATAGTCTTATATAATGGGTTGCTCATCCAATTAAGTTTTAATTAGCTAAAAACAAAACAAAATGGAAAACAAACATAAATGATTAGGCATTTCCACCACCTTCGCCCCCCAAAAAAAGTTATCGTAGTGATTGTTTGCATAGCTCCAAATGTCCACTCCAAGATGGCAGTGGTTTTTCAGCCTGTCTGGGTATTGATATAGGTGACAGATATGGATGAGAGCAATGCTGAGATATGATTTCCATTTGCTGGCATTCCCCTGGGAGAAAGAGGTGGCCCTTCATCCCCACCAGAGGTGATGCCCCACCAGCGGGCCTCCTGAGGAGGATGGTTACCCTCCTGTCTGTTTTGGTAAGACCCTGCACTGCCCTTAACACATAATTGCTGCGGTGGGATGTCGTGTGCCTGTGTGCACGCACCTGCTCAGTTCAGGGAAGCCTGCCTGCAAAAGGAGCATCAAAGGATGGCAAGGGATATGGAGATGCAGAATCAGAGATAAAAGGGACCAAATTTTACTAGCAATCACGGCAAATATCTAACTTGCATAAGTGAAGCCAATTACTGTATTATTGCCTCCTTTTGCACTGTGCACAGTAGGGATGTCACTGGATAATGGTTTGCATGTAGAGTTAATCACTTTGATGCATTTCTGACTGATCCCAGCAAATTATGTTTTGGTTCCACTATATTAAACACAAGAGCTGGGGATTATCATTAATAAATCTAAGGCACAGCATGCATAAATCTTGAATAAATCAAATATCAATTACATAGGCAGTATCTGCTGACATCTGCTTTCATCAAATAATATATTTGAAATAAGTGTTATTCCAATTTGTTGGAGTCAAAGGGATCTTCATTCAGGGAGCACAGACCCTGGACCCCAAAGAGGAAAACAGCTGAGCAATTGCTGGGCGAGCCCCTCTGTGGCCCTCAGCTTTAATCTGTGAAGACTACATTTAGATGACTGCCCGAGATCCAGAGGGAAAGCTGCCTTGCTGAGGAAAGCGCTTCCAGCCACGTGCCATTTACAGCTAGGTGCTTTTAAAGTGAAGCAGGAGAGACTGAGAGGAGAAGGGAGGGACACTTCCCAAGTTGGTCAGGCACAGGAACAGACTATTGTGGGGTGTAAGGTCACTCTTATGGCGCAGAAAGGCAAAAGCCCTCCAGGGGTGAGGGAAGAAGGACAATTCACGAACACGAAGACCTCCAAAACGGAGAGGTCATGAGGACAGCGTACAGCCTTCAGTTCAGGAGAAACAAAGGTCAGGGTGGGGGGGAGCAGACTGCCCTTTGCCTCTCTGGAGTGCCCGGCTTTGGGCAAGATTCGGGGCGAGAGGCATCATCTCTCTTAACCCCCACACCCTCCCATGTGAGGGAGCCGCTGATATTATTATCTCAGGAAACTGGCATGCAAAGTCAAATGACCCACCTCGGGCCCCACAACTCTCACGTGGCACAAGATTTGAGTTCGGATCTGTTCGATTATTCTATATGGCACTGGTGGTGGTGGTGGTCATGATAGCAGTATGTATGTGTACGTGTGTGTGTGTGTGTGTGTGTGTGTGTAAAACAGGAAAAACTGCACGGGGGTAGAAAAGGAAGCAGTGAGAATATGTATTTTTAAAAGACATTGAGTGTATTTAAGTCACATGTCAAGACAGAGGAGAGAGTATCTCTACTCAGTGTATCCCTTCTGTGTGGACTTCCCTCACTAGTTAGAATCTCTTCTCTCTGTGGTGGTTTTCCAGGACTCCTTTGGGGCCTCTTCAAGGAACTTTCTAGGGTTAAACTCATCCTCAGGGAAGGTGGAGCTGGGTTAGGAAATGTTCTCTAGGGCACTGGCTCAGCGTGACAGGTGGCAGTGATTGCCTCATCTGTACTCTCTGGGCAAAGGAGTCGAGCAGAACTGAAATAAGCCAAAGTCGTGCCCCTGAAGCCGTCCCGGGGCCTCTGTGCAGGGTGGAGACGGCATTTCACAGACTGCCTGTCCCAACCTGAATGTGCTAGCCTCACAAAGAACCCAGACTTCTTTTACTAGTGCTTTTATCGCGTCCGGCATCAAAAGAAAGTTAAAAAAAAAAAAAAAAAAGGCAGGACCCCAAACCCAGGCCATCCGGGACCCCTTAGGTTTACGTTTTCAAAGCAGAGGTACTTGGGAGTCAAGGCCATCTCCTTTTGGTCCGAAGATCCCAGGAGATGATTTGGAGGAAGCACTTCAAGGAAGCTGAGTTGAAACAGCTCTCAGATTTCTTTCGGCCTCAGCTCGCCTGCATACCGAGCTGCACCACATCAGACCTGTTGGGCCCCTCACCACATATTTCCTCCTTTCTGCACTCCGCTTTTTAGATCAGAACCTGAACTGGGATATTGAGAACACTCGGTTGTCGACAGATAAGTAAAAACTGATGTGATGTCACCACAGAGATGAGCAGATATTTTCAGAGTTGCAGACATACTTGTATTCATGCAGTGTATTACGTATAGGTGCAAATACCGAGTAGTTGAGTTTAAAATATATTTAGCATTGCAAATCTAACTTAGGTATCCATAGGGATTGTGGGTTTTGTTTTGTGGGTTTGTTTTCTGTTAGATTTTCTAATCAGCATCGTAGAGGATCACAGGAGTGTCTTTAGATAGCGCATCTGACTCAGGCATCCTCTTGGTAAAGGGAGGGTTTCAGGCTACAAGATTACTTTCCAACGGTTGCATAAATCTGGCCAAAACAGTATTGTCAAATGTCAATGGATAAAGAATAAGCTCAGTCTACCTCCATTTTGCTTCAGTGTCCCGCCTCAAATACAGACACCCATTCTACAAACACAGGGGAGCACATGAGCTGCAGGAGGAGGGAGAACCGGAAACCTTCCTCTCCACGGGGCCCACTCTCTACGCAGTGTTCTGCATACAGTTTTATTTTGCCGCTTTGGAAACAACACATCCCAAGGCCTGGACCAATAGAAAACCAGGGCAGCTAAAGAGTTTCCAGTTCGATTCAGACGAAGCTAGGTTAACCTGAAAAAGAGTGAGAGAGACTGGAGATATCTCTTTTTACTGAAGATGGAGACATCAGCTGCGCCATCCTGGGGCTTCTCTGAGTTCAAAGGAAGAAACACAGCACTAATTAGCTTTCAGTCTTCAAACTGTGTCTTTGCACATTCACTGGTGAGGAAAACAAGGCAGGCCCTGTACTGTGGGGTAGCCAGCACTGAGAGATAATGATCAGGAGTACTGGGACGGCAACTGAAGAAAAAGCAGGAAACAACCGTGTGTCTGTGTGTGTGTGTGTTTATATATAATGCATTAGCTTTAAGGAGAAGAGGAGCTGAAAACAGAAGGATTAGAAAATACATAGACATGTTTTTTGCAGTGTGTGTGTGTGTGGAGAAAGAAGATCTCACGTAATTTGTGGTGGTTGATTTCAACCACAGCCACAAGTAATAACCCAGTCAGAAAGACTACCTTTAGATAAAATGAATTCTTATGGTCTCTATGTAAATATAGCCCCATGAGGCATTATTTGCCACTTGTAATTGGCCCTCCTGAGAATCTGACCCTTGGAGTAAAACTGAATGCGAATGGTTTTCAGTGTAGACTCTGTTGGCATTAATCCTCATGGTGGTGACACTGGTGGTGCTATAGCTGATTGCAGTGTTTGGGGAAAAAATGAAATGAAATGACAGTTTATATTTTTTAAAAATCATAGATTGTATTCAAAAAGAATACGGTGATATAAAAACACACTGAAAACCTGCAAAGATAATTGATGTACAAGACTCATTCACTCATTCAGCAAATATTGTAGGAAGTGTTTTCTGACTATTTACTTTCTTCTAGGCCAGGGTCCAATGATGTGGGAGATACACATTAGAAATATCAACATCCAAATGAATGTGTCAAGTTAAAATAGCCAGAGTGACACAAATCCTGAATATTCCTGTACTTAGATGATGGGCAGGGCAAGAGCCAACATACAAGGGTCAGTATAGAGCCTTATTCTCAACTTTCTGGTTCTGCAGTCAACTAACTGATGTGATTTGGGAACAGGCCACTTAACCTCACTTTTTAGCAGTGTTAACCGTACGTGTTAGACTACATGGTCCCAAAATGTCCATGATATGGAAAACTGTCTTAAGGAGCCTACTGATTCTCATAAAACCAGGGAATATCAATTAGTTTGGAAAAAACGGAGGGGGCATGAAGCCACCACTAATCAAGGGGCAGAGTTAGGCACGTTTTGGTTGTTTACATCTGTGTCTTGTTACAAAAGTCTCCACCTCCACATCACCGTATGTTGTTATGTCTCTGTGCAACCCTGAGTGTTTGTCTGCTTCGGAAAGGTCAGAGGATGGCCGTCCCCAAAACCCCTTTGATCCTCTATCACCGTATCCAATCAGCCTGTCTCATCGGCGAGCACTTGGGAGTGGAAAAAGGACAAACTGCTGATACAGGTCTTCATTTTGCAATAATTTTCCTAGCAATTTTATTTTCAAATGTTACTGGCACCTTGCCAGTTATCCCGATAGCAAAAGTCACATTGTTCCAACACACAGTCAGCACAAAAATGCATACATATAAAATCCACATTTAAAATTTGCGTTTCCTTAGTATTTTCCCCTAGGCAGCACAGATTTCATTTCATCATCTTACCACAACCTTAGCAAGCTTTCCACACAACAGGGTCATTTAGGAATAATTATATGAGCATGTATGAATAAGCCAGTCGCTCTGGTGATACACACATGGTATAAGAATAAGAAAATGCACATTCCACCCATTGGTATGTCCTTGAGCTTAGTGGTGTTTTGTCAGTTTGAGCAGGAAGCAAATTGGATTCTTGTTTGCTAAGAAATATTTATGGCGGAAATCCTACCCCCCTCCCAGCATTTCGAGAACTCAACCTGGAAGTTTTCCTTGGTCTCAGCTCCATCATGCAGAGATCATATAATTGCTCACCAGTTCTCCCTTCCCAGTTCTCCCCACCTCTTCCTGGTAACCCCTGGACAGTTTATTTCCAGGGCTTAGAGAAGCATGCTGACCTCACTTACTTGTTTCCTGCACATCCTCTGGGAAGAAAACAGATTGGAAAAACAGAGCTGTGAGCTCCTAGTCTTGGGTATTTTTTAAATGGGGCTAATTTTCTTCTAAGCCCTATGGGAGCTGGATGATTTTCTAACCATCCAGATTAAAACAAGAGTGCCACTAATTTGGCAGGGGTCTTGTAGCGCCATTTCATTTTATGAAGTTGCCATTTGGTAAGAGGAAGAACCCAGATAAATGGCACCTTGGCCTAGCTAATTCAATAATAAATGGTATCCATGGGTCTATTGTTTGCTCTCTGAATATTATTATTGATTGAAGTTTTCCTGTAACATGGACTGGATTCCCAGTCTGGGAGGCATCCTTGGGGCATGTCATTGTGGCTGTTGGAGAGCAGTTTGACTAACCAGTGTGACGTGGCCTTCATTACCAACTCCTACAAAATATGGTCACCATTTAGTTGCCATCCTTCACTCTGATGATTCAGAAGGATGAGCTATGTAGAAAACCAGTGTTTCTACTTAACTTATTCATTCCAAGCAGTGTTGCCTAAAGCCTGAGCCAAAGGCTATCTGCAATAAAATCATATATGGGGGACAAACTTGTTAAAAAATTCCGATTACTTAGCCACATTCGACCGACCAAATTAATATATCTGGAAAGGATCAAGAATCTGAATTCTTAAAGAATTCCCCATGTGATTCTTTGGACTCATTAAAGTTTGAGAAATCCTGCTGTCAGATGAATGGACAAAGTAGACTTCTTCAACAAGCAGGGGTCCTAGTTTAAAGGAAAATGCCCAAAACAGGAGAATTATTGCAAATGCAGTCTCACACCTTTGTAAGTTCTAACTCTTTGCTACTCAAAGTGTGGTCCATCGACCAGCTGTATCGGCATCATCTGGGAACCTATTAGAAATACAAATTTGAAAAAAAGAAAAGAAAAAAAGAAATATGAAATCTCAGGCCCTGTATCAGAACTGCTGTATCAGAGTCTACATATAACAGGATCCCCAGGAGATTCATATGCACCTTAGACTTAGATTTGGGGAAGCAACATTCTAAGTGACTTACAGGTCTCTTTAGCACGTTATTCAGGAGTCTCACCCTCCTCTTTCCTAGGTCCCCAAAACCCAAGAAAATGGAACAATGTCAAGTGCTAAAATATGGATACAATGAGTAAATTCTAAATGATGGGTTCTTTATGACCAAGGGATTCATGTGTAATAACTTGGCAATATTAGAGAAAGGAGAGCCAAAGACGTCTTCTGGCCTGGGACCTTGCCTCAGTGGGCAGATGCACCAAAAGTTAGCAGAGTAACTTACAGTTACAACTACACTGCCGCTCAGCGTAAGGAAGAAGATCTCTAACGATCCCACTTTCAGGGCGAATAGTTGCTCTGAAAGGTAGTGAGTTTCCCATCCCTTGAGAAGTTCAGTCCAAGCTGGGATAATCATTATTAATGAATACTTTGTAGACAGGACACAAACGCAAGATTGGTGGGTGGCTACAGGTGGCTTCTGGATTTGAGATTATTTGATTCAATACTCATTGCAGCCTTATGTTCCAACTTTTAAATACATATACATTTGTACACATATACATGTAATGCAATAATATGCTATGTATAACTAAGTAGTATTTATTTTTAAATTTTCCTAAGATTGTTTATATCAAGAGATTCATTAATCCAGATATCCATCTTTTATCAGACGAAGAGTTGGAGAACAAGAGATGGTCTCTATATATCCCATGGACAAAAAAAATAAATAAATAAATAAATTACACCATTCTTAGATGGCGCTTATTTCAGGTTCCTTTTCCAGTCCATTCCTTCATTCACGAGAAGATCGTTTGCTGACTCCCTACCGTGAGCTTTGGCAGTAGAGAGGACAAGCGTCAAATGTTCAGTTTATCTGCCAGCAGTCCCAACACTCAAGAAGCTGTGTGTCCCTGTCACGTAATCTTTAGAGGGCTCTTTAATCATGCCTGGTCTTGGTTTTGTCATTGGTAAAGTGAGTGGAATAATAGAAACGGCCTCAGAGAATTGTGAAGATTAATGAGTGAACCTATGTGAACCACTTAGAACAATGGCTGACACATAGTAAGTGCTATGTGAGTATTAGCTGTCTTCATCATCATCGATGCTATTGTGACTACAGGCTGGGGAACACAAAAACAAAGAGGACAGGCCCCCTTTCCTCTAAAGTTACCCAGTCTGGCTAGAAAAAGCACGCAGGTAACCAGTGTAAGGGAACTGCTGTACTGGGGAAAGGTGCCTCCAACTCTGCCTGGGAAGGTCTAGAGAGGGCTCCCAGGGACGGAGGGCTTTCGAGCTGGGTTTGGGCAACTGAGGGGACATTTTCCAGGCAGAGAAGGAATAAGGTGGTTCCCGGCTGAATGAAGAGCTCTCTGCTTAGCAGTCCTGACCCCGCCTTCCTTAAGATGGCCTCGCTCCCTTCTGTTCAGTTGAAACCTGTTCTTTCTTCTCTGCCCTGGCTCCTAGCTGCGTGCTGCGGACTCTTCTAGTCCACGTAACAGTCCTTGAGAGCTCTCCTGGGGGCGTCCTGGGCACTGCCAGCTCAGAGAGCCGAGCCACAATCTCAGTCAGGGCGATGTGGCCCTGGCCACAGGGGAGGGGAGATGACAGTGTTTTTCCAAGAAAGTGGTGAGACTGATTACATGAGAGGATGGGTAAGCTTCCTCCAAGAAATCAAATGGAAAAATAATTGTTTTTTTCTTGTGTCTGCACCCCCAACTCTGCCACCCATGAGCAAAGTGGCTTCTCCTGGTTCTCTGCCAGTCTTCCTACTAAATATTTAGCTCTCTCTGAAAATGATGCCAGTGGTCACTTTCCCTTGTCACCTGTAGTTCATACCATTTTAGTATGGTATATTATCTCCTCACGCCGGTCTACGTAGTATAGTATATTGCCTATTTCTAACATCTCTGTCTCTACTACCCGATTCATCAGCCCTCCTTTGAAAAGCAGAAGCGAAGACCTTTCACTGGTTTTTCCGACTTGAAGAGGCTGTTTAGAAACTTCTGGGGATTTATATCTCAAATTTTGCCTCCAGCCTGACTCACCTAGGTGAGGATAGCAAATGAAACTTTTGTGCCAGAGGAAAAGTAGAAGCAAAGGGATAAGTGACAGCCCCCAGGGTGATACTGACAAACCCACGCTGCAGCCAGGTGGCACCACTTTCTTTTGCCCTCCCACCCACATTCAATTTCAGTGTGTCCCCCGTGTCCTAAATGAAAAAGGACAGGGGTATTGGGAAGTGGTTGGTTGTTTCTACCTCGATCCATGTCCACAAGAGGTTTCTCTCACTGGCTTCCTTCTGGCTTCCAGCCTTTCTATGCATCTGAGACTTAGTTTAGCTCAGTCCTGAGCTGGGAAGTAGGAAGTGGTTGGCTGAACAGGGATCTGGAAGGAGGACATACATGGACAGGGGGGTGTCGTTCCTGACAACACCGACAACACTGCTGCTGTGGTCCAGGTTTCTTCTGTAGGCCATCAGAATCAGGGTTATTGAATCACCATTGAAAACAGACTCAGATTCAGACTGATCAGCCCAGAACAGGTTCCCAGTGACATGTTCCCCTGGCACAATGATTGAGTGAAGATCTGAAAAAAAGCTAGAGACTGAAAACATCACTGCCACCACCTTTACAGCAAAACTTTTGCTTCCTGTCATTTGAAATAACTGTCTCAAATTATTATTTGTTAAATATTCGTTGGATTCACTTCTCCCCTAGGAGGTAGTCTAGGTTTACTCACAGATGTCCCTCCCCTCTCTCTCTGTGCTGCAGAGAAATGTGCACTCATTTCATCCAACACACTACATAGATGAGAGACTCACCATTAACCTTGCTTTCAAGGAAGTTCCAAACTAAAGCATAAAAAATATGCTGTTTGGGCACAAAGCCCATCCATAGCTATATAAATACCATATCTGGGCATATGAGATACCTGACTTTCAGCCCAAGGAAACAGCATCTGAGAAACATACAGTATCACAATCTGGCTATATTTTATGCTCCCTTTCCATCAGTCTGGGATAAATTGTGTGTGTCAAGTTTGGCAAGCGTGGGTGAGCTAAATGGAGCTGTTAGCTGTCTTTTCCACATATTTATCTGTTTCATTGCCTGCTTTAGGATGTCTTTGTGATCGTTATATAGGGATCACAGATAATAGACCATTTGAAATCTTCAATTAAAACTTAATCCTCAGATGTCAATAATGGTATTTTATACAGAAGGTTACAAGGAAAGTGGTGTCTTTAATACATATCATTAAAACAAACAAACAAACAAACAAAAAAGCAAGAATAAAAAGTGGCCTGAACATTGTCCCAAACAAAATGCCTGACACTGTCTCATGAACCTTTGTCACTGTGATAAGATTATGGTTATATTTCCGTGTCCTATGCAAATTGACAAAGTCACTTAAGCTTTACAAGAAAAAGGAGCATCGTGAAATGTATCATCTTCCCTCTTTAAATTCACTCTCTATTTTTGGTTTTTATTGTATAGGAAAGCATTGACTGCAAAAGATGCTTTTATTTTATATGATTATGAATACAATCCGAAATTATCAGGGATCAAGTTCTTATTCATATTGTGCACAAGGAGATCCAAAAGATTACAGAGAATTTAAAATATCAGCATGTATTTTTGGGTAGAGGAATTGTTGAAGAGAGAGAGAGATTGGAGTGAAAAAAAGTTTTATTTTAGCAAGCCATGAAGTTGTAGGGACACTGTCATTGCAGTGCGTCAGGTAAACCATTTCACCAAAATAAGTGTTTCCTGAAGGTGATGGTGATGGTGATGAAATTTCTTCCTCTGCCCATTTTACAGCATCAGTGGGATGAAGAACTTCTCTACAATTTACCCGTTGATCAAATACATTTGCTACTTTGGGTGTCCGTTTTCCCTTCCTCTTATTAACAGTGCCCCCGTTTTGGTCTGGGTTTCTACTCCCCCACTATGAACTCCAAGTGCTTCAATGTAAGCCTCTCCAGTCCAGGACGTTTTCCAGAATTAGTTTAAGCCAGTCGATATATCCAATCTCAGAGGCCACGATGATTGGGTCAAGATAAGCATGTGATACAGTTTTCCCAGAGAGATGGCAGGAGACTGTCAGAGTTACTGTTTCTAGGTAGAAACTACTCCAACCACCCATGGAAGCTACCCGTTATCTAAAGAGAATCTTCCTTCCTTTTGGTAGTGTACAATGTGTCTGTAAGGTCAAAAATTATTATACCTTACCACCATAAATAATGAAAGGTAAGATGGGAGAAAGGTAGAATGGAGTGAATTGCCAAAAAAAACCAAAAAAACCAAAAACCATAAACAGAATTCTTATCAATCCGTGCCTAAATCACATCTTGCCTCTGAACTTTTCAGTTACCTGAACCAATAAATTCCCTTTATCATTTAAGTCAAACGAGTAAACTTGAGTTCATCTTTTTGTTGTCTGTAACCACATCCCAGCTAGTCATGCATAGCACTTATTGTGTGCTTACCATGAGCAAATTACTATTGCAAGAGCTTTAGATATATTCTTTTGTTTCATTTTCATGACAACCCTCTGAGTACCCTTAAGGGGCACTGCTATCATCCCCATTCTGAAGAGGTGAAATTGAGTTGCAAATAAATTAAGTAACTTGTAAGAAATTTTGAACAGATGGTAAAAGTTAAAACCAGATTCAAACCTAGGCAGTCTGAATCCAGAATCCATACCCTTAATCACTGTGCCACAATACCTCATTCATCTCCCATTATCAGGCGAGCCTGTAGCGGAACATCTTGGAGATCTTAGTCCTAAAGATTGCTGCAGAAGGGATATCAACATATTACGGTGATAATCAGCAATATCCTCTCCCAGAATTGTACACCCTTCTCGCCTAGGACTAATTCATCCACTTCACATTTATTCAACAAGTACACGTTGACTCCCCAACTGTGTGCCAGGCACTGCTCTGAGTACCGAAGGTATAATTCCTACTCTCAGGGCATTTTCATTTAGTGGTGGACACCGATAATAAACAAATACTCATAAATATAAAACTTAGTGCCAGGTAGTTGTAAATGTTGTCAAGAGAATTAAAGCAGGGTAAAGAGACTTTCCAAAGAAGGCTATAAAAACGATGATTACTACAGGAACATTTAATGTAAATTCATCAGCATAATTAAATTTTCCAAGGGCAAAGAGCTAAAGATGAGCAGTCAGCAGGCGGATAATCACTCCGTTCTAATCCACAGGCAGACATCACAAGTCCAAGCAGATCTGTGACACCCCATCACTTGATTTATTTTCTGTTTCTGTCACACCCAAGTGTGGATATCAGGAAAATAAAAAAAAAGTGTGGAATGTGGAATTCTCAGAATGGCGGGAGAAATTAGAAAAGAATACAATCAATCAAGGCCATAAGCATCCAGGTGATATGTCAAGAGGCCCTCAAATAGTCAGTCACCTTCTCAGTAGGATGTTAGGTTAGGGGTCCAGACACCAGATCAACAACCAGAGCCAAAGTTCAGCAGGTGACCCTGGTCAGCATCTATTGGAGAAATAGGAGATATCTGGGGGTGGGGTGGGGGCTAGGTAGCCACGTATGTATTGTTCAGGAAAAGTCACAGAAGCAAGGAAACAGCTGACGCTAGATGCGGTATGATTGTGAGCAAGACAGTATATGCACTTTGGATTCCTTTTATGCTACCAGGGTCAGGAACCAGCATCTGAACCTATAGGAAGTAAGTGCCATCAATTGGAGTTTAAGAAAAATACCTCTGCCCACCCTGGGATGCCAAAAGAGAGAATCAGAGAGAGGGAGAGAGAAAAATGAGGGGTAGGGGAGAAGAAAGGAGAGGAGAGGAATACCTCTGGAAAAGTTTTATTCTGTTTATGAATGATAGGTTGAAAGAAGTGTTCTACACTGGTTAAAATCATTTATATTAAGCATCAATAAGAGCAAATGAATAAACAATTAGCAAACAGCTTACGGATCAGTAGAACTTACAATATCTTTGAATCTTGTTCTAATTGAATACACTTTAAAAGAGATTAATAACAGTGGTGACTAATAGATTGGTAAGACTATTAAAAATGAAGCATGATCAATTCTCTTCCAATTAACCATACATTTGATATACTTGACTGTTCAGACCACAAATCCATAAGCAAGGCACCAAAGCAGCTTCTCCCAATCGCAAAGTATGCAACAGGACATTGAAATAATATTGCAATTGGCAAAATTGGCACCCCTAGGAAAGTCTGAGTGATACCACTGACTTCCTTTACACCAAGGAAGATACGGTTCAGTAGCTACCCCAGGCTTTATTCCATTTTCTCAATCAAAAATTGGCTTGAACCACAATAAAGCATGTTGAACCATCCACTTAAATTGGGTGCCTCACCCATCATAAAAGTTAACCGTTTTATGCCCACGGTTATTTACACTGACCTACATAAGTCATGGACCTGAATGATAGGTTCCAGGGCTCTTACAGCCCAGCTCTAATCTGCCAGCGTGTACTAGGGATAGCCTTCCGTACAAAGTGAGTGTATGGTTTCCTTTCTTCTTTTCTTCTCCTTCCCCACCTAACCTGAAAGCTGCTTTTTAGATCAGCAGCATGCAACCAACTTTGAAGTAGGCAGGCCACAGGGCAGGGAAGAAAAGAAGGCAGAGATCATTGGGGCGTCTGTAGTTCAATCACGGGAAGTCAGAGAGGGTGCTCTTCAGGAGGCAGGGCTTAAGGACCACAGAAGGTGTGGCTCTCCCAGCCCAGGGAGGGGAGTGTAGCCAGCAGCAGAATGGGCTCTCTGAGATCCAAGTCCTACTGTGTGCTCGCCTCTCCTTCCCCGCTTGGCGCGCGCGCACGTGCGCACGCACTGCTTCAGCTGTAAAACCACCCTTGTTCAGGGTGGTGGAGGGGAGGGGCTGGAGAACAGCATTATGGTACATACACCATCAGGCCACCCAGCGTCACTCCTTCCCCTACAAAGTAGGCTGCAGCAGCAGTGAGTTCAGGAGCCTCCGGTGACCCAGCTGTGTGCATGTCAGGGGGGATGGTCCTGTCTCCGTCCTCATCCTGGAGCCATTGAGTCTCGTGCTGTTTCACAACTTCAGGGAATAGCTGAAAAGCCACCAGGCTGTGGGCTAAGTCATTGGAAGGGGCAGAATGGGACTTGAGAAAAGGGACTCGTGGGTACCGGTGTCTGACTACCTGTGTTCCACTCCAGGCCCTGTCATTTCCAACTGTAAGTTAAATCAGCAGATTTCACGAGATCTGCCCTAAAATGGGTGTAATCATCATGCCTACCTCAAATTACTACTGTAAGGATTAAATAGAATAATATATGTAAAGTGCTAGGCCAGTACTAATTCAATTCATTCCGACTGTTGTCATTATTGCAAAGAAAAGGTCCCGTGCCCTTTGCTGAGAGAGCAGCAGTGGTTCTGAGTCTGTGTGCTTTCACCTCACATCCCCGAGCGTTTCCCTTGCATCACACAAAGCCTACTCTTCTGATTGCCTGAACCATTACGATTACAATCTCACTTTATGAGCACAAGACACACTAATGCTGCGTTGCTCATTAATTAATTAGGTCCTTCTTCCAATAGGATTGCAAAGTCTTCCTAGGCAAATGTCATGAGTTTTGCCTCTGCTGGACTTCCTCCCTGCATGGCTCCTTCCCTCTCCCTTATCTCTTCCCTCTCTGCCCGTCATATAACTGGACGTACAACGCTTTCCATAACGTACTGTAATGGTGCGGTTTCATGTCCGTTCACACTGAACTGCCGCCTCTTTATGAGTAAAGACTGCCTTTGCAGCAGTTGTGTCTTCAACGCCTAACCTAATGCTCATGACATTGCAGATGGGGAATAAATGTTTGTTGAGCGAAAGTGTAAATAAAGTACTATTGTTGCAAGAGACATATTTCTTTGGCTATTCTTACAGGTGGCTTACGTCTATCCTGATGCCTTGGTCAGGGGTCATGTGAGAATCCAGAATCCACAGGAGGCTCAACCTGTAGCTGTAGTCGCTCTCTCTCCCCCCACCTCCCCCCAATTCTTTCCCTTCCTTCCTTCTTTCCTTCCTTCCTTCCTTCCTTCCTTCCTTCCTTCCTTCCTTCCTTCCTTCCTTCCTTCCTTCCTTCCTGTCTTTGAGTGTTGTCACTTTTCCAGAGAGCTGAGATGTTTCTGTAGAAGGCACACATGACTTGGTAGAAGGTACAGGTATAGGCTTTGGCGTGGTGCCCCACATCTGTCTCATATCACAAATGCCTAAGGGCTCTTTCCTATGTACAGACTGTCCAACCAGATGGAGACCACCAGGCCTTGCAGTCTGGCTAGGCTGGGGGAAAAGAGTTGTCATTGTCCAAGGCCATTTGCAAACCAAGTGACAGGTTCTAGGCCTGGCAAAGTTGGAAAGCCCAGTGATCCTCTGGGACATAGTAACATTCTTTTGTAACATGTTACAAATTTTTTGTAACATGTTACAAAATGTTACAAAGCCCTTTATGTGAAAGGGCTTTGTTCCTTTGTTCTCAAACTGATAACCTGGAATGCCTTGATTTTCTTTCCAAAGCAAATGGAACTTTAGTCATTTCTTCCTATTGCATAAAATGTATGCCCTGTCCCACATCTTGAATTGTCATCAGATTTTCCTGTAAAATGGTGCCCCTGCTCTATTCTCCAAAGTTACCTTGAGCTTTCTTAGGATGATCAAATGAGATATTATGAATGAAGGCACTATTCCAGTTACGGATATACTTCCCCACTGTCAAAGGACTAGTGCAAGTAACACATAAATCAGAATGAGTAAATAAAGCCACGTCTTCTCCACACCTGCCATTGGCTAGTAGGAGTGAAGCTGTACAAGGAGTGTTTATAATAGGTAGCTCAGGTTTATGTATACCTGCAGCACCTTTGCTCATTTAACTCTTTTGCTCCCTCCCCCAGGCACCAGCAGGGCCTCCACTAGACCCGGTGACATTTCTCGGTCTTCTTTACTTACTATAGCCCCACATCTGGAGCCAAATCCTTGGGAAATCATCCCCTTCTCCCCTAACCTTATCAACATGTTAAAATGCATGTACTTGGCATATATGAATTTACAAATCTGTCTAGCATGGAGACCAGGGCGCCGTTTGATCCAGACCTCACATTTACTTGGGACATCAGATTTTCGCTTTTGCCATTATCTTCAAATGGCTATATACTGTCATTTGTTCATGTAGTGTCACAGAGAGCCATAGACAGGATTGAAAACAATTATACAAATTGAAACTGCGTTCCTGTTACTGGGTCACACTGTCTTTAGGGCACCATGTATTGATGCATGCATTTTAAATAAATCTTTTAATTATCTTCTGAATAGTACCATTATATTGCGTTTTTTGGTAAAAGTATTAATTTGTTCAATGTAAACCTTAAAAAACTTGCTAGAATTCTTTCTAACCCTGTTTTGACATATCTTTGTTACATGTGCTATCTCAGAGGAGTAAGAAAAAGAAAAAGAGGTGGCCCCATCTTCTTTCACACCGGAAGGCCTGGCGTAGTTAAGACTCCATGTCCCTCAGGCCGTGACGGGGACTTTTGAGGGATCCTGTGCTTTGTTTTTGAAGGTGTCAGCATGCAGACCTGACTGACCACAGAGGTCCTCCTGAGTACATCGGAGGCCTGCTGGGAGTCACGGCACCTGGTCCTGTTTCTCCTTTCTATTTTGTTCCATTCCTACACCCCCACCTGTGGAAAGCAGACAGCTAAATATTTTAAATAAGTAACTTGCAGAAGAAGCATGTGCTATTGAGCCATCCTGATTTAAAGAGGAAAAATAAAGACAATTCTGTGGATTCTAAAAGCAAACGATGGACTAGGACATAGGGAATTACGCACTAAATTTCTATTAATTCATAAAAACGAAAATAGAATCCATTAAGGGTGGTGGGGTATTGGTGCGAAAGGAGATGTAAATCACCCACAATCGTGCTTGAAATGCAAAACCCGATCACGTTTGGCATCAGGCCAGCTGCCATTAAAGTAATTATTTTTAATCATCAGCACTTGGTGACATGAATACTCATATTTGTTGATTTACTGGGAAAAGCACTTTATGTTGTAAATAAAAAGGATGGGAAAATATACAGTAGGATTTTAGAACAAATAATAATGATTATTCTTGCATTTTCAGCATCTTTCCTTTTACAAAGCCTTTTTTTTTTTTTTTTGAAAGCCTGTTTCCATGTGGCTCAGACGCAGGCGTGGTGTAAATGTTAGTGGAAGCAGGTGTGAGCTTATTTTTTTTTTATATCCTATTTTTTAATGGGATAGTTGTTTCTACTTTTAAATAAGGATTGGGGAAGAGAGGATTTCTGGTGATTCCTTTAATGGTAACCAAAGGAGACGTAGAAAATGGCTATTAAAATGCACCCTAAGAATTGCCATGAGCACCCTCAGAAACCTTGGGGCAAATAATTACTTTTCTCCTACTTCGGTTTGCCAGCTTCTGCTGGGATTTGAAAGGTGAATCATACTCACCAGAGGGCCATCCCAGGCAGGGCAATGACACACGCAAAGGACTCTAGGAAACAGCCCCGTGTGTGTAGGAGAGACAGATGTGTGGAGTGGAAGGAGACAAGGCTTTAAAGGCAGGCTGAGGAGTACGGATGACCTACCGTCCTGTCCAGGGGGCTGAAGGTCATCCCCTAAATCAGTGGTGTGCAAACATAAGTACATTTTCCCCCAATCACCTCAGCTTGCTTGAAAACGCACATTTCTAGGTCTTACCAGCTCCCCTTCCCCCAAAGACTCAGATTCCACTCTCCCAGGGCTGTGCCCAGAAGTCCACATTTTAACCAGCACCATCTTTTACCACCTCTGCCTACCCCTGCACTGTCTTTGAGGCTGATCGTCTGGTCTCCCTTTGAGTGGCCCTGCTGTAGGCGATCAGGAACCCCTGAAGGGTTTTTAGCAGAGCAACGGTTGCTTTGTTGGCAATCTGGAAATGGACTGCAAGGGGCGAGGCTGTGGGCAGGGAGAGCTGCGACTGTAATAACAGAATTAGTGCAGTCGTGCTGTGGGCAGGACTGCAGAAACAGCTGAGAGACATTGGACAGGGAAACCTGGGAGGCTCTGAGGGCTGATTATACGCGTATGTGGAGTCCAGGGAGAAGCGATCCTAGTACTTCTGGCCCAGGTGACTAGGTGATAGGACGAAGGTTTCTTTTGGTTTCTGGGGATGGGCGGGGTTGGGGATGAGTACACGTGCTGGACAAGTGTCACTTGATTCATCTGTGGGACAACTCGAGGGGACACATGGGGTAGATCTGAAGTGGAGAAAGGGGATGTGAGCTTGAGGGACAAATCTGAGCGTCATCTGTTTACAATCAGTAAATAAATCCATGGGCGAGAAAGAGGCCACCTGGGAGAAATGTCTAGAGAGGCCAGGAAGAGACTTTGTTTTTCATGTAATGAGGAAAGATTGCAATAAACCCAGTATCTCCTCTTGCCTCAGGAAAACCACCGCTCTCCAGTTTTTCTCTTCCTATCAACTTCCCCTTTGTGAGCCCCAAAGTGAAGCCTGATATTAGCAAAATGCAGCACCAAGGAAATCTGTTCATTTTCCTAGAAATGTAATTTAATAATGAACCATGGCATTAGTTTCTCAACTCCTAAAAGTGCCTGGAAATCCTCCCCCCTCTCGAAATCTCCATGTAACTCAATCTAAAAAGTTTTTCTCCGATTTATTCACCTTTTCTTAACTACCCGCATTTGAGATAGATTCTTCTGTGGATTTTTGTTTGTTTTGATGCATTTAATTGCTGGTACTGTTTTTCTGTAATCTTTCTGGGCTTTGTTTCTTCTCTTAAATTGTCATTTTATCTCAGTAATTTCTAAGACTTTCAGTTCTTTTTTTGACCATTATAACAGTATTATTATAGATTTTTTTTTTCATTTAATTAGGCACAATAGTATGGGCCAGTCTGGAAACCTATCACATGTTGTAAATTTTATGCAGAACTGTGTTCCAAAATGTGTTTTTGGAACACATATAAATTGTAATTGGTGGCTGCCAGCATTTGGGAGTATCATCATATTACTATTTTTAAAATAACATAATGTTATTGTCCACAAACTAATAGGGTTTGTGTTTTTTAAAAAAACAAAATACTATTTTTGAGGAATAGCAGCTTGATTTCATAGAAATATAATGCCTCATTAGGAAAACATATTTGGACAGAAATGGTTGAGAAATGCAAGCATATGATTTAACCAGAGGATGTTAAGATTGGAAAGAAAACTCTACCTGCATTTTCCCATATGTGAAAACAGCATGGCCAAAGTCTGGGGAACAGGCCCCAGAGACCCAAGGGGGCCCCAATTCTTATAGCTCCCACTAAATCCTTATGATGCTGCCCTGAAATCATTCTATTAAAAATACTGGATTCTTACCCTTTAATCCCCAGTGGAGCTCCTGGGCCTGTGTTGAAGAAGAAAGGGGACTTAGGCCTAGCAAAGAACAGTAAGCTTACTTTTTATCCTCTCATTTTCAAGTTCTTGGGCAAGAAGCCAGAACACTAATGTGAGTGTTCAAAAGAGAGGTTTGGGGTTGGGGTGGGAGATGGGATGGAGGGGGATGGATTTTACACGGTATAGCCTTGCCCTTCCAGGAATCACCTCTTCTCATAATTTAGCCAACCTCCTTCTGTGAGCTAAATTACCATCACTTGCCTCAATACTAATATTTTCTGTGCTGTCTTTGGACTCATGCATATTAACTGGCCCAAATATTTTCCAAGTGTGACTCTCCTTTCTGATTGAAAAATGAATCTGATGCCATATGTGGATTTCAGATGTAATCCTGTATATTAATTTTACTCACACTCTCTAAACAGCAAAAACACAAATCACTCTCTCTTTTTTGCTAACTATGACCTGAACTGAAGAGATTGGTGCTGGGAAAAAGTTAGCCTCTGCTATCTCCTTGGCTTTCAGGTTATCGTGTGTGTGAGGGGGGAGGGGGGATGGGGGGTTGGCCTGAATATACCTGTTTTATTCTAAGACAGCTATGCAGATGAGCCTAAGCCTTCTGGCTTGAAGGGAGTTCATAATACTTGATTGTAAGTGGAGAGAGAAGCATCAGTTTTTTGTTTTATTCTGTAATGACATAACTTTTATTTTAAATGTTTTATTTACTCTTATTTTGGAGACCTTCTCAAATTTTATGGCAGATCTTTTATTCCTCTAATATGTCTTTGACATGTAGCTGATAATTTTACAGTTACACACCATGTTATAGTCAACTAGGAGTTATATTGCTTTACCAAAGAATCTTAGCAAAATTTATCCTCCCTTTTCTGTCATATCAGTCTCTTTTCTTCTTCCCCTCTCTTCTGTGTTTCTTCCTTTCTCTCAGTGTGTGTGTGTGTGTGTGTGTGTGTGTGTGTGTGTGTGTGTGTGTAGAAAAACAAACACCAACCTGCCAGAAGTTTTTAGCTGTCAGGCTTAGTGAGATATAATTTCCATACAATAAAATTCACCCTTTCTGGACATACAGATCATTGCTTTTTGGAAACTTATACAGTCATGTAACAAATGAGATATAGGGTATTTAAATCACCCCGGAATTTTTCTCGTGCCCCTTTGTAGTTGATCCCCTCCCCCACCCCCAGCCTCAACAAATCAGTTGCAGTTTCATAGTTTTGCCTTTTCTGCAATGTCATATAGATGGAATCATCCAGTATTCAACCCTTTGAAGCTGACTTCTTTCACTCAACATAAGGCTTTTAAGACTCATCCATATTGTTCCACATATCGGTTCCTTATTACTGATGAATGCAATTCCATTGTATGGATATACTGTCATTCATTTATCCATTGATGGACATTTGGATAGCTTCCAGTTTGGGGAATTTATGAATAAAACTTCTGTAAACATTTGCATTCAAATCTTTGTGTGCATAGTTTTTAGAAACACATTTGTGTGTTAGCCTATATATGAGTATATTAGCCTGTATGTATTAGCCTATATATATTGTAATATATTATATGTGATATTTATATAAATGCTTCTTAATGTTTTTTTATATATAGCTATAGATTTAATTTCAGTTTCTCAACTATTTTTACAGTGTATCAAAGTTGTTTATTGAATCATTTATCCTTGCCTCAGTGATTTAAAATTTCATGTTAAAAACTTTCATAAATAGTCCGATCCATTTCTGGATTTTCCATTTGGTTCAATAGTTTCTTTGGCTATTTTTGCACTGCTTATCATGCTGTTTGGTCATTACAGCATAAAATTGTTAATATATGGAAAGACATCTTCCTCCCCATTGCTTCTTTTTTTAAATAGTGTTTTTGTTATTCTCATCTATTCATCCAAGTGAACTTTAAAATCTTCTCTATCAATTTTTGTAAAAATCCACTGAGCACTTCAAAAAGACTTATCTTACATTTATATGTCAATACAGGTATAGTTCACCTTTAATAAGATCAAGTCTTCTTATCAAAGAATATTATAATTTGAAGGTTTACTGAAATCTTTATAACTTGGCTATGATTTTTCAGGTGTATCATATATTTCTTATTTAGTTTATTCATATTTTTATTTTTGTTTGCTATTTTGCATGGAATACTTTTTCCATTGTATCTTTTCAAATTAGTTGTTAGTGTGTATGAAAGCTATGATTTTAGTACACATATTTTTGAACATGACCGACTTGTTTAACTTTTATATTCATCCTGAGAGATGTTTCTCTTGAGTTTTCTTGGTAGAAAAGAACAGAATTGAGAGGATACTTTTGCCTCGTCCTTCCCATCTCCACTTAATCGGAGTTGTTATGAAATACTTTCCCCTTACATAGAGGCACTGGCTTTCTAAGGCTTCTCCTTCTTCTTGTTACTCCTCCCTCAAATCTATCCTATGTATTGCTGACAGATATAACCACTTCTTTATTCAAAACTACCCAGAATGTTCCCTTTTTATTAGTTATTTAGAAAACCCTCTGGAGCACCCAGCATGTACCAGGCAATACCAGTAGTGAACAAAATTGACTTCTGCCCTATGAGCTTTTCATCTACATGGAAAAGTGAAAGATCCTAAATACGCCAGCCAACAAACAAGCATACTATTTTAAATACCAGTGAGAGCTTAATTTAAAAGACCAGGCACTATGAACAGAGAATTCTAGGTCAGAGAAGCTCCTCAGAGGATGTGATCTTTGGACTGCGACAGGCAGGATGAATAGGATTTGGCCAGAGGAAGAGTAGGGGAGTCTTTCTGGAAGATGAAAAGCAGCACGAAGACCTCAAGGCAGAAAAGAGTGGTGCTTTTGAGAAAATGGAGAAAGGTCAGTGTGCCTGCAGTGTGAGGAGTCAAGAGGTGGATGGTAAGAGGCTAGGCTGCTGAACCAAGCCCGACGTCAGTCACCTCCGAGATTTCGAGTTTTATTTTAAGTGCAATGGCAACCATGGATGGTTTTAAGGGTGGGAATAACATGATGTGGTTTGCATTTCAAAAGGGTCTCTCTGCTCCGAGTTAACCCATCATTTGGTTTTGTGGAAAGGATGATGGTCAAGTACAAAACTTGAAGAATACTAACATTTAATGGGGAAGTAATAGAAGAATCTGCAAAGAAAGAATGAGAAGCAACAGTCTTGGTCTGAAACAGAAATGGCTTAAAGTGGAAATTTTTTCCATGTAAAATTGATGAGCGGTAAAACCCTACAAGGCCTCAGTCAAACTCCACCTTCCTTATAAAGCCTTTGGCAATTACCCCAAAGTTTCTATTAATAAGATTCCTAGCCTTTATTGATGCACCTTTCCCATAAAACTTAGCATTTGCCCTTGATTACACTGCTTGATTATATTGCTGTCTTAGAGTTTCTTACTGTATCTAACCCTTAGTTCCCTAATGAGTTTATAAATTCCTTGAAGTTGGACTCCCTATTTCTTACTCTTTAGTTTTTTTCACAGATCCTAACATAGTAGTAATTGCATAGCAGATACCCAACAAGTAATTGTTGAAGGATATGACTTGCTTCCAAAATAGAAAGAGCTGGTGCTTTAAGGAAATATCATGTTTGGTTTTATATTTAAGTTCCTGGAGCATCGATTGGTTAGCCAGGTTCTCATCAACAGCCTGCCCATCCTTCTCCCTCTTACTGCCCTCCCCACAAATCTATTTTCCTCTGGCAATCCCGTATAACCCTAGAACCAATCCATCCTACCACACGTGAAGTTCCTGTCAAGTGTTCCACTTTCCATTCGAAGACTTCTCTTATTTCCTACTTATTTATCCTAATGCATTGTCCTTTTGACCTAAAGAATTATCTAATGGTTTTTACAGAAGGTGTGCATAAACGTAGCCTCCCTCGATTTAACCATAACAGTACTTAGTATATCTTGAAACCACTTTTCAGGCAATAACTAATTCACTGCTTTTTAAAGAACCCCTGCTAAAGAGTTAAGCAACTGAATCTCCACTGGGAAGTTGGAGAGACTGAATCCATGGGTTAAGCGTTGACCACCATCCCTGAGGAAGTCACTGCGTCAGTCTCTGTGAAGGTTCCAAATGCTAAGCTCCTCCTGTCAGGCTCACTTCATCCCTCACCTCCTGCAGTCATTTTGACTGACTCCACATTAGATACAAAACACAATACTAAAGGAGTTGGTTCCAAGAGGCTTCTATTGGGAAACTTTCAATGGAGTAATTGCTCTCCATTTTTAATGGCGAATTTACCCTTTCCAGAGTATAAAGATGGACTTTACCTAGCTCCGTCTTAGGAGCTTGCGTAGGAATAGAATTTCATGTTTTGTGACATAAAATTAATGCACGTGTCAAGGAGTTCCTTACCCTCCTGTAATTGTTTAATGGTATTCAGACATCCAAATATGAGAATAAAAAGCAATGACTGCTGCTTCATAGAGTTAACAGGCTAACAAATTACTAGTCAAAATGCTCTACCATTCAAGAGTAAAAACATCTCTTGCATAATGAAGTACAACTCACACGAAACACAAAAATACCTTTTTGGAACACAGCAGTCCTCTCAAGATTCAGCCAAAAAGGTAGCTTGCCCTCTGAGTAATTTGTAACTCTACAATATAATAGGAGGGACATGGATTAACACACATAAGCCTAACCTTTCGTATGAATTCCATTTACTGTATACCTATAGCCACTGGTAACCTTCTGACATTCTTATCTCCTAAACTTTTTGTTTTCTATCCATCTGTTAAGTATTAAACGATGTCAGTTCTTCCCTCCCAACTCTAGATTTATCCCCATCACACTAGACTAAATAGAACTAAATTCAATTACTGCATTAAGATGTATTCTGCCTTACTGAAGAACAAAATATCTCCTTTCTACCTTAAATCAAAAGGCGTGTTTGAACTATGTCCCTCCTGATAACTGCAGCTTCTGAGATAGACGAGGGAAAGCAGGAGCTACATACATTTCCTCTGATGTACTTCCTATGAAATTTGCTCTTAGGAACTTAAATCCCTTCATCTAGGAGATCATCAAACATAGCTTAAGAATGCTTCTATTTTGGCCACATTTGCACCATGTGAAATCTAAGGCAGCAAACTTGTGATGTGCTGGGTCACAGTTTGACGGTCCCCAAATGGACATGTTGGGAGTAAAAGCTTTTTACAGAAGAATGCCATGCTTCTGGCCAGTAAAAGTTTGAGGGTTGATGCATGCCCCAAGGGAGAGTAGGCAGAGTATGTAGAGAGAGAGGGTGAGAAGAATGAACATCAGCCCTAGTGGTTACCCATTAGGCGTGAGAAGACATGCCTAATCTGAGCCAAGGGAAGGTAAGAAAGTGCCCTGCCCGAAAAGCTCCCATCCTATTCCATACATTGAGCAATCAGAGTCATTCCTCCAAGACCAGGCATTATTACACCTATGTCATGGAAATCCTTAACAGGAACAAGCTACAGTTGCTCGTTAGCAATAATAATCCACCAAATTCAATTTGTACTGTTCAGGGGCCACCAAGCTGTCCCGCCCCGAGCCATGACAGAAGTTACAAATGGACTAAGCAGGGATGAGGGGCATTCGTCTGTGGGTTAACCCCTGGGGCTGGGGGCTGGTTGGGGTGGGGAAAAAATGACATTTTTAGATGTCATGCTGAAAGACAAATACTTGCTTTCCAATCAAAGTATGAAACAGTTTCCTTTTAAAAATCATGACAGTCATACCTAGATGTCTGCAGTCTGAGAAACACTGACATTAAGGAAAATGATACTCTGGAAGGTGGCGGAGATTTTCCTTTAATTTCTCGCCAAATGATCCTCCCCACCAAACCTTTCTCTAGAGCCAGCCTCAAGCATTTCAGCTAGAAGCTGGAGCTCCTGCTCAGTTCTACCTCTGCCCACCGCACCCCCAGTGCAGGCACCCTCCTAGGTGTGGGCTGGAAGACCACTGATGAGCCCGGGGGCTCTGCAGTTCTGGGTCTCGGTCCTAAACAGAAGACCCCATAGCTCCTCGCAGAGGAAATAGGACACAGTGGGAATCGTCTTGCGTGTAAATGCCCAAAGGCGAGAATGCCCAGCCAGGACTCCCTACCCTGAGCAGACTGAGCCTCCAGGTCTTGGACTGTGTTTTTCAGGCCCACTGGGGTCGCAGTCAGCTTGGAACCACCACGGGGTGTATGCAGGAGGCAGAGCACAGGCAGCCCCCAGGTTTCTGATGGTGATCAGAGCACCAAGAAGGGACTAATTTAAAAACCAAACAATGTAGTAATTGCCCCTGGTCACCCGGCTGCCTTGCTTTGGAAGGCCGCTGTTTCCGATTAGTGGGGCCTGGATCTGATGAGGACTAACAAAGTGTAACGAATGATCAAAGTGACAGTTACAACAGTGCGAGTGCCCAATGATTGATCTGGATGACATAATAATGGTAACCAATGAGGTGAGGCGGGTGGTGGTCCCCTCCAGGTAAGGCTGGGGGTGGGCCCCTGGACAGGTCAGGACTTTTCTCTGTTTGGGGAAAAGAAGGTCATAGGGTGGAAGCAGATTCACGTGGAAAGGAAAGAAGGAAGCACTCACACCTGAAATTTTGGACGGACGGGAAGAAAATAGGTCCGCCATGGCTGAGAAATGAGATCCTCGTTCAGAGATGGAGATAAAGATCACCGGTCCCGAATGTCACTACCCGACTATGAGGGCACTGCACAAAATCGTTTACTATGAGAAGACTCAGCTCTGTACATAATTTAAATTCTAAAGGGGCTCATTTTCTGAAAAGCAGAGGAATTACCTCTTGAAAAACCAATAAAAGCAGGGTCTCAAATTGATCTTTACATACCCATGTTCACAGCAGCGCAATTCACAAAAGCCAAATGGTGGAAGCAACCCCGCTGTCCACTGACAGATGAGTGGATAACAAAATGTGGTGTATATACATACGATGGAATCTTATTCATCCTTAAAAGGGAAGGAAATCCCATCACATGTTACAATGTGGATGAACCTCGAAGACATTCTGCTAAGTGAAATAAGCCAGACATAAAAAGACCAATAACGTATGACTCCATTTATAGGAAGTATCTAAAGTAGTCAAATTCATAGACATAGAAAGCAGAATGGTGGTAACCAGGGCCTGGGGAGAGGAGGAAAATGGGAGTTGTTGTTTAATGTGTATAGAGTTTCCGTTTTACAAAATGAGAAAGTTGTGGAGATCTGTTTCACAACAATGTAAATATACTTAACACTACTGAACTGTACAATTAAAAATGGTTAAGTGGTAAATTTTATGTTTTTTAAAAAGTAGAACCTGACAGATTTATTATCATTTGGATAAAAATAATTTTTCCATATTATACATTTCCTGTTTTCTCAAGTAGTATGTGCCAAATCTATATTTGACTGCTTTTTTGGAAGTTCACATATCGCACAGGGTGATAGAAGAGGGTTGACTCCAAAGCCTGTTGGGGTGGATAGTGGTATTTGCCCCCAGACAAATGGCCTCAGAATGATGAATACCTGTACTACTAAAGTCTGTGTCTTGTGAGTTTTATGCTGCTTTTGTTGTCAGGCTCTCAATTTTCACTTCTTTTCTGGAGCCAGTCTCTTACCACCTCCAAATTTATCGAGGAAATGAGGAAATATGTTATTAGACACATTAATTCAAGTTTTCTATAAAATGAGGATTAAAAGATGCAGAATCGGGCCCAAAATGTCCTGCTAATCGCCTAAGCTTCAGTACCTAGTCTTGGGCACTCAATCCAGCTTTTCTCTTCTTGGGAGCCTGCTCTGCTTACGGTTGTCCACCTTCCCACAGGGTTTGGTATGGGTGCTGCTGCCAGCTCCAGAATCGTGGATGGGGAAGGCAGGGGTTTATTATCAGCCCAGAAGTCACAGGCACAAATATTTCAACTCATTCTGACCAAAATTAAGAGACTCTGACTAACATAAATCCATCTTCTAAGAAGACTGACCAGCTTTCTTCATAGAATGAATGTTATTAATATTTCTAGTCTTTCATGCTACTTTGTTGCTTACTGAATAAGAAAAAAAATGTATCCTATCCGTAAAAAACAAAGATTGGTGTTTTTAAAAAGAGTATATTCTCAAGAACTCTTCAGGTCTTCAGAGAAAAATGAGATGCCCTCTCATTCCTGACCCACTCTACTGATGGCTTTGCAGGCAGAGATCTTCTGTTGACTTTTACATTTTAGAAAGTTTGTCTGAAGCTCAAATGAAACGTGCTGCCTTACGGATGAAAGTCTTAGGACTCCAGGCGTCTCACATCATAGCTTTTGTATTCTGCTTCTGCTCCTGGGCTGAAGGCATGTCCCTCCTGCTCATTTCCATCTGGAGGCTGCAGACACACACAGCGGAAGAAGGGGAAGGGGAAGGGAGGCAGGACCAGAAATGGACAGCTGTGTCCCCACCGGCAGGGGATGTTGTCTCACCTCCCTCCCGCATGAGCTCACTGAGTAGCCCCAGCTCTTTGCAGGAGGGCAGCCCAGCAGCCACAGGGACCAGGTGTGACCTCACCTCAGCACTCACTAACTCTGCCCAACGTCCTCCACCTCTCTGAGCCCCCATTTTTCCATCTTTTAAATGGCGTCGCCTTCCTGCTTCTCCTGCAAGTTTACCATAAAGATCCACTAAGCCATAGCTGTGAAAACAGGCTGCTAAGTGTTAGGTTCCTACACAAATGTGAGGCCTTTTTGCTGATTACCATTTGGCAGATGCAAAGCCTTGTGCTGTTGACACAACTGTCCTTTGCAGCACTTGGCAGTTTGGGCTTTGCTGACAACGGGGGAAAGGTGGGAACATTTGCCTCTAGCTTCAGTTTTAAAAACAAAGTTGAAAAGGTTTTTCACAAAACTTGCCAAATGAGGTTGTCTCAGGGTTTGCATATCGCTCGTCCTCACCGGCCCACTTTCCCTGAGCGTCCTCCGCAGACTTCCCTCTCTGATCTCTCTTTCTACTCCAGCCTTCTTTCAAAATAAACCAATAGGTAAGCTAGCATAATTTCTCTTGTAATAATCCAAATGCAGTTTCCCAGAGACTGGCACATCTTGACAAAAAGACCTATTGCTCTGCAGCCTGTATTTCCGGAATCTCTCTGTCCAGCCTGGTCAGGGCCTGAAGCACCTCGTCTTGAATTAGAATCATGCGGTCACCCAGATCCCAAGGCCGACTCTGATGTCAGTTCAGGTGTTCCCCGAACAGCCTTTCATTGTCACGCTATTTTCCTGACGGGTCTTGGAAAATCATTAGGAGTGACAAAATATTTTCCAGAGCTCCAAGATTTTTCTTCCTGGAGACTTTTAAACCTCTCTGAGCCTCCCTGTTCCATCAGTGCCCACCCTTTGGGGCTCCAACCATATTCGACTTAATTAGTTTTAATACTTTAACTGTTTAAATAGTTAACAGTAGAACTTAGACTTGGAACCATCCCCACCCCCACCCCCCATAATTGCCTGTGTGTCTGAGGTTGTCAGATCAAGATGGAAAAATACCTCTAATTGTTTCCAGACAATACATGACGCTCTTACTCTGGGTGAGAATAAGTATAACTTACATTTTCACAAAGGATCTCAGGGAGGCCCGTGGGAGATTCCTGCAAGCCGGGTTTCTTTGTACATTCCAGTCCACTGGAAAATAAAACCCAGTTTCAAAACTGAACCATGAGCTTTCGCTTCCCCTAGATTATTCCTAGATGAATAGCTATAGCCAGTTTCATTTTTTTCAAACAAACATTTCTTTTCAGATCTTATTAGATTTTGATCTTGGCCTCGTATGTCAGGAAGTAAATACCTTGGCCCAGAGGAAGTGACAACTGTTCCTTGCAATATGGCGCAAGCTGGATTCTTCTGTGCCCCATTCCAGCCCAACAAATAATCTGCATGGTAGTTTTTTTTTTTCTGTCTCAAGGAATCTCACCCTCCTCAAGAATTTCACCTCTGGGCCTGAAATTCTATCACTCAGAGATTCATTCATTTGTATGTAGGAGATTCACTGGTTTTGATTCCCTAGTTTCCAGAAGTTGCACAATTTGAATACAGATGCAATTATTGACAGTTAATACCTTATAGTTTAGTCAAACTCTGATTAACAAAATTTCCAAACTCTGTCAGAATGAGACTCTGGATTAGGACCAGGGAAAGGGAATCCTCGGGGAGGAAGAGAAGAAAGTTGAAAAAAAAGAGTCAAACCTATACTTATTCCACCCTGTGTGTGCCAGGTGCTAAGATCCACAGCATGTAATCTTCATGACATTCCAGTGAGGCCCATTTGAAAGAGGAGGAGACTGCGATTCGGAAGGCTGAGAAAACCGCTCAGGATCCCACAGAGAGTACTTACTTTACGTTAACCTTAGTGATTTTTTTTATGTCAATATATGTAAATTCAATTTCAAATATTTTTCTTTCAATCAACCCATGTCTCTTGCATTCAAAATTAAGTAACTTTTGTTTTTTTCCTGTAATGAATATTAACCTAATACTCGTATAAAGTTATAGTAGTACCCCCCATTCGATATTTCATTTTCCACAGTTTCAGTTACCCACAGTGGTTGAAAAATATTAAATGGAAAATTCCAGAAATAAACAATTCATACGTTTTACATTGTGCACCGTCCTGAGTAGTAAGATGAAATCTGGCACCGTCGCACTTCGTCCTGCCAGAGACGTGACTCATCCCTTTGTCCAGAGTCTCCACACTGTATATGCTCCCCGCCCAGTAGTCACCTAGTTGCCGTCTAGGATATCAGATCCACTGTCTTGGTATCGCAATGCTTGTGGTCATCACTCTTATTTTATTTAATAATGGCCCAAACCACAAGTGTAGTGATGCTGGTAATTTGGATATGCCAAAGAGAAGCCAGAGAAGCTGTAAAGTACTTCCTTTAAGAGAAGAGGTGAGTGCAGGATAGTACGATATTTTGAAAGAGAGAGACCACATTCACAGGACTTTAATTGTTCTATGTTATTATCTTTGTTGTTAATCTCTTATTGTGCCTAATCTATAAATTAAACTTTATCAGACACATGTATGTATGGGAAGAAACATAGTATATATAGGGTTCAGTACTATCCATGGTTTCAAGCATCCACTGGGGGTCTTGGAGCCTATCCCCTGGGGATAAGGGGGGACTACTGTACTATGTATTGAAGAAGTTATTATATGTTCGATATTACATATATATATATCTACTATATACTATATATAATATTGAATATATATTATATAGAAGAGGATTTATCTGTTTGCCACCTCATCAATTTATATGCCATACTCCCAGGAACAACAGCGCAATTTAGGAAGCAGCCCCATCCTAAAGACCAGCAGTTCTTGTAAGTAAAAAGGGGCCAGAGCTTGTTGTTGTGAACGAGCCCACTGGGCCAGCGATAGACCATCCCACAGCTAATTTGCTTCCCTGACGCCTCCTGCGGAGCCAGGGGCAGGGGCAGCCAGCGGCTCAGCAGGCAGGGGGAATCAGCCATGACCTGGGATCCACAGCCATGGTCTTTCATTGTGTTCTTTGGAAGAGTTATTATTTGCCGGGAGAGAAGCTCATTTGTTTTTGAGATGAGACTCAAGCAGTGGTTCTCCAAATCAAATTTGGGCACTAGGGCTCATCCCTGATGACATCTTCACTGATCATCAGTGAAAACATGGTCAGATTTCCATCCATCCTTTCTCGGAGAAGACTGTAGATTTTGTTCTTGGTTTTTTCCTATAATTATATCCCTTTGAAAGTGTGATTGCCCTTTTATATTTTAGGAAATAATGGGAGAGTTCATGGAAATTTATTCTTTATTAAAACCCTTACTTGGAAAAAAAATGGCAGGCTGCATAACCATCTCTGTGCATATATGAGAATATTTCTGTAGCATGTCCACACATGTTCAAAAAGAAACATAGATAAGGGAATAGGGAATGTTCGATAAACCATAACAGAATCACATTATGGAATTAGGTCAAAAAGAATGAAGTAGAGCTGCAATGATAAAGAAAAATCACCAAGTTTAAGAAAATAAAGAACCTGAAGTAGAATATGATGCCATCTATATAAGCAAACCATCCAAATTGTGTATTTCTATATGGACCCATGTATGTACATAAATATGTAGAGAAGGTTCTGAAAGCTGTCATAGCAAACTGATAACAGTGGTTACTTTTTAGAAGACACTGAGATTAGATGGGTATCACCAGACTTTTGCTTTATCTATAGTTTGACATTTTTAAATAAGGATAATGTGTTTAGCTACTACTCAGTTCAATTGAGAATAAATTAAGAGTTTTAAAATTCCAAAGCTTATGTCAGTTCCCTCTTATGACTGTATGTATTATACTTGCTATTGTAGTTGTTGTTATTATTATTATTATTGATATTTAATTTTACTATTCGTTGAAAGTCAAAATCTGGACATTTTTAAAAGAAGGTCTGTGGTCGCTCTTACCAAATATTGCAGTCAAGCCTTATGGGAATCAGAAAAGGCTGAGATGGAACCAGATATGGTTTAAAGGTTATTCACCCAAACTTCCCACCAAATGATTGATACTAGAAATTCTAGTTACTAGAACAGAATCAAAACAAAGATTCAATAAACATGATATAGTACACAAAAAGGTCATCTTTAATAATTATCAGCACAATAATCATGTATCTTAAAAGGATAGCGTAAAACTAGTTCAATATTTTAAGTGCAGTACCGTGACTTTATTCACATCATTTACATGAAGTAAACTTTAATTCCTTGAAATTCAGTGTTGCAATATTTCATGTATAATAAGAGTTTGCACACTTTTTCTATTACCACTGTCCCTCTAAGGTTCACCAAAGCACCAAGGTTATCGTCCTGCATTTGCGTTTGGGAAAACCACATTGAGCATTGGGCACTGATTTGAAAAGAATGCCTATGCTGCCCGTTAAAGTTTGCAGGAATACACGCTAGAGAATCTGGCATATACTTCGTTTGTCTTTTCCCCTCACCATCCACTCAGCCCCTCAGACTTCTAAAGCAAATCCTCACCCTCAGCTCAGCCATAGCCCAAAATGATCCAAGTTCAATTTTCAAGCATTTGTCTCTTACATCATCGTCAGCCCCGTAC
Organism: Rhinolophus ferrumequinum; assembly: GCF_004115265.2. Taxonomy (NCBI): domain Eukaryota; kingdom Metazoa; phylum Chordata; class Mammalia; order Chiroptera; family Rhinolophidae; genus Rhinolophus; species Rhinolophus ferrumequinum. Next base: position 24,020,950 of record NC_046296.1, on the reverse strand, counting down.
ACTACACTTGGAATCGACATCAAGGTAAGCCTTAGGGAGAGATCAGATTTGTAGAACTGGAAACTTCAGGCCAATATGACAGCAGTTCCTTGGACATTCAATCCAAAGCCCCAGGTTGTGGGGGAAGAGGGGGCGAGCTGGCGGATCAGTGCCAGAGACCAGCCTGTTTCTGGAGCTGCTCCAGGACCTGATGCAACCAACAGCCGTGGGCTTTGGTAAAGGACAAACGTCTCTGCTGCTCGGCATGCATCTTCACTGCCTCTTACCTGGACAGGGTCATGAGCTCTGGCACACATGGGACAGTCATTTCCTTTTCTTGTAACCTCTGGATTGCAGATGATTTGGGGGATCCCTGTGTTCCCTGGGAGCTCAAACTCAGAGCCCCCAGAACACTGTTGCTTTGGCTCCTAGAAATCAAATTTTCACCCTTTTCTTCCTCTATGAGTGTAAAACAGTTAGCTAGGTCTCTGATCCAACAGGGTGTGCAGAAGATCAGCTCACATCTACATTACACGCCCTATAAAGTCCAAAGCCCTCATTAAGAGTTTTGTAAACTAGATGGTAAGATGATAGATTCATGTCTGGCCTCACTGTCTGCATTTGAAACGGGGCCTCACCATCTCGCAGCCCCATGATCTCAGGTAAGTTATTTAACCTCTTCGTGCCTTGATTTTCCTTTTTTTTTGTACAATAGATATAATAATAGTATCTCATAGGGTTATTATAAGGATTAAATGAGAAATGGTGGTGGAGGATTTAACATAGGGCCAAACATAATAATTATTCTGTAAATGTTGGCTATTATTATTGGTATCATGAGAAGCCCTTGGTGACATAATAGCTATAACAAAGTAGTGGAAAATGTCCATGTTGGTTCCCATATATCTGACCAGAAAAGACAAATAGAATCAACAGCTATCAAAGCCTTAAACTTAATGGTTTAAGCCCCACTCGCAGAATTCATAGTACCAATCAGTTGGCAGGAAACCTGGGTGAGTAACCCTCTGGTTCCATCTCAGCCTTTTCTGACTCCAGTCAGGCTAGAATACCGTATTTGGTGAGAGCGACCACAAGTCCTTCCTTTCAAGTAATCAGCTGAAGATCCGTTGGCTGTCACGTGGGATTTCTTCTAGTCCTGAGTGAGCACGGCTCCCTGATGCCCATCCTTAGACCCAGCAATGCTTCTTGCTCACCCACTCAAAACCACGGTGATGAACTCACTGCAGGGCTTCCCAGGACACTTGCAAGTCCTGTCACGGCCTGTGCTATTCCAAGTTAGGTCTTATTTTTCTAGTGAGTGTCCAAGTACCACGTAAGTAGGCAAGTGCTGATAATACTAAGGGAAAACATCTAAAAGCGGCAATTCCAAATGGTCTTTCATTTTCTGAGTTGTGACCTCCAGTTAAAAAGCAATCTTCCAACTCCTGCTACTGTGGTAATATTTGACTACAACCTCTGTAGTAGTCAATGGTTCAATTACATCAGATCAATAACTTTCCTACATTAATGTCTTCCTGTACCTTTTGGATCTTAAACCATCACACTATGGAGAGAGGAAGCCACGTAAATATTTGATAAGGGAATATAAACAGTTCTCCATGTTAAATTTAAAATTCATCCCCCAAACCTTGTATATATTCTCCGGGCATTTTATTAACTAAATGTAATAACTGATAGCAATAATACTATTACCCACACATCAGTGGATAGTGTTTTGCATTGAGAGTGTAACAGTCTCACTTATATTACTCAGCTGCAGTTTATTTAAAAATAGAAACAAAAACTGGGAAAAGAAGGAAAGGGACAGAGGACATAAACTTGTTTTTGGAATTGCAGAAGTATAAAAAATAAAATAAAATCACAAAGACTAAATTCATTCTTTACCCATTAAATATTTTTTGGTATGTGGTCATTTATGCTAGGAAAATACTATAAGGATAATGATCTCAGTAAATTGACATCTTAGAACTCAGACTAATGGTCCTTGCATTTTGACAATTACAGATTTAGCTTCACTGCCAAGATAAGAAAAGGGAGGGGAGGAGGAGAGAGAGAGAAAGGAAGGGGAAGGGGAGGGAAGAGAAGACACAAAGCCCCATGGTTCATCATGCATCATAAACAGAACCACTCTTGGTCCCCTCTCCTGGGTCCTGGCAGATCTCTGGGCAAAATGGAGTTAGCCGAGAAGAAACAGCTGCTTGGGGAGAGGTTTGAGCGAGCTTGAACCCGTGAACTAAGATAGCCATACAGTGTCCTTTGTGGTAGGAGAAAGGCAGGGTGGAAAGAAAAGGAGAGAGGTGTGGGAAGGAGTCACACTCCAGCAAGAGTCCTAAAATTCTACACTTAAAGCAGGACTTTCAGGTCTTTATGAAGGCCAAAAAATTGTAACTTTTTGCTGAACAGTTTTCTAATATTTAACAGATTTATGCATATGGCCTGCGGGCCTCTAGTCATACTCTTGTCTCAGACCCCACACAACTTACAGGCAGGTCTGACCCTGAGTTAGCATTTTACGCCTTATAAAGTCCCTTCATCTATAATGTCAGTAAATCCCTCCCAGTCACCTCAAGTCACAGAAAAAACAAAAAATCAGTTGAGTCCCCAGGGGGTGGATGGACATATCCAAAATCACATGGACAGTTAAGTAGTGCTGGTTACCTGTTCTTGGCAGGAGGAACCCAAATGTTGCTTAAGTAAATCAAGCTCACAGCGAGGTTGCTCATAGTCGGGTCTGGAGTTTGGGTCTGTCATGCGGCTGGTGCAACAAAAAGTCTGGGAGATCCCCTGCTTTCCAGGTGTCCTGGTTGTGGGCAGAGAAGTTGAGGGGGCCCTGCAGAGGAACCGTTGGGAAGGCTATGTATGTGAAGCCCCAGACCGCTAAAGGAAGTCAGACTTTGAAACATCAAATCCATCGATTATCATGGTCTCCATTGATTGGTAAACCTTCTGTCACTTAAGCAAGTGGTCTAACAATGTCTTAGTTGTTTGTAGTCAATATTTATACATTAGGGTTAAAATCACCCTAAAGGGCAGATACTAAGGCAGAAAGCTAGGTCTCACGGTAGCCTCTCACCTTCTTTCTTGTTTAGAAAAGTACGAAAGATACAGATTACTCTACAGAGCCCTGGGTAGGTGCCCAGTCACACCTTGGGGCAGGGCAACGTTACTCATTGCCAGGACTGTTGGAGCACCTGGTGGAGTTGAGGCCATCAAAGGAACTGTAGAAGAGTGATGCTCTTTCTTCTGGGTCCAATGAGTTTGGAGACCTTAAAGAATTAAATTTAAGACAGATGGCTTACAGGGTACAAGAAGGAATAATATTGCTATTTAAAATCAATCAACCTTTTAGAGAGAAGAGTTTTTCTTTAGGAACATTGGAACAAAGATTGACCTTGCTGAGAGAAAAAAAAATGTCATAGACTTTAAAAGATTTCCCAAGATCAATGATATATTTTTAAATCACTTTCCTTAAGCAAATCAGTCTTATAACATGGCAGCAGGAAACCTATAGAAGTCATTCCAAAAAGTGTCATCGTGGGTCAAGGATGAGCTCATAGTGGAGAATCAAGCAAACTCTCATTTTCATCAAATTAAAGTCTGAGTGTCCAGAGAACAAGGACCGAAATTGGACACCTGTGATGTCATTCCCAGGTCCTATAATGTCTCACCTACGTGCTCTTGTTTAGTGCTAAAATCTGCTTAGTTAAGTGTCATGCTCTTGAGACAAGATGCTTCCATTATGCTTTGCAGTTGATTGAAGTTGCTTAATCTAAGAGATCTGAGCAAGTTTTCTCCTAAAATCTTGTATTCACCTTTGTTCATATCTTAAATAGCCACCTTAGTTTATTACATTTCTTTCCTCTTCCCCTCTGTCCTCTTACTCCTCTGCTTTCCATTTCATCTTCTCTACTTTTGTTTTCCTTGTTTGTCCAGGGCTTCTTTGCCCTCTCTCTGATATTTTAGCTCCTTGTGGAATTACCAAACTCATCCTCCCCTTTCCCCCTGTTGTTTCCCACCTGGGGTTCACTGCAAAAAGTAGCCCTGCTGCCTGTGTTTCAAGGTTTCTCTAGTCAGGTTGACCCTTCCCAGGTACCTCCATTTTATGGTTAGAAAATTCCTACCAAGAGTGACTTCTCGGAGGCCATAGCTGACAAAGTCTGAGCCCAGATTTTTATATTGATGTCCACCTAACACACAGTTGGAAGCTCTTTCTCTGAACTCTAAGAGTATTTATCATTTGCATCATTCCTATGACAAAATGCCTTCCATTGATGATTTGAATAAGAATCTCATGGGTGCCTGATCTTTACATTCATTCTTGGATCTTCTGTGTCCTGCAGACTTCACTGGCTCCTTAGCTGTGTGAAGGACCCCAGGCTATTTAGAAGAAATGATGCTGAGTACTTTGAGTATTTTCTTAGATACTAGGATTGAGAGTCTCAAACTAGCACAGGGATTTGAAAACTATGGCAAAGCCTTGGTAAGAAAGGAAGTGATTTTAGGAGGAAAACAGCTTTCCCGAATGCAGGGCTAAGTTGAGGCTTGTATGTCCTATCCTGGAACACAGTGAAGTGGGGAGGAAGACCAGGTGAAAGAGGACCACTGGCTCAGTCTCTGGGGGAAAGATGACAAAGAAAAGGCAAACTGGGTATACATCTAACACCCAAAACTGCAATCATTAGATATTAATATCAAATACTTCCTGGTAGCCTACTATGTGTTACACTCAATATATGTCCTCTCATTTAGCCTTCAGAAAGAGGTGGGTACCAATTTATTGGCTCCACTTTTTCCAGACATGGAAATTGAGGTTTAATTATTAATATTACTTTGCACAAAGTCATAGTAAGGAGGTGGTGGGAGTGGGATTTTAACCCAGTCCAAAGTCTAAGCTGGAAATCACTAACATTGATATTTAAGGATGGTTGAAATAGATGCTACATGTAGAATCTTCTACTGAAGGCAAGGGAGAAATGACCGCACTTGGAGGAGCAACTGAGCCCAGACTGGGTGGACCCCTCAGCCTCAGCCTCCTCAGGGATTGGCTGTCGCAAAACTGAGAGCATGTGGGGAGCCAGAGCAGGGCCTGCAGTGGCTGTGGTGTGGGGTGTCTGGGAGAAGAGCTATAATGATGGTCCCAGCAGCGGCTGAGTCGCCCAGGGAAAGAGAGAGCCTTCACACAGCCCCACACAAGAGGAGAGTGGGAACTAGCTGCCTTAGGGTGGCTGATGGCATGTTTGGGAGTCTTACTAACCAAACTAGACAGGAACAGTACTCAAATGTCTTTATTCTTCATCTCTGAATGTTGACAGAATGTGTACCTTGTCTTCCCGGCTTCAGTGCGTAGGCAGGGAGGGCAGGAGTGGGCTTTCCACTTCTTTAGCTCCCCACAATGAAGACCCAACACCAATTTATTTGCTTAGGGATTGCCCGTTCACCCACGTTTTGGAAAGAATGAAACTCTGTACATGCATTATTTCTGCTTGCTAGGAACTGGTGCTTCAGAACAAAAGTTATCAGTCCTTTGGGCACAACTCCCTTGAAGTATTATTCCAGGTGTTTGCATATGTGTGTCTGAGGAAGGAGAGAAATGTGGCATTTATTGCACACCTACTACGAGCCAGGCACCAGGCCAGACACACTACAAATGTTACCTCACTCCTCACACAACTGGATAAAGTAGAGAAAATTATTAGTATGTATTTTGTATAGAGGTGAAAACTTAGAGGCTTGCACTCACAAAGTTAATGTAAGCCCAGGTAGTTCTGGCTCCAAAATCCATCTTTCCCCCCATTTCACTGAAAGACTTGCCAAGTAGAGAACAGGTGTTTGTAGGATAAAGTTTTCCTGCTGTGAGTCTCCTTGAGTGGCTTTCCAAACTCTGACACCCCTACCCTGAGGAGAGGCTGCTGTCCATGGGGCAGGGAGAGAACAAATCCTGGGCAACATGAAGCGGATACAAACACAGATGGTGGATGAAACAAGCACCCATGACTCAGTAGCCCCCTTTTCCATATCAAAATGATCAGTACTCTTAGGATATGTTTTAACACGTACTCTCCTGCCCAGCAATTTGGTGGTTTTTCAAGACATCTTCAACGGCTCCTTCTCCTTTTCATGAAGTGTGTTTGATGACTCTCTACACAGCTCCTTCCATCCTGTGTCACTCCAGAGAGGGCTCCAAGCCATCTTCAGAGCCTCACCCCAGTCATGCTACAGGACGTCCTCAACATTCACAGAGGAAGAGAGAGAACTTTCAGTCCACAAAATTACATCCATAGAGCTTTCTCTGGAGCCCCTCAGCCTTGAACCCAGGTGCTACAGTAAAAGAAAAAGAAATTGGGGTAATAAATACACCAAGAACAAAAGAGAGCTCTCTTCCTTGCATTCAGGAAAACTCCGAGGAAATATTAAACCAACTTCACGTAGCCTCTGTTTCTAACATCTTCACCAAAGAACTGTAGTCAGTGAGCCTAATGGAACTTGGGGTTTACAGCCAGCTGTGTTTGAAGACAGTGATACTCTATTTAGAGAGCCCAAGGGGAGATGCTGCCAAATATACTTTCCAAATGTGAAAAGCGAGGGGACCAGGAGTAAGGAGGAACCTCAAGAGGTCACCCAAACCAGCTCTCTGCTCCCAGGTAGCCACGGCCCACACTCCCTCTCTCCCTGCTTCGTCCCTTCAGCACCAAGAGGCTGGTGGGAGCGCCAGCAGCTTCACCTTACCGACTTCTGGTAAAGGGGCGTTAGTCGTTAGCACGGTGGTACTCATCGCGAGCGTTCCTTGCCTTTCTCTTCTCTGCCTTCTCAAGGCGATCTTGAGCACCTCGGCTTTAGAGTGTCCACCTCCTTCAGCCCTTGGAGGTCAGTCCTGCCATCTGAGGGAGACTCTTGGGCTTCCTGATAGAGACTTGGGTGAAAATGAGCAGGAGAAAAGGACCCCAGAAGTGTGTGAGGTCAGGCTGGAGGGCCGTGGGGAAGCACTTCAGAAAGCAGTTGCAGCCTTCAGGAGCAATGGGTGGGGGATGCAAAGGGGAAAATGTGAGAAGTGTTGGGGCCCCTGTTTCCCATTCACAGGGCATTTGAGAAGTACAAGTAGAGGACTTGATTTATTTTGAAATTACTTCTGATTGCATGGACTGTGTTCTTTCAGCCGTAACACTTCTCCAAGACCAAACCTCCTGGGGCGTGACTTCATAAGCATTACGCTGGTGTTTCCAAAGCTAGGTCTTGTGAGGTTGTGGGGAGTGTGGCGGGCTCCGCGGGGCCGGAGAGCAGGGAGTGCACTGTACGCAGAGAGTAAGTCCGGTGTCTCAGTCATCACCAAAAGCATCACCAAATAGCTGTTCGGCTTTTCAGTGATTTCTAGGCGACACGTTTTCATTTCTTTTTCTTTGAGGAGTGATGAAGAGGCCGTGGGAATCTCTGAGGTAGGACGTAGAGGAAGAATTAGAGCATGAAGAAAAGGTGTGCTTGCTTAAAGCTGTTCTAACACGATGTCCTTTTTGTTTTTTTAACTTGGACTCTCAGGTTTTAGAACTGAGAGGGACTTTAGGAATCAGCCCCCCGACTTCTGATACTGTAATCGCCATGTAACAAACAAGCCAGTGTGACGCAAGTGGCACAACTCGTGGTCTCTGGGAAAACCAGGACCCAGGCCCTGCTACTGACACAGTGGCATGCCACGCCTGTCACACAGGGCTCCTCCACCCTGCCTGGGAGCTTTGCACAATACTGATGCTGGGCTCTCACCCTCAGAGAGCCAGAGCTCCTCTGTCGGGGGTGCAGCCGGGACATCAGGACTACACAAAGCGCCCCGGGGATCCCAACGCCAGGCAGGAGAAACCTGACATTGAAGCCCATTCCCAAGCGCTCTCTAGGGGGAATGCCATGGACTGGATATTTGTGTCCTCCCCTAACTGCCAACGTGATGGGCTTAGAGGCTTTGGGGAAGTGATTAGGATGAAGTGAGGTTGTAAGGGTAGAGCCCTCGTGACTAAGACTGGTTGGTGCTCTTAGAAGAAGAGTTAAGAGCTTGCTTCCTCTCTCTCCTTCTGCAAGTGAGGGGCGATGAGCAGTCAGCCATCTGCCACCTGGACGAGAGCCCTCGCCAGACCCTGAGAATGCTGGTACCTTGATCTTACACCTGCAGCCCCCAGAACTGTGAGCAATAGACCTGTACTGTGTAAGCCACCCCGTCTACGGTGCTCGGTGATAGCAGCACAAATGGGCTGACATAGGGAACAACTGGGAAGCACTGTCCTCTCGTAAATAACACCCACACGCTGAAAGGCATGGACAAGAGGCGGTGGGAGGCCGTGGAAGGAGCTTGGAGTGAGATGCCAGCAGACCTCTGCTTTGGCTCAGACCAACGCACTGTGTCACCTGGAAGAAGTGACAACTCCCGCTGGCCACAAATGCTTCCTCTGTAAAATGAGGTGACTGAAATGGAAGGCCTCGATTATTCCTTCCAGCCTGCACATTCTGTATCTCGAAGTAACCCTTCTCTGCTCCAGGCTCCAGTTTCTGAAAACTTGAGATTTGCATGGCTTTATTTGTTTCCCTTTAATGAAGTTCTCCTCTTTTCTCAGTTCCCGTTCCATTTTCTTCACCTCATTAAATGGGGCCCCGCGTATATGAAAGCCACACCCCCCCTTTGGCCAGGCTATAGGCACAAATAACGTCACATGAGCCGTCGAACCCACCTCTCCCTGGCAAAAGCCTCCAGATGCTCACATAGCAAGTCCTGTGTCTGCAGTCATCGTGACACACTTTGTTTCTGGGACCTCCCATCTCCCCGGAGGCATCTCACACGCGCTCAGCACCCTGTCTGCCAGGAGCGTCACCGCCGGGCATCTGCTCTGTGCACTTCTTACTGCGCACGCTCCGTTCTTCGTGGGAACTCCACTCGCAAAACCACCTGAGGAAGCGTTGCAGTTTTTACAGTCATGTCTAGGCAGGGGTGCTGCCTGCCAAAACCGCCTAAGCTGTCAGTCCTCAAGGGCAAGCGTGGTGCCAGGTTCCATGCCGAAGTGGAAAGAATGGCTTTCGCATCGGCGCTGCTGCTCTGGTCTCCCAGGCCGTGTTCCTTGTACCCACAGAGGCAGTAAATTGTCTCCAAAGGCAACTCCTCCATCTTCTAGCCCTACTCACTCCCCATTGGAGAAGAAAACCAATCCAGAGTGAGTGGCGTGGGGTGGGAAAGAAGCAGAGTTTTCCAACCTGTTCAATGTACACATATGCATACATATACATCATATACATACACAAACACACATATATATACACCATACATATATGTGTCTATATGTATATATATAACTATATAGTACTGTATATATTCATTAGGATATATATGTAGTACGTGTTTATAGATGCGTAGTATATAGCTTTATATATAGTGTATATATCGTGTGCATGTGTATGTGTTTCTTTATTTATCTGTTTATTTATAAAGGAGGCAGGGGCTCTAACCTACCAATTCTGTAAGAAGCCACTTCAACTCTCAGTCTGCTTTGTCCAGCATTCCTTGCTTCATGTTGTTGTAAGATGGCTCCCTCTGCCCTTTCTGAGGCAACCAAATCCCTCGTACTTTCAAAGTATAACCATCACTTATCAAGAGTTCTCAAGAAAACTTTTCTTTAATCCAGTAAGTCTATCCTAAAGAAACACAAATGCAGACAAAGATAGTCATCATGATTTTTTTTGTAAAGGAAGAACCTTAATTCCAATCAGGATATCCATAAAATGGAATGTTATGAAGCGCTTTAGATAACATTTTTAGGCATTTTAAAATAATATTTACTGAAGTGGGAAAATACTTATGGTATATAATGATGTCTCAAGTTAATAATTCAAAACAAATCATAGTAAAAAGAATGAAAAGAATTCTTTCATTTGCATGTCAACATGCAAATAACGGTTGATTTTTTAGGTGGTAAATTAAAGGATATTCTGATTTGTTTCTTTTTCTTTCTTCAAAATATCTAAAATAAACCTCTAATTGTTTTATAATTGAGAAGTAAAGACATATATAAAAAATGGTGCCAAAAAAATGTATACACATTTTAAGAAAGGAAAAATCTGTATTAAAATTGTAACAATATATACCAATAACAAAGATGAATACAAGTCACATTTGACTTCTGCAATTACAACAGGTGCTCAAAGTGGTTACCATCAGCATCCAGACACTTCTGATTACAACAAACTATTGCTTGAGCAACGCTGACCAAGTGTCCACTTGTATACATTTTTTTGGCACCCCCAGATGTATATATATATATATATATATATATATATATATATATATATATATATATATGTATATATACACATATATGTGGTGTGTGGTGTGTATATATCCCTCTCTCTACATATATATATATAGATATATATATAGAGAGAGATATATACATATGTATATATCTTTAAATGTAAGAACCTCAGAGCTGATAACATTGTCCCTGAAAAGAACAACATGCTGAGAAAATCAAGCGTTTCTACCTGGCTTCTGGGTGGAGGCCATCATACTGTGAGCTCTCTCATGCCCACAGCAGCCACCCTGTGCTAACCACATATGGATCAGTGCAAACCAGGAATTCAGTCCATGCCTGGCTTACATTCACCTATTTACTCTTCTTCTCGTCTTGACAATCAGCACCATTTTCATGACTCATGAGCCAATAAAGAAACCACAATTTAGAGAGACAAAATCGTCTTGGTCACCAACCAAGGGCCAGAATCCGTATCCCCACTCAAGGGCTACCTTAGGCTGCTGTCCACCTCAGCGTTCCCCCTAAGAGAGAACAGTTTGCAATTCAAATCAAGAGGTATCTCAAAGGAAAAACCAGTGAGCAACGAAGAGGCAGAGAGAGAGAACATGGTGACCAGAGCAACCCCAACTCACAGAAAGAAGAAAGGGGCCATTTTCCTTTGTGCTTGCTTCTGGTTCCCCAGGACAAGTGTCCCCAAGGCCCCTGGCCTGAGGACCTGACTCCATTTGCTGACCTTCACGGGATGCTTCACCCCCTACTCCCACGACTCAAATCAGAAACTAAGGCAGTGGGGCCATTGCCTCAGTCCCAACAAGTGGTGAGAACTAGAATTGGAAGTTCCTCTCCTCGAATCCTAAATTCAGAACTGCAAGCCCAATCACCCAGGGTAGAATGAGAACAAAAGGAGTTGTATTGCCATTGCCAGCTGGAAGGGGCCCTGCAGGCTCGAGAAGCGCCATTCCTTCAGCATGTTCTCCTCCAATCAAGATGTCCCAGGGTTCCCTGCAGCTTAAACTGACAGAAGCACAATACTCTTCCTTCCAGACGTCTTGGGTTAATTTCTTTATTTTTTCTGGCCCATATTTTGAAGTCTTTCCAGACTGATGGACTAAAGTGGAAATTACATTCCTATCGGCTCTGTCCAAAACAGATGCCACATAATCACAATCATATTAATAAAACTGGCAAGAGTGAATATGAAGAATTTGAGGCAGGGACTGGAGGGGGGTGTGGTGGAGGGAGGTGTGTGGGGAAACTAACAACTTTCAGAATGTGTCTCAACTGACTGACTGTTCCTGCCTAGAAGTCTGAAGCTGGCTTCTCTATCGAAACTCCAAATAATTGCTTTTATTTTACTTAACGATTTTTACAGTTTGGATGAAGGGACAGAACAGGGGGAATATTTGCTCAAATCTTTCTGGACTTCACAATCCTCGAGATCTTATTTATGCGTGGGTTTCCAGCTGTGCATGACATAAGTCATTGAAAACTGGCACGTCTTTCCATCAGCAAGCACAGCACAACCACAAGTTTGGCGGGCGGCTCATGTTGCCAGATGCCTTCACTGTTTCTTCAACTATGTATTCAAGGCACTACAGTTTTTTTCTTGCTGGAAATACTTTCAAAGAAGAACACAATGTTTTGGGTTGCCTGGCCAAACTTTAGCTGTACTTTTGCGTCTCTGCCAAACTTCCTGTTTTTAGCAAAACAATTTATTATCTTGCTGCTTCTTTAGGCCCAAAAGGATTTGCAGGCACAAATAACTATTCGGTGTCCATGTCTTTTCAGAGAAGAAACTCATTCACTTTCCCATAGTTGTCCTGTAGATGCAAGAATAGAAACGTATTTAACCTTTGGGAGTGTTACCGAGGTGTAGAAAAGGTTTTAATTATTCAAAACCTCACAGTCTGAACTTTAAAGAACTGACAATTATTTTTTGTGTGTAAGGAAAATAATTCTTTTCAGGTGGTTTGGCAAGATCACAGATTTGCCACACATGGTATTATAGAAGCAAGTTGGGAGTGAGTCTGGGTTTAGAGGCCAAGGTTAGACTAAAGAGACTTGATTAATCAGCAGCAATCAAAGAAAGCATTTGACCAGACACTTTTATGAATAGTTCATCTCTGATTACTAAGCCACACAGTCACCCTTTTAATTTCACCAGAAAACAAAGTAAAACAAAACATAAATAGTAAGAGTCTTCCCCATCCCCACCTAGCAGCCACCTAGCCTATCAACCTATAAATAGATGGAGAGGAAACAAATTCTCAACGTGATTAGATTGAGGTGGCTATGTATAGTCTCAGTTTTCTTCTACAAAAATATCCTAACGTAAATAGAACATATATTATCTTTAGCAACGCATGTGCACAAACACACGTAGTCATTCAGATAGTAATGACCTCTATATAGCAGAGTAGCATTTGTAACAGTGTGGTTAATTCTTCAGTGCATTTCTAGGGTGGAATATATTTCAACTTAGATATATGGGCCTAACCACAATTTCTCCAGGTCTTTCAAAACTCACTTCACATTACTTGCAAAGAACAAGGAACTGATAATGCCTATTTCCTGCATATTCTTGCTTCAGAGATCTTAGAATTCTTTGATGGTGACTTAGCAACCACTATAAAAATAAAGGCTCCTTAAAACAGAGTGAGTCAAAGAGTAAGACACTTTAGAGGAGATGGTTAATATTAATGAGAGAGTGTGGTGTAGTCTGACAATAGACCAGCATCAGCACTTTGGAAGAAATGCTTCTAACTTAAGCAGGAGAGGTCCAACTTCTGGCTTTCCAAGTGTCCTGTTCCCTTGGATTAAAGCAGAGAACAAGACAGTATCTGTTAGATGGAGGGATGCATGGATGGATGGATGGATGGTAGAGATAGATTGATAAATTATAGCTAGATAGATAGATATGTAGGTAGGTAGATACTGGGTGTGTTGTCTGTCTTTTTTTTTTTTTTTTTTTTTGTATTAATACTTTGATTCTTTATGGCAAAGACTGGACTAAGAAAAGAAAAATGTCCCAAGTAGCAATTCAAAGGGTTAGAGGACACTGAAGAGAGTTTAAAAGGAAAGGTTTTCTTATGAATTACCACTCAATTCAAGCCCTCTCATACGTTGTAGTTAAGTATATGGTACAGAAGGTGGCTCAAGATTTCCTATATACCCTTCTAAAAGGTGAGAACGTGCCTTTATTATTAACCATAGGGCTTTAAAGAGTTATTTTTAACATTTGAACATAAACAATATCAGCACTAAATATAAGATCAAAGAAATACTGTTTCCATGTGGATTTGCCAAAGTACAGAAACATGGCTGCAAAGTACAAGTTCCCTTTGAAGGGGATATTGTTATTAATACTGCTTACACAGCAGTCTAGTAATATCAAAATAAAGTGAACATATAGGCATATATTCATTATATCCTGCCTGGTGTGAAAAAGGTTTCACTCCTCCGGCCTTTCAAAATAAAACCCAACATCCTAAACCAAAGCCTTAGGGCCCCTTCACTAGCTTTTTTCAAAATGAACACATTTAAAGTAATGTTTGAAGCCTGTGGTATCAGAATTTATTTCTACAAAGTTAACTCTATTTAATATCCTTGGCTCTAAGCTTAATTTGCTAAATCGTGCTGTTTTTTAAATTTATTGCAGAATTATTGTTCTCCAGGGAAACAATTACCATTCCTCTTACTTGTATGGTATTGCTTTCCTCTGCATGTGAATTTAAGAGATTTAAAAGCATCTCTGTTTTGAGTATCAATCAGGACAGGGTGACTCTGATACTGTATTTGAATTTAAGAGAACATGTTCTGTTCAATTGAATACCCAGTTTTTCTGAATGAGAACAATAGGGTATTAAAATTAGAAAAGAATCCTAAGAAATGATTGCATGTATCTATTTATTTATACACTCCCTTGTTGTAAAAAGGATTCTAGGCAGCTTAGGAGCATATATAAAATATAGCTACATAACATAAATTAGAAGTAGGCATAAAGCAAACAAGAAAACACTAGAGCGAAGACATAAATAGAACCAGAAATGGATCTAATGTAAGTGCATAGACGTCTATAAAGGAAGCACAAATTCGAGTCTTGGACTTTTTAGTTTCATAGTAAAAACAAAATCCTGCTCAAGATTATGGCTCACGAATGACGAAGGTTTTCAGAACTTCATCTTAGAAGTTCAAAACATTTTGTAGGTTATTCACTTGTGAACTAGACAGTGGTTTCTGGTCTTCTCTATTGAATGTTATAGTGATCACTGGAGAGGCAAAGGCTGACCACACTGCATCTATTTGTCAATATTTTGGTAATTCATCCTTCTTCCCTTTGGGGGAATTGCCTTTGTGTGAGGATGCTCTGTCCCTACCCTTCCCAAGTTTCCAGTAACACTGAACTTGAAGCATACCGGGCAGTGACTGAGTCCTTCCCCGTGGTTGTGTGCTACGAAAAGATGACTAGTTTGTGCTAAATCTCTGGTTCCAGTTCGTCTCAGAGCCTGGCGGTCACACCTTTCCATCAGTTCTCTGAGTCATCCAAAAATCATCCAGTAATTTCTTTGCTGCTTAAATTAGATTCTGTTGCCTGCAATGACAGAACACTAAATGAAATACAAGTATGGCAGGCAACTCATGCAGATGGGTTAAACGACGTATCTGGGCCCCACAGGGAATTTTAAGTAAGTTAAGTCTGGAACCCTGAGACTCTAACGCCCAGTTCACGGACATTCTGATCCTACTCAATACAAACTGGATCCAAAGTGGGAATAGTCATTAGTGAGAGCATTTGTGTCTAAGGCAATCATCTCTGCCGAAGATCATGTATCTTCTTTCTTCATTCAAGTTCTTAGTATCTTCTGTTTCCTGTGTAGGACATGGATGCATTTAGGAAAAGGTTTGGGAGCAGTCTACCACCATTTACCCACTTTCAGTGTTAGATGTAAGCATTATTATTAACATTGCAATACTTTCTGTTTGCCCTAATAAGTAATGCCTAATTTCAACACTGCTAAAAACCATCACTTGAGTAATGTGCTAACGTGTTATAAAGGGTTCTGACTGAAAAGCTAATGGAACAAGAACTACCAAGTATCCAGAACAATCTTGAAGGCCTATGAAGCCATGGCCTGTGACCAGCGGTGTCCTGATAAATGTTTCATAACTGAATCTCCAAAAAAGAAAAAAAGAAAGAAAGGCTCTGACTTTCAGTCCTTACAAATTTCTGTGGCGTAAGGACTCCTATTATTACCAATTCCAAGCTACCAACATGATATCACTGCACACAGAATCAAGAAGACATGTGCACAAAGGGCTTTCAAAGCTGGTGCAAACGAGCTTCAGGGTGTTACTGGAAGGAACCCTCCTAGATCCCTCCCCTCTAACTGAGCCTGAGGAAGGACCTCAAAGGACCCAGACATCCATTCATTACTCTTGTGATTTATGTTCTTCTTCTAGAAGGAGCATTGGAAGCCTCCAAAGTGAAGTTGATCTTTATAAATCAGTGAACAAACTAATGAGTAATAAGAGTCTGTCTCTCCTCCTATCTCAGAATCTTCCTCTGGAACATCAGTGGGAGCAAAAATGATTCATCACGAATAGATCTCCTATGTGAAGAACATCCTTAGTTTCCTTTCAAGAGAAAGTTTCCATTGAAAAGCAGAGTGATCTGCTTTGTCTGTAAAGAAAACAAATGAGCTGAAGAAAACCTATGCTATTTTGCAGGGGGAAAAAAAAATCACAGCCCAGGGTCAAAGTGTACTAACGTGCAGCATAAGACAGAGTAATGTGATGGTGAAGACCATGGGTCCTACATCCAGCTCTCTGGCTTTGAACCTGGTTCTGCTTTTTACTAGCAGCTTCTGCCTTTGGGTGAATAACCTGAGTTTCGAAACCTCAGGTTGCTCCTCTGCAAAATGAAAATAATAGGGTTCTCACGAGAACTTAAAGAGATGATGCAAGCGAAGGACTTAGCATGAGGTCTGACTTGTGGTAAGTTGTTCCTGTTACTACTCTTTACTGTCCCATCTGCCCTTGTCACTGGGCTCGGAGTGTTTGTGTTTCCTTTTCTAAGATACAGCAGCCACCAACAGAGTCCATTCAGAGCAGAAAAAGGTATGGTAACTGGACTGTTAGGAGGGAGCCAGTCTTAGCAGGGTGCTTTCGATGGGCAAAAGGACATGATGACAGGCGCCGACGAGGCATTCCTCCCCACCTCGTGGGAAGGAGCACAGTCTGGAACAGGTGCAATCACAGGGGCCCCGGGAGGGGATGGCCGAGAGGATGAAACTTCCATTATCAGGGTTTGGCTGAAAATCATCGGAGCCACATTTCCAGTGGAACTTGTAACTGCTTACTCATCTCAAATAACTTAAAGCATGTCATCACCATTCCCAGCCACAGGAATGAATCCTGCCACAAAGTGCAGATCTGTTTTCTTCCTTAAAGCCCTCAGAGTGTTCTGCTTCAATTCCCTGTATGGGATGTATATATATTAAATACAAAAAAATGACCATAAAGTGAACATTAAGGTTGAGAAATGAGGTCCAAAGATGCCAAGAAATTCAAAAGTAAGTGTTCCCCCAGCAGCTCTAATTCAACCATCTTTGCAGTAATGCATCCTTTCCGATTTCTGAATCCTCAATGGAATGCCCATTTCATATGGATTCTGGATCCTTCAACTAAGCCAGGGGAGGGATGTTTGGGGTCCTGCCTGCTTCTTCTCACTTCCACAGGTCATAGGAAAATCCTGTGTGGGACCCTTCCACTGAACCCTTGAATGAGGCCAGACATGGCAATGCACACTCAAGAGCCCAGAGTGCAAGGGCCTGGAGTGGGGTGGGGAAGGTCAGCCCAGGGAGCCGGACCAGTTCCTTTCCCCAGCCCCTCCCTGACAGCTAGGAGGCTACTCCTGGCTCCACAGCAGATGTATCCATGCAGATATCCAGGATGCATTAGTGGTTCGACACAACTGATGTGCTCAGGCACCTCCGGGGTACATTAGTTGAAGTGGCTAGAGCAGCTGGTGGCTCCTCTTCAGGCATAATTTATCTGTTGCACTTTACTTAATGTGCAAAATTAAATTTATGCTGAATCCATGTGTATTACCTACTGTGCATGAGCAGCATGAAATATACCACAGAGCAAGTGAGCACAGAGCCGCGCTCTTAATTGCTAATGGCTTTCAACACGCTTCATGCGGTCTAACCAAAGTTGGGGTCCGTTCTACATGGAGAACCCTGCTCATATCAAGATTGAAAGTGCTTCTCCCAAGGACCTCGGGACAACTGAAGGAAAAGACAAGCAATGCTCTTCAGTCCATCTTTCTAGAGCCCATGTTTCTTAGATCTCAGATTCTGCACCTTTCATTAATACAGAGCATGCCAAAAAAAAAAAATGTATACACATTTTAAGAAAGGAAAGCTGTATTGAAATTGTAATACCCAATATATACTGATAACAAAAGATGAATACAAATCACGTTTGACTTCTGCAATTACAACAGGTGCTCAAAGTGGTTACCATCAGCGTCCAGGCACTTCTGATTACAGCGAACTACTGCTTGAGCAACGTTGACCAAAGTGTCCACTTATATACATTTTTTTGGCAACCCCCAGTATTGTGATCATGGTTTCTACAAAGGGCATGATTTTGATGAAAAATAAGCAAATCAATGTGAGATACTTTTAAAGTAGAATATAGAAAATAACCCCAAGATTCAGTATGAGTTATGAGTTCTGTCACTGTCAAGCTGTGGGACCCAGGCTGGGTTTCTGGTTCCATCCATTAAAACATAGGAATTGGAATGTTTGATTTCTGCCCCAACAAGAAAAAAAATCTACGCAACCAAGTATAGTGAATTTTACAAAAACAAATCACTCCAATGAAACTTTTAAAAATGTGGTGTAAAATATACTTGCACACACTCTCATGCATCTAAATTCACACAGAGCAGATATTAATTCGTTTGAAACCTGTTTCCAAAAGGAAATTTGTGGAGGAATCAGAAAGGGAGAGAATAAATACACAGGGAATGCAGAAACTTAAATACAACTATATCTCCTTCAACAATAATTATGCAAAGTGTCTTTCATGTTTCCTATCCTTTTAAAGTATGCTTTGCACAACTATAGAAACCATTTCCCATGGGAACAAAAAGTTGTTTGCTCTGCAATTTACATTTGTACTAGAAAGTACCCATCTGTGGAAATGTCACGCTCCTCCCTTGAAAATAATTTCTAGCTTTCCCCACGTAAAGGACACGGGAAAAATAAAACCAGTGATTATGTTACTTTTTAATGTCATCTTTACATAGTCTTTCAGTAGTATATTAATATAAAAATTTAAAAAATATATCAGCCTATTAAAGCACAATATTTTTTTAAATGACAAAATTGTGTTAGGAAGATACAGAGTGATCATTTTACTTGTTTTTCTACTTTCTCATTTTATTCCATATGAAAAATCAGGATATTATTCACCAAGGATTTTAATCTGACATTTTAAATGTTTTGTTTAATTCTAGTGGTTCTTGATTTCATGTGGTTTGTGGCTGAAAAACTAAAATGTAGATATGAATTATATGCATTCATACATAAACATACATATGCATGTGTATGCATTCTTTCAGACACTGTCTTATTGAATAAATATGCACATAGATTGGGTTTTCCAACTAGTTCTATTTTTGAATATATAAGTTATCCTGTTTTATTGAATAATCTAATACATATACTTCCATAAGTGAAATGCACTACTAGTAGCTTCTGAATCTTGTTGCTTTTCTGGAAAGGAGGTAGTAAACTAAATTTGACTTAGTCGTAAATGTAATTGAGCAGCTACTAGGAAAGGATAAGGCTCAGATCTGAAAAACAAAACTTGGCCCCTGCCCTGTGGGAGTGCGCAATTAAGTGACAAACTTGGACATCCACACAAATAACTCTAGTGCAAGGTAAATAGCAGTAAGTCTGAGGATAAGGTTATGGGGAGTGATGGCACCCTGGGACTCTGGGGAGGTACAAAGGCCACAGTGGAATGAGAGGTGAATCTTGGAAAATGAGTAAAACTAGCTGGTAGACAATTGGGGGGAAGCAGAGTGAAGAGCACAGCGGGCAGAGGTAACTGCTTGAAGACCGATTTGGATAAATGAAGGAAAGGTCAAAGTGCCAACCTGAAGTTCCCTAATACAGCATACCCCACACCTGGGGCTGTCATTGACTAGCTCAGGGTGGGACTTAAAAAAAAAAAAAAAGCAAAGCAGGGATGTTTCCCTTTTCTAACCCCAAAGTCTTGTTCAGATCTTCATAGTCACAAGCTTGCTGGGCCCAAGAAGAAAACATTTCCTTCTTAATCCGCAAAAGTAATAAGCTTTCACTTGGCAGTTTGTCGTTGCCTTCCTTCTTTTAACTAGCTGCTCAAGTGTAGTTAGAAGAAAGGAGACATTATCAAGCTCATTTTAAAATTCCATATGTGATATTTTACTTGATATCTTTTGGAATAACACTTTTCCTAGGTTAATCCTATGCTTTCTCAAAACAGGAATTCTTTTCCTTCCTTTCTTTCTTTCTCTCCCTTTCTCTTTCTTTCAATATCAAGGGGCATGAATTGAGACACAAAATAAGGTCGGAAGATACCTTCTTTTAATTGAGTATTTGCGTGATATGGGTCTTAAAAATCAAAGAGGCTTTTTGTCTTACAGCTTCCCTGACATTCTCCCACTACTCTGCAAAGGAATGCATATTTACCATGTTGCCCCAGGCCTGGTCTTCCCATCTCATTCAACACCAAGGCTTTGTCAAAAAAGAGGTCAGTAGCCTCTTAGACTCTTTTGGAGATAGGTAGAGCCTGGTAATCATTTCCCACAATGGGGTTATCTGCTATCTGCCAGGGCTGTTTTTCTGAATGATATCTGATCAAACTACCCTGCAGTCTCCAAAAGTACCCAAGGGGGTCTTCCTCTCCCTGTCGTCTTTTTCTGCTTTCTATCAATCAGCCGAGCCAAGATAATGTGTGATCCAAATATTTAAGTGTCAACATAGACCATGATGATTGGGTCTACATTGCGATAAAATCTCATTTATATTCTCTAATCCAGCTCATTACCCCAGATGGTTCTACAGATTTCCACTGAATTGTCCCTAATGGGAGGATCCAACAGAAACACCAGAAACTTTGCATTCATTCCTTCCTCTTGTTTTGGCCCAGGCACAGTGTTCATGCAAGTTCCAGAGATAAGCAAAAGAAACAAACTACCTTGGAATTTGGCTGAGTTTCTGGATCTCTGACCCAATTCAGGAACACTTCAAACCCTAATCTCCAAAATGCAAAATCTTTGAAAACTGGAAGCAGTGAGATTCCACAGCTTCTGTAAGAAAAAAGAGAACACCTACATGCTGTAAAATTGAAAGAGGGTATACATAAACAGAATTATTCTCCTACTTCCATTCAGACTTTCTGATACTGTCCTTCTATAAAATTAACGATTGCAATTTTTTTTCTTTTAGAATCATGAGCATCCCGTGCCCAAATACGTACGTCCAATATTTGAAATATTCCAGGTTTCACCTGAGCTGTTCAAAATCAACCTATCAAATTCCTTTTTTCACTATTCCTAGACAATGAGAAAGGTTTGCTAGGGAGCTAGGGCCCAGTCTTTCAAAATCTGCCCTGAAATGGACTTCTCTGAACATCAATCATTTCACTGGGTGATATGGGATCACCACCAGCCATGAAGCAGACCTTTGGCTTTCCCACACAAGACCTATACCAGGATCAGCAAGCGCATTCCTGTCTAAACCCTGCCCTGCAAATCGCCACAGCTCCTTTCATCAAGTTAATTATAGAACCGAAGGCTGGAAGGGGAGCCCAAGACATCATCTGTTCCCTCCCCTCGGCTTTCTGGCACGGCCACATTTAAATCATCCCAGACAGATGGAAATCTATCCGGTTTCTAAAGACCTCCAGAGGAGGAGATTCCACAAACCAGTCAGTCACGCACTCTGCTGTTTAACAACCCCTGTCAGAGAAGCCCTCTTTATCTCTAGTTTAAATCTCACACAAGGCACTTCGAGCCAATCTCTTCTTGTCCTTTGCATCAACCCTTCACATACCTGAAGGTTGTTATTAAGGTATCTCTCCAGCTTCTCTTCTCTGGGTGGATCAATCTCAATTCCTTCCACCTCTTCTTATAAGTAAATCTAACTTTCTAACTTTTAATTAGCTCTGTGACTTTCCACTGAACCTTGGTCCACCCAAAGATTAACTGGAGTTATAGGTAGTCATTCATTTTACCCTCAGGATCCTTTTTACACTATAAACAATTGAGGGTCCCAGAGAGTTTTGTTTATGTGGGTTATATCTATCTGCATTTGCTTTATTGGCAAGTAAGACAAAGATATGTTTAAGGCCGCAGTATACACACGTATGCAGCCCGTTAGCCGTCAGAGTGTGATGTCATCACATGTCATGTGGCCTCTGCAAAACTCCACTGGAAGCTCAGGAGAGAATGAGAGTGAGAAAACAACTAGCATCGTCATTATCATTATTATTAAAATAGTACAGATGCTGCAGACCTCCTGAGAGTCCCGGGGCTCCCCGTGATCTCTGGACCACACTCTGAGAGCCTCTGCTTCATAGGCAGCCTGGCCCTATTCTCAGAATGGCCCTGGATGTACAGGCGGTTGGCAGGGCATCTAGTCTAGTCTGGTCTAAAGGTGGCCAGATTAAACTGTGCTAGGTTACCAGGTGAATTAAAGCCTTTAACTGTCAAAGAGTCCATGCCATCAACCTCAGAAAAATGCGGGAAACTGATTTTGAGAAGAATAAGCAGACTTTTGTTGATATTTTTATGGGAAAACGTGGTAGTGTCAGAGCAGAATGGCGGAGGTTACTGTTGACGGTGCCTTAATAGAAAAGGTCGATCCTCTAACATATACTCCTCTTACTCACACTCAAAACCATTCTGTTTGTTTACTGTTGATCTGGGCGCAAATAAGTTGTTTGCTGTAAAACAGCAGAGCTTTTCAAATCCCTCGCTTACCACTTTTTTTACAACTGACATCAGCCCTGTCTACTGGATGCCACTACGTCTACCCATCAATTTTAAAGGCTCCGAGGTGATGGTGGAATGTAGGAAAGGGGGACGGTATGTGAAAGCCCCTTTTGCAAGTTCAGTCCCTGAGTTAAGCCAGATGCTGAAATGGCTTTCTTTACCTTTACTCACTCTTCCCCAATTTTATGTTATTTTCTTTCGTACCTGAGAAACTGCTCGTTTTTTCCCCCTCAACAACCTCAAATTTAAAACTGTTAGCCTGTCTTGTTTAACATATTTATAAGGCATTATAGGCTTATCAATCAAGCAGCAAGTATTTATTATCTACTCTGTATTCAAAATCCTGCTAGACATTGTAGGTACGTACCACAGAGGCGTAAGTCTTATTTTTTATCTCTAGGGACTTACAGTCTAGTTGAGACAAAATAAACCTCACCTAAAACAACAGCCCACTGTAAGTGATAGAATTAAGCTCTAAACTGCACAATATGGACTATTATAGGAGTTTTGTCAGAAAGAATCTCTCTGTTACGATGTAAAACTCACCACACAAATTGAAAAATGGAAATATTTCAGTTGTGGCATAGGTGAATTTTGAGGTAGACCTTGAAATGTATTTCTTCTGAAAACCTGCAGGGTCATTCTTACAAGCAGGCCTGGTCCTGGTGTTTGTGGGAGCTAGAGTACAAATGCTCCCCACCTCCTACCTGACCCCAGCATGGTGGCGTGATGCCTGTCCCCATCTCTTCCCACCCCGGCTCTATCTCGGACAGGTCAAGTCTCACACGCATGAATGGGAAACTCCAGCGTGCGATGCAAACTCAGACCACAACCACACCCCTACAAAATAGCACCTCTGGCACCCTTGGTGCCTAGCAATGAGCACACCAGAAGCCTGGTTAGTCCTGGGAAAGAAGATGAAAGAGGTGCTGAGAAAGAGGTGCAGGCCCTGGAGCTGGCTCAGTTCCTCTGGGCAGGGAATTCCAGGTCTCTGGGACCTGAGATGTATCTGAAGAAGGGCAGTATAGAACAAGCCCAGGTGGATATTCCACTGACTACTCAGAATACTCTCCTTGAAGGGAGGGAAACACTTGGACTGGACCAAAGCATGGTCTCTAATTTGCAGGACCCAAGGCAGATGCCCAGGTCTAAGGAGGTACCTTCAAGTAGAGAAATTCCAATATAAAGTCTTTTAAAACAAATATTCTTCATATAAGTGTCTCTCAGTAGTCCTTCAACTTAAGTCACACAGTTTCTTATTAAAGGAACTTTGTGCTTTGATTAGATTCTCAAAGTAAGACTATCATACATTTTATTTTACTTATATTACTTAAATTTACTTTTTAATATTTACACATGTAAAGTTTTATATGTCCTTTCCTGGGAATTATCAGATATATTTTAATTTGAGCAAAACATTCAGATGTGGAAAAGTAAAGTTTTCAAGTCAACTAATATTTTCAATGCACAGTAAAGCTGAATGAAAGGTTTCTTTTACAAAGTGAATTCCAAATTTTCATTGTATTTTTTTAATGAAGTTAATCGCTCCCGAAATCAACTATTATGTTGTATTTAATATTTATGCATCAGGCTTTGGATCCTCAATAGGAGTCCGATTCTTAATCTAGCTACGTTTCTTTAAAAACTTTTCACCTGCAATTTCCCTTGAGGTATCCTATCTCTACTTTCCCCCTTCCCTTCGTCATTCTGAATTAGTGAGATTTTCCTGTCTCTGGTAAAAAACCGAAAAGGACTATTCTTAGTCTACAGATATGGAATATGGAAGAAAAGAGATGTATTTGAAAAAAAATGACAGAATTTTTTTCTTGAGTGCTGGTTTGTGGCCCATCACAGCATGGCCAGATTCACAATAGTTGGAAAGCAATTCATTACTACACCTTCTCATGAAGGTACCATAGGGAGAGTGCAGTCATAACATAGGGCAAAATTTCTTCAAAAGCCCATTTTCTACTGGAAAATAGGCAAATGACTTGAACAGATACTTCAACAAAGAGGATATATGGATGGTAAATAATATATGAGAAGTTGTTTGATGTCATTAACCAATAGAGGAAGGCAGATTAAAACTATGAGGACATATATTACTACACACTTATTGGAATGGCTAAAGTGAAAATACTGATAATACCAAATGCTGGAGTGGATACAGAAAAATTAGATGTTTTTTACATTGTAGGTAGGAATGTAAGACAGCAAAATCACTCTGGAAAATAGTTTGGCAGCTTCTTATGCCACTAAACATAGCCTTAACCGTAAGACTCAATCGTAATTCTGCATATTTCTCTTAAAGAAATGAAAACATGTTTATACAAAAACCTGTGCATAAATGTTCAAAGCAATTTTATTTAGACTAGCCAAGAACTAGAAATGACCCAGCAGTCTTTCCGTGAGTGAATGGATAAACAGCAGTACATCCATGCAATGGAAAGCTACTCAACAATATAAAGGAATAAACCACTGATACGTGCAACAACTTAGAAGAATCTCAAGGAAATTATACTGAGAGGAAAACCAATCTCAAAGGGTCACGTACTGTATGATTCTATTTATATAACATTCTCCAAGTGACCAAATTATAATGATGGAGAATAGAACAGGTAGGGGTTGGAAGCAAGGTATGATTATTAAGGAGTAACTTGAAGGAGTTTCTCTGTGGTGCTAGAATAGTTCTGTATCTCAATGGTGGCTGATAAAGCTGTCAAATCTGTTGTCAAAAAGAACAGGCATCAGACACTGACCTGTGCAAAGTCTCTCCCAAAGGGCAGCCATTACTTGATTACTTGCATTTTTATCATGCATCTGCTTTGCACAGTGTATTCAGTGCACTTTGATTCTCAGTGCAGCTCTCTGGGGGTGGGAGGGCTATGTCAGTACTCCTTCTTTACACAGAGAGAGAACCACCGTCTGGGTCGTTACTCTAAGGGGCCGATGGAGAATTTCCTGGCTTCTAGAGTTTTCGGCTGTTGCTTTTCTCACTACACTGTCTCTCAACAAGACCCCAGCCATGGAAGTTGGGGAGAGTATGAGCCCTGCTCAGAAGGACCATATTTGGGTAGTGAATATAATGATCCTGAGACTCCTAGAATTGGCTCTTCTGACTGGACCCTCATATTGTGACCAGAGGTTGTCAAACACTTAGAGGGAACTCCTGGGTTGGGTTTTTTATCTTCTCAACACGAACTATATTCTTATTGATTTGCATTTACAAAACTTGTGACTCCTTCCTCAAGGGTAAGGACATAAACTCTTGCCAGACTATAAGTCACATTACATTTTCTCTTGATAGCTTCAATTCATGTGGCATTATTCCTCCATTCTTGCTGCATCTACCCTAAATTCCAAACAAAATGCTATCAACAGAGCTGGGTGGCCTCTAATAAAGGGTGCTTTCTCTTTGTCTATTTACACTGTCCTTGTTATTTTAAAAAAAATACATTCTGTTAATAACAGATGCCTGGTATCTCACTTCTGTAATATAATGTAATTAACAATGCAGATGTGAAATAAAAATCGCATTATTTATCAGATAGACATGAGCAGGTGATTATGTACTTAGAGGTATAAAATGCATAGTGAAAATGCACAGTGATAATTGTTCCAAACGGTCTTTCATTTCTGGGCCACAGAGTTTTGAAAGTTAAATATAAAGACTGTCTGTACCTTTTCTTTTCTCTAGTCCTGTGCATAAGATTTCTTCTCAATCCATGCAAGCTCATTTCGAATAATTGAAATTTTATAGCATCTTGTTTAAACTTAAGGCCAACTGAGAAAAAAAAGTGTGAGAAAGTCTATACAAATGATATAGTTCTGTTTTTCCAAAATACTCATATAACTCATGAAAATTAGACAGACCAATTTTATTAACCATTTTTTAAAATTCTATTTGAAAAGGAAAGCACTCTTGGACGGAAAGCTTGTATATCAAATTTCAGACCTAAGTAAACTTTTATAGCTGAGCTGTAAAAATAGCCATTTATAATGCAAACACTGCCAAATTTTTAACTATGATCCTGCCAGTGGGCAACTATAATAATCCAATGATAATCATCATCATTATAACAAATCACCCAAAAGAGAGACTGCTGCCCTCTCCCAATGGGCGACCATTTCCCTCCAACGGGTGTATTCCGACAAGACCCTAACAACACACAGCCAGCTACCCTTCCTTCCCAGCATTGGCAAACTTCGGGAATAAATTAGTCAGGCAGACGACCCTGCCTGCATCCAATATCCTTTTTGCATCCAAGATAACATAAAAATTCGTTTTATCAAATGTGCTCGCGTTACTCCCTAACTGAATTATCTTCCTCTTTGTCCCATAATACCATAAAGTTTAACCCTGAAATAAGAAGGCCAGTATACTTTTTTAATGTTCGCAAATGTTCTGTTTAAAGGAAGAGAATCTCTCAGACTCAGCTTAACTCAAACCAGAACTGAATCCACTCTTGGCACTGCTGGGTTTCAGGTTAACCCGAACGGGCTCCTGTGCAAGCTCGTCTTAAAGGGCCAGCATCTCAGGTCAGACCAGCATCTCAGGCTGGCCCTGACAAACCCACCTGCCTCTAGCCTCTTAGTACCTCAGCCAAATTAATAACTTTATTAAGGAAGGGATAGAGTGGAAACAGACCTCTCTGGGGAACAGGCAGCCCAATGACAAAAACTATAAAAGGTCTTGGGGTAGCCACATTTTTCTCCCTGTGCCACCAACCTGGAATCGCTAACATAGTAAAGCATCCCTAATTCAGGCAAGTGGGAGGCATTGGGGCATCCTTGTCAAGTTCATTGCTGTTCTAATCATGAATTCGAGACTGTTTTAAAGAAATGCCTGTCTCTACTTCCAAGAATGTATAGACACTTAGATATTCTAATGGAAATTTTTATAAATAAGAAATAATGTGATTAATGTAGCCATTGTTTTATGTTATTAAAGTTTCGAAGTTTTTGAAAGTAAGCTTTTTTCCTTCTTTAAATGACTGAAGAATGTTTGAGCTGATAAATGTTGTTTAAGGGATTTATTTTTGACATTTAAAAAAATTTCTCAATTGTTGGAATATCAATGCATGACATTTCACTTTTGATAGCATCATATGTTAAACACAATAAAAATAACTATTTTCTTATTTTTATTGTTGGGAATATTTATTCCTTATCCTCACGTTTTCAGATGAAGAAATTTTCTCAATTAGAGTTGCTTTCTTAGAGTCTCTCTCTCTCTCTTTTTCTCAGATTGGCGAGTTGGAAAGGCCAGCACTTGTCGGTTCTCTCTTGAGGAACTACTTACTTTGCCAAGCATGCCTGCTCCGGATTTCTCATGCCATGGGAGATGTCCACAGCCTGCGCTCGCCTCCTCCGGGACCCAACAAGTATGCCCCTAGGACAAGGTAAGATGTTCTCTATGAAGATGTTGCAGGAAAGAATTCAAGTGTGAGCCAGGAAATAAAGTGAAAAGTGGTTTATTGAAGAAAGACCTACTCCATAGGCAGAGCAGAGAATGAGAGACCACCTTGATTTGAGGTGTGGCAGTAATTTTTATTTGGTAGGTATTTTACATGGAAATAAAGGGGAGGAATAGTTGGTTAGTTCCAGGAAATGGGTGAGCTTTTCTGAGAATTAGGGAAACATCCCTTTTTCTGTCCTTACATAGTCCTTTCCGGAAGTGTCATGGCACTGGTGGGGGTGTCATTTAGCCTACAGATGTATTACAATAACGGACCATATAATGTGGCTGGAGGTTACTTGGAGGTGAATCTCCTTGCCGTCTTGGCCTTGGCTGGTTTTGGCTGGTTTCCTTGTCTCATCTTGATTTACTGGTCCTTTGTCTTCCATTGGCAGTTAATGGTTTTTCTTGGAGCGCTGCCCCTGCCCTATCTCAGACCTAAGCTTCCTTCTCAGAGCTGATACTTTGATTTCCATCCGTGTGGCTTCTATATTTCTCTTTCAATTGGTGCTAAACTGGAGCAGGAACAAAAACGGAAGACTCATTTTTCACCTCTTCTGACCATAACATCTATCAAGTGTTATATAAGTTGTGAGTGGAGGGAAAGCTCACTGTGTGTCCATTTCCCAGGTAGGAAACCTTTAAAGAAAGGTTCTTGAACCTCCATGTAATCCAAAATGTTTAATTACCACTTCTACGCTGATAAGCTCTTAGCAGGCAAATAGGAACAGAGAGACAAACAATGCTGTTCATTTGAAAATCAAGTGAGTGAAACCCAAATTTTAGAAGAAACCACAAAATGAGAAAAAAATTTGCTCTCATTGAGAGCAAGCTGTGTTCAAATGCTAATCAACAAAACATAACCAATGTTATAGAATGGAGTGTTTTCAAAGACTATAAAAATTGTTGAAGTTGAATAATGCTTGACATAGAGAAATGATGAAACAGAAGAAAAAGGTGAGCCCTGGAAATGTCAGTGTGACATGAAGAAATGACAGTCTGTAGGAGATCTGCTTGAATTTTCCCAGGGTAGATATTTCTTTCTTTTCTTTCATTTTTTTTTTTCGGTTACAGTTGATACTCAATATTATTTTATGTTAGTTTCAGATGTATGGCATAGCAGTTAGACATTTATATAATTTACAAAGTGATCCCTCAATTAGTGTAGTACCCACCTGGCACCATACCTAGTTATTACGTTATTGACTATATTCCCTATGCTGTACTTTACATCCCCATGGCTGTCTTGTAACTACCGATTTGTACTTCTTAATCCCTTCACCTTTTTCATCCTGTCCCCAACCCCCCTCTCCTCTGGCAACCATCATTTTGTTCTGGTAGATATTTCTTAAAGAGCTTCTCTGAGGTCCTCTTGACCTCAAGTTTTCTCTGAGTATTTTAGAATCTTAGCCTTGCTGACATGCAATTTGGATCTCAGAAGTCTTCTAAAAACTAGCATTCACTTCAGTCCCCCAGTCTGAAGGGGAGCCCAAACCTGAAGGAGGCAGTAGCAGTGCCAAAATTCACTTAGTTGAGATGGCCATGCCATGTCATGAGTAGTGGCTTGTCTCAGAAAAGCCTCTGGATGGGACTAATGACAAGATTTGTGGGGCCCAGTGCAAAACGAATATGTGGCGCCCGTTTTTCAAAAATTAAGGTTTTCAAGATGGTGACAACAGTGCATTACTCAAGTGTGGGGCCCCTTTGACTGCTCAGGTCACACGCCGTTGAAGCCAGCCTAGCGTCTGGAACCTTTGGTGGGATGGACCACCGTGTGGACTGGGGAGGGTCTCTGTTTTTCTTTTGCAAAGATCTCAAAGTGCTTTACATTCAGCCACCTGTCAGCAGTTCCTTTCAACACTCTTGGCACCCATCCATCTAGAAGGCAAGCATTGTCTTGAGGCTCTGACAGGTGAGTAAACTGAAATACACACAGATTAAGTAATTTTCCCAATGCTCGACCCGTCAGCTACAGGTGGGGAAGCCCTGAGTGGGGGTCACAATTTTCAGTTGCCACCAAGGCTGCCTGCAACCGGGTCCTTTTGTTTAGTAAACCCTGGCACTTACTATTAGGTTGGTGCAAAAGTAATTGCAGTTTTTGCAATTTTTAACCTTTTAAACTGCAAGTACTTTTGCACCAACCTTATAATAGCGCATAAATAAATGCTCCCAATGCCAATTCCGTTCTGCTTCATCTTTGGCACCGATTTTGAACTAGAAACCACATCATCACATGGCGATTATATCAAAGGAAAACCTAAATACAGAGCTGTGACTGTCCTTTACACAATGGGATACATCAATGACCCTTTTAAATATTCTTTGTTGTGCCTTGGATTTGACATTATCACTGATAGTAATAAAAACACCCTTTCCAAGAGCGAGGTGTGTTCTGCCAGAGCCTGGTCTAGGGGTTATCGTGGCTGTAATTTCTCTTTTCTTGAGGTACTTCTGTTTCTCCAACTTGGTTTTTCTTCCCATTTCTACACACACACACACACACACACACACACACACTATAAGGCTTCTCTCAAAGCAAGCAGTTAAGCAGAACACATAATTCAGTGTTCAGCCAGTGGTTTCTCCCTCTTTGCCCTAGTTGTTAATAAACATGTTTAAACTACCTATAAGCCTTAAATTAAGAATGAGGCAAGTAAGTCAATCTAACCTAGTTTGCTTTGAGTCCCCCTTTCTATGGCAATAATACAGTTTTCCTGATTCAAAAGCAAATATGAAGCCTTCTGTGGATGCAGGGGTATGAGATTTAGTTGCATGAATGCACAAATGAAAACCAAAGATTGCCATGGAGCAAAAACACCCACCCTCCCTCTCCTGCAGCCATTTCCACAGATGTGTATTTTAAAGTTCATTGCTGGTCATCACTGAAGATGGATGACGGGAACATGAAGGTTTCTTAGATTATTCTCTTTGTTTTTTTTGTGTTAGAAATTTTACATAGTAAAAATTAAATTTAAAAAAGAATTAAGTTGATGAAATAAAGTTCATCAATGCTATTTTGGATTCCTGGATAGAAATATTTTATCAAACCAACAGAAGACAACAGGATGACAAGATAAAGACTATAGAACCCTGGTGGCTCAGAACCGCTGCGTCTCTTTTTTAAAAATTTCCTCGTAAGCAAGCAGTATACCATCATGGATGTCAGTCACCCACATTTCCTCACACTTCACATGGACCAGCATTTGCAAGATAAGAAGAATTCCTCTTGTTTATCCATCATAGATAAGCAGTGCCCTACAGCTATCATCAGGTTCATATCTAAATAAAATGACAAAATGGCAGAAGGGAGGAGAAAGAAACTAATACCATTTTGAGCTCCAGAGCTGCCAGGCCCTAAGTGAGGTACCTGGCCCATGTATCTTCATATGTAGGTCATATGGTCAGGGACAGGCATATGTCCCATGGGGAGCTGGGAGGTTGGGAATGAGCCATTTGTCCCTTGGCTCTCATTCATGAAAGCCTCAATTTTTGACTTTAGCTCTTATCTTTAAATCAAGATAATTCTTATCTTAAACATTTGGTCCTTGTATTTATGTGTGTTTCACAATTATGAATTTATTAAATGTAAATATTTGAAGTATACCAGTTTTTAATCACTGTTTTGACCATGCTTGCTTTTTAATATACCAAAAGCCTCCGAAGAAAAACAAACAAACAAACAAACCCAACAAA
Organism: Rhinolophus ferrumequinum; assembly: GCF_004115265.2. Taxonomy (NCBI): domain Eukaryota; kingdom Metazoa; phylum Chordata; class Mammalia; order Chiroptera; family Rhinolophidae; genus Rhinolophus; species Rhinolophus ferrumequinum. Next base: position 23,989,470 of record NC_046296.1, on the reverse strand, counting down.
AAAGGAAGTGTCTTGGGCCTCTCTCAGCTTCTCAGAGGCCCTGTTCACAGAAAATGAGCTGATTTGCTCTGTAAATAGAAGTCACTAACATTTTTTTTAATTAAAATTTATTGGGGTGACCATGGTTAGTAAAATTACACAGGCTTCAAATGTACAATTCTGTAATACATCATCTATATATGTCACGTTTTGTGTTCACCACCCGGAATCAGTTCTCCTTCCATCATCATATATTTGACCCCATTTACCCTCTTCTACCACGCGCTTCTACCACCCGCCTCCCCCCTTACTCTCTGGTACCCACTAAACTGTTGTCTGTGTCTATGAGTTTTTGTTTCTTTATGTTTGTCTTGTTCCTCTGTTGCCTTCAGTTTTATATCCCACATATCCGTGAAGTCATATGGTTCTCGACTTTTTTTGTCTGACTTATTTCGCTTTGCATAATAACATTTGCTTCTTTTTGTTTCTACTGCCTCCTCCTGCGATTTGTCATGTTTTCCTAGAGCTGCAGGACTCGTTCAAAATAAGTAACAGGAAAATATATGAAGTGACCAGTGAAGACCATGTTATAGTTTAAAAATATAGGGAAAGAAAGAAAAAAAGAAAACCTAATTTGGGAAAACTGAGTAATGCCAGGAAAAATAATTTTCAAAATTCCAGAGAAGAGCAAATGAGACCTTAATAGCTTTAATATTTCCCAAATGTGACCAAAAGGAGAGCTCGAGGAGGATGCCTCCATAACTGAGCTTAAACATATTGCACAACATGCTTGTTTGTCCGTTGCAATGCTCACATAGTAACAGCCAGTATCTTCTGTGGACCTGCCACCCCTTCCTTCTTTTCCCATAGAATGCTTCTTTTGCTTCCAAATTCTCTTCTCCTCCATCCAAAGGTGTGAGCTGTAAAAATCAGTGGTCACACCAGAGGCACGCCCAAACCACACCCTCAGCTTTTGACATGTGATACTCGACTCCTAGTATAGGCCCTGAGCAGCAGACCCAAATTTTGAAATCCAAGCACCTGATTAGGGCTTCTTGGATCTTACACGTAATGATAAAAGGATAAGCTTTTATAGAGATCAACTCAAGAACTCATATAAGATCTTCCTATATTTTAATTGATTAAAAAAATAAAACTGAAATTCATTTTGTTTGGAATAAAGCAGGACATATATACAGAGGATGCCAAAATATATACCGTATATACGCATTTTAAGAAAGGAAAACTGTATTAAAATTGTAATACTCAATACATACCGATAACAAAAGATGAATACAGGTCATGTTTGCCTTCTACAATTACAAGTTGTTCAAAGTGGTTACCATCAGTGTCCAGACATTTCTGATTATGGCGAACTACTGCTTGAGCAACGCTGACCAAAGTGTCCACTTGTATACATTTCTTTGGCACCTCCAGTATAAATTGGCCTCAAACTCTGTGAAACCTTCACTGGAGCTACAGTCAACAAAGAACTTGAATAATTGACACTGAATTTTAGAAAAATAATAATGAAAATCACCCTCCTTCACTGCTGAGTTTGGTCCTCATTATAGATTAGTAGTTTAGTGAGTTGATGTGGAAATGTTCCTTATTATCACAATTTTATTGCCTACCTCAGTACATCTGTTCCAAAATTCATATAAAAATGGCCAGACATTTCAATAAACCAGTATGTCTTGGAATTTTCATATAGTTCCCAATGCACTAAAATCTGGATGGAAAGCTGGTACTTTGAAATTTACAATCGCACAGACCGAGCAACATCTGGATAGCTTTGCTCTATTGCTTTCCTTGTTCCTTTAGATTTAGACTCAAGTTATGATTTGCAGGAAAGGCCAAAACCCTTGTGTGTGGCAGGTGTGAGTTCAGGCTGACAAAAACCTAATACTATGTTCAATTCACTCTGATGCAGCTTTTTACAAAGCACGTGGAACAGTGCTTCTGCCCTTTAGCAAATCATTTAACCATCAAGGAGGAGGACAGAGCAAGGGGGAAGGAATTTTCTCTTTAGCTGGAGAGAAAGACCTTGGAAAAACACATATTTGTGACTCAAACTAGGCTCCTTGAATTAACTCTCTCTCATCACATCCCTTGATAGTCTATAGGGTGTGTGTGTGTGTGTGTGTGTGTGTGTGTGTGTGTGTGTGTGTGTGTGTGTGTGTACGAGACCAATTTCTTACATAAGGAGAAAAACGTTTAGAATTTCCAACTAAAGGACCCCTTTAACAATTTGATCAGCCTTCACACTGAATCTTTAGAATTTCTTTCTTAGCTGTCCATATTAATAAGAGACAAAGGAATAAAGGGAAGTGAGAAAGGACAAATAGGAGAAGGAAAAAAGTATACTGGACATGATGTGTAGGGGCAAATGTAATTGTAACTAAACTAAATACTTACTGATGACAACTACACAGGTCCTCCTATTCTTTGTAACGCTCACTGTAAAAGCTGCAGAAACCTCTTCCCCCGTGAAGCATGACTAAAAGTCATACTGGAGTAGCTTTACCCTGGTGCTGCATTTTAGGTTTGAGGTAGGTAAAGTGCTATTTTGCGAGAATAGGTTAGATCAATCTGAATTTTCGACCTGACCTTCCCCTCACCCCTAATAACTTCCTGGTTCCTTGGTCACAGAGTGATTTATGAGCAAGAACAAAGAATGATGTGTCTATCCCAGCAGCAAGGGAAACTAGAAAACTTATTAAGGGTGGTGGGGGGAGAGAAGAAAAAGGCAGAAGGAAAGAAGGGGGAAGAAGCCAAAGAGAAAATACCAGTTTCAGAATGAAGTACCTTAGTTTCTAGGTTGCTGTAATTACCTAGTCACTGAAGAAATAAAATGTGGAAATCCATTTCATAAAAAAAAATCAATGTTTTAAATAACGTGAAGAGCTCTCATAATTTTAAATCTCACCACAATGTCTGTGTGCAGAACCCTGATCACCTTTAAAGAGGAGGGCTCCAATAGTTTTAAATTGTTCTTCACTGAGAGGGCTCCAACCCTCCATTCTCTTCCAAATGGAAGCAATCTTGAAATAATTTTAAGTAGTTTTAAATAGTTCTTCCCCCACTCCTTGTCACTTTATGTCCCTTCTTTGTCTTTCCTCAACTTTTCAGACAGCGATGTTCCCAGCTTTAAATTGAAAAAAAGCCTTAAATTTATAATTGAAAATTAACCCTCAATAACAAGTGACTCTCTTCTTCCTTTTTCTGAAGTACGTGAACAACCTTTTCTCAGATTAATGGTGACAAAAGTACAGGGCTTTATTTAGGAAACCCTGCTAAGAATGTTTTTATTTAGCGCTTGCAAAAAAATAATGTAAAATTAATGAATAAGGATTTTATTATTTCTAATCTACAGTTCCGTAAAGAATACAATTTTATATTGAATTCTAGTCTCATTTACAAAGACTTATAATTAAAATGCCTCAATCTTTTTCAAATTAGAAAAGCAAATTGTTACATATCCTAAGTAGGTGCTTTTCTGTTTAATGACAGTCACTCACATGATTTATGACACACATTATTTTATATCAAAGTACAATGAAATAGGCATTACCAAAGGTAATCTCCGTAATGTCTGGAAAGGGATCAGAAACCTCAGTGCAACAATGAACACTGTATTTAAAATGCAAAACCCAAAGACATTATTATGGTTTTGATTTCTTATGGCACAGCTTCGCCCGATCAGTTATATTACCAGTGCAGCACAAAGGGTGTTTGCGTCAGAATGCTGCTAAGATAACAGACGGGAAAAATGAAATATAAAGTCAATTTTCATGCAGAAATTGTTATCAAAGGGATGATAAAGTAAAACTGTATAATCATAAGAAAAAACAATTGATGATGAACAATCTGAAATAGACCAAGTTGACTATGTCTGATTCTGGCTTTTAAACTCTTGTCCTATTAAAATATGTAATAAAGTGTTAAGACAATGTATAAACAAATGCAAGTAGAACACTATGTTGATTATTATTTAGACACTGCCTTCCAAGGTCTCTCTGCAAATGGAATCAAGCAGCCGCTTAAGTGTGCTCATCATGAATTGAGATGAGTTTTCATCAAGCTCAGACTTCTAACTTAAATGAAAAAGAAATAATTGTGAGTTTTCAAACTCATAGTTGTTTCAATGTAGAATGGAATCAGCGGGCACCATGGGAAGAGGAAACACACACACACACACACACACACACACACACACACAATTATTTTACATGCACAAGTGAAAAGTCATAATGTCGGAGAGAATATGACCCCCTCAATTTTATCTTTCTGGAGTAAGATGTAGATAACGCCCAAGCAGACCCTGCGTTGAAGGATTGATTACCCATTAGAATGAAGGCCTCTCCTCACTAGACTGTTGATCATGCAGTTTGCAAGCAGAAAGGTGGCTCTTTCTAATTCTTTTTAAGACATTTTGCTTGGGGCCTCAGAAATTAAACGGAGAGCAGCAGGGAAGGGGTTTACTATTTAATGCTCTTGGTTGTAATTTTTTAATTAGCCATTAGGAAGATGAAGGCAGGTTCAGACAGGGAAGAAAAGAAAGACTTGGAAGAAATATGGCTTTTCTGCAAAAAGCCGGTAGAGATTACAGGAAAGACCCGGGTCTCCAGAGAGGTTCCCATCACAGAAGGAACTCGCAGGCCACTTCCTCATGTCCCTTGGGCAAATCTAAACCTAGTTGTTTGAAAGCTTGGGGTTTAACTGGATTTCCTAAAAGATGTCATGTCTCGGGCTCAGGTTCATACAGCTGAGAAAAGGAAATGACTGGGGAAAAAAAAGACAAAAATGCCGGGAGCACAGATGTGGCTGATCTCAGGGGCTTAGAGCCTCTGGGTGTGTTACACACACCTCCATACTTTCGGGAAGATTAAAGGGAAGAGAGGGCACTGTACTTGGTGTATCAAGAAGCCTTGGCCTGTTCCTTATTTTCTAATGACAGGACCAGTAAGATAGTAGAGAAAAGCCGAGGTAAAACACAATAGACTCTGTAAGGCCGAGGATATATGCCTTTGGAAGGAGTGAATCAGGTCAAACTAATTCAAAGGCAGACCTGCTGGAAACCCTGAATACAGACATACTTCTGGAAGACAGAGCAGAGAAACGGTATAATTTGCATAGAATTCAAGTCTGGAGGTGATTTTAAGTAATAAGAAATGTGGCAAAAAATATTGAAATGATATTAACAGAGGAGACTCAAGTATTTTTAGTACTTGGAATAACCGAAACTGTGAATCTTCTAGTTTTCATTATTCATGTCCACTCCTTCTCTGTTTCCCATGTCAGTAATGACACCATTCACTTAGTGATTCATTCAGTCTCTCAAGCGTCCCCTTCACCTTCACCTTCTCTGTCTAATCAGGCACCAGGTCTTGTCTAGGAAACTCCAGCATGCATACATCTCATGTCCGTCCTCCTCTCCCACCTCCACTGCTGCTAGTCAACCCTTCATTGCCTCTTACCTGGACAATTGCTTTCGCCTTCCAGATGGTCCCTCTGCCTCCGCCCGTCTCCCTCCACCCCTCGATCCAACATCTGCATCTGATCCTATGACCCAGTAGGTCTGGGGTGAGACCCAGGGAATATGCATTTTACCTTTTTAACTTCTTGTTATGAATATTTCTAAGCATGCTCAAAGGCAGGAAATACAGGAAGTCAATTCATTTATGCCTATACCTGCCTCTCAACTTCAATAACCATCAGCATTTCCCTGTACCCACTGCCATTTTTTTTTCCAGAATCCCCACTCTAGCCTTTTTTTTCTATTGGAGTATTTTAAGGCAAATCCCAGACAGCATATCATTCGATCGATCCTTATATACTTAAGTATACATCTCAGAAAGAAAAATTAAGGACTTTAAATTTTTTTTTTGCAAAACTACAAATGTAATCGTTCCTTCACATAATTTATACTCAGTCAATATTTACATGTCCTTAATTACATATATATGTATATATATATATATATATATATATATATATATATATCAAATTCGTTTGTGTTTGGCTTGGAATAAAAGTGCATTTAAAACTCTTTCCAAGTTCTTAGAAGACCAGCCAGCTATGAGTTCCGGTGACCAACAAGATAAAGTTGAAACTGCCCAGCAAGGTACCAAGGAGCTATTAAGTTGGTGCGAGAGTAATTGCGGTTTAATAGGATAATTGCAAAAACCACAATTACTTTTGCACCAACCTAATAGAACCCACCCCTCCTTCCAGTCTCTTTTTTTACGACATCCACCCAGTTTGCTCCCTGCACTTCAGCCATTCTCACCACCTTTCAATTCCCCAAAGGTTTCACTGCTCTTTCTCACTTCTGAGCCTCTGCCCTACTGTCCTCTCTGCCTGCAACACCCTTCCCCCTTTACTCAAAATATTTCCTTTGTGAAGTCTTTTCTGTCCCCCGACCCCAAGGACTTGAGTATACCTTCCCTTATACACCGCTCACTGTTTATGCTCAGATAGTATGTCCCTCCTCACATTGGCTAGCTGTCACAAGCAAATGCCAATTTTCGATGGACTGTCCCCTCAAGTGGCTGATGATCATAAGCTTTCAATATAAAGGGGACAATTTATAAGTGAGTGATTGTGATTTGATTGTGACCTAGAAAGCTGGCCTTGGAATGTAGTAACTTTTAGGTAGGATGACCATGTAATGTATTATCCAACCGGACAGTTAAAAGGAAGGGGTGCTATTAACAATTAGTCAGGATAGAAACGCCTGGGATTGTCCCAGGCAAACAGGATCCTATGGTCAGCCTGTTCTTTGCGACGTATGCTTTCAAAGGATGATTGGATTCTTTGTAACTGAGGAAACTCCCCTCTCAAGGCGTGGCCACCCTCAACAAGAATCAAGACCACACCCAACTGGCTCCATAGAGAATGGCTCCAATGCCCACCTCTCCAGGACAACCTGGGCCAACAAGATATGGTGCCAAATCTGCTGTTATCCTACCAAAATCCCCTACTGGAAATATATTCTTCCCCCAGAATGGACAAGAAGAATTCCGTGTCCTGGGCCCTGACAGATGTTAGAAGCATTCCATCCACCTTCCTCTGGAACAATCAGAAACTGTAAAGTTTAAGTCCCCTCTTTTGGTAAGGATCTTACTCTTTCTTCCTCCTGCCTGTCTAGGAGACATGAAATGGCAATCAATCTTTGTCTCTGGGTCAAGGCCTAAGCAAAAAAAAGAACAGGATCCTCGGTCCACCTCGGGGAGCAGGACATGCATCTGTCATCATGTTGATGGCAAGCTGAGCTTCCCTGTTGCTGTAGCTCCCGTCTCACAGCAGTAATCCTGGCGCCTCCTCTGCCTCCTCGGCCTCCTCACAGGAAGGGTTCAGGGCCAGGTCTGTGATGGCTGGACTAGAGTTAGCAACATGAAGAGAAAGAATATGCGGGTCTCCACTGATGAAATGCGCCAGATAGCCTAAGTCCAGGTTTCCTTCTGAGGTATGCCTGAACCTTACTTAGGTCTTTTTGGTTGTTCAGAAATCCGTCATCTCAGTCCTTCTCTATCGGCTCTAAGTCAAAACCAAAAATGTAAGGGGGGGTAGTTTAGTTCTCTGATAGAGCATAGGTAAGATAAATTTTATAATAGTACTTCAAAATGGATTCAAATGGTCTGGAATTTGATTTGAAGCCTGCGAGCTGACATAACATCTAAGTAAAAGTAAATAAAGTTAAGTGTGTATGTGTGTGTGTGTGTGTGTGTGTGTGTGTGTGTATTAGTTCAAAAATAATGTATTGCATTGACGCATAATTATGGCCTTCTGCTTGGGAAATATTTTGCTACTAAATAGAAAGGGAAGGGCATCTGAAGGCTTGGTCTAAACTAAAGAATTCGGTCCTTTTATTTTTGACAGATGAGGTCATGTCACGCCTCCTTCCATGCTCTGGTCAGGCATTCAGAGCACATGCCACTGGGAGAGGCAACCAAAGCCAGCTCTCTGTGGGTGGGAGGAGAGGAAATGGGAAATATGGAAAGGAAAAAAAATATGCCTATTCCCCCTCAAAGTTATTTTGGAAATGTATGTATTAGCATACATAAGTTCTGCAAGAGAACTGGAATCCACACATGCTTCCCAGGGAATCCTGGATTGGTGTCCCTCTGGATTCACAATCTTCTAACACAGGGGTCAGGGAACTATGGCTTGAGGGCCAAATCTGACCCACCACCTGTTTTTGTATGGCCCCCAAGCTAAGAGTGGCTTTTGAATTTTTAAATGGTTAAAAAGAATATCAAAAGATTATTTCATGACAGGTGAAAAGTATATGACATTTAAATGTCAGGGTTTATAAATAAAGTTTTATCAAAACACAGCCATGCTCATTCACGTCCATATTGCCTCGGGTGGCTGTTGCACGACCATGGCAGGCTTGAGCCGTTGCCACTGTGTGGTCCACGCAGTCAAAAATTACGGACTGACACCTTGGAGAAAAAGGTTTGTGATTCGCGTGCTAACTCGACCAGGCCATGGGCACGTCCCTGCTTATCAGGGAAGAAGGCAAGGTTTGGGTGGGCACGTGGAGGAACCATCCTCAGATTGTTTTTCCCAGCGCTCACTAACGTTAAGTCCTTTAGCTCTTCCTCCTCTGCTGCATGGTCCTGGAAGTATAATAATCCACATCTTATTCTAACAGAACATTAAAGTGTCTTTGTTTTAAGAACTATATATTTTATGGAATTTGAATAGTATTAGTGTCATATACATACTAGATTCCAATATAACAATGTGAAAAGTGCACAAGTAATTTTACTTTTGTATCACATTAATACTGTGCTGCATGATGGCAATATTAAACTAGTGTGACAAAATGACGCCAGTGTAAAATGTAAAACTGCTCCTATCACTGCAAGTTATTAATGCTTTGCAATGGACTCCAAAGAACAGTGTGATTAAGTTTTCTCAATCTTTTCAAGCCTCAGTTGGAACTCCAGTGACAAAAGAGGATAAATTACCCTGGCAAATGCTTGTGCCAGGCTATAACAAGCTTGGCTTTCTAGTTGTGGCTCTAGGACTTTTCAGAGATGCCAGAGGCATTCCAGGAAAAGAAAATGTATGACTAAATAAGGGGACCTGCCTTGGTCTTGGTTTGGGCAACAATTAACCACTTTATTTTTGAAATCTTAAACTCTACTGTCTCACACACTGACAAGGAAACATCGCCACTCTTTTCTTCTCATAATTCTCGGTTTTTGACCACCCACCTCAAACTTCCAATCCAAATCCCTCTCTCTTTCCTCCCAAATTCACATCTCTCTCCTAAGCCATTTCTGTTCCTTTGAAGCCTAAATTAGTCCATCTCTCTTTGACCATCATTTCCTTATCTTCTTGCTTTTCCATCCTCCGTTCTTGCTTTCTCTCCTCCCACATCTGGGACATGGACTATTGCTGGAAAAATCAGCCACCACGTGGATCGGTGCCACGATACATCAGCGGTCTTCAAACTCACCTGGGCTCTTAAATGGGCCTCTAATTCTGTGACTTCCTGTTCAGCCCCTCTCCTCGTCCTTGAAGTGTTTTTTATCTTTCTAACATTCCCCTTTCTCTTCAGACTCCATGCACCGTAGCTTTCCTTTTTGTTCTCATCAAATGTTCTTGCATCCTACTTCCTACTTCTCTGAGAAAAACAAACAAGAAGCTTTTTCAACTTGTTCAATGTTCAACTACAAACTTATCTTCACTTGCCTCCATGCTTCCTTCCTTCCTTCCATCCTGGAGACCTTGTCCCTCACCCTATCCAGGACTCATCCCTCCACCCGTCTCCTGGATCTTGTATTGTCCTTCTTCCTCAGCAGGCACCTTGCCCCGTCCGGCCTCCTTTTTCCTGTATCACTAACTTCTTTTCTGATTCAGTTCATCAACCTGTCAAGTCTATTTTGTACTAAACAAACAAATAACCCTTATCTGTTCCCATATTCTATTTACCTTGCTTTCTTTTATAGTTGCAGTATACTTGCTTTCTTCCTTTCTTTTCCCTCCTATTCCTACCTCAATCCATGTCATCTTTATTTTGTTCTCACTCCTGTAGCTTAAGTCTCAAATAACCTCCATTCTGCTACATCCAGTGGATGGTTTTTGTGCTCTTAGCTTATATGAACTTTCTTCTGCACTTGACATTACTGATCACCCTCTTCACACCTTAAGATTTCCTCCCCTATTGTTTCCTAAGCTTCACTCTCCCACTCTCTCCTGGGTCTCTTCCATCTCTCCATCTGTTCTTTCCTGGACTCTTGCAGAGGCCCCTCTGCTCACTCACCCATTACATATTGGTGTTCCCCAGACTATGACTTTGGTTGTCTCATCATCTACATTCACCTTGAAAGACACCACTCAAACCCCTGGTCTCAACTACCATTATTATCCCGTGGACTCCTAAATCTGTCATCCCAGATTCTTGGCTGAACTCTATAACCACATATCCAAATGCAACAAAATATCTTCCCTTGAATTTCCCACAGATGTCTCAGACAGCTTATGCAAAGGCGACTCTCTCAATTTCTTCTCCAAAAACTATGTTTCCAAATATATCGGTCCAAACACTCAAGTCAGAAATTTTGTCTGGACTCCAGCAGCTTCCGTGTGCCCTACAACAGGTCACCAGGTTCTTGATATCATCTTTATCTGTATTATTCTTTCCATCTCTACTCCTATTACCTGAGTTCAGGTCCTGATCAGTTGTGGCTTATACCCAAAATCTCTTCACTCGCCTCCCTCCTCTAGTGTTTGTGTCCCTCCAATGTACCTTCTGTATTGTTGCATGGATGATTTTACGGAGCTGATGACAAATTTGATCAGACATCGCTCACCTGTTTCAACCCTTCAGTAATTTCCAGGGGCCTTCAAGAGATGGTTTAAACTCATTTTTTGGTGCACCCAGCCTTTCGTAACTGGCCTCTGCCTGTATCCCAGTGTCATGTCTGCCTCACAGAACTCTCTGTTTGGTCGTTTCTTTTCATTGCAAGGACCCAAGATTCTCTCCAGTGACCTCCAAGAAAAGAGGGTTTAGTGAGGGTTGTTTACCCATGGAGTTGGCCTAGACATACAAAGTTTTCAGGAATTGAGATTCTTTCTCTCTTTCTCTCTCTGTCTCTCTCTCTCTGTCTCTGTCTGTGTGTGTGTGTGTGTGTGTGTGTGTGTGTGTGTGTGTGTGTTTGTGTGTGTCCCATTCTCCTCCTCTCCAACCAACTGGCTTCCTCAAAACTTTATAACCTTATTTTTCACTTGGTACCATAATGCCTGCCCTACACCTGAGTCTTCTCATTCATTTTTCCTCTCAGACACTTGGTTAACTGGACCAGATCTTTGGTTGCCCATTGCATAATTCACTATTGGCCCAGTTTGATGGCCCAATTTATCCCTTCAAACACAGGCCACATATGTTATAGGACATTGGCTTAACTGGTCCACATGAGTCAACTGCCCACCACCCCTTATCTGATAAAGTAGGGCCACAATTCATATGGAGACCTAATTCATATGGAAGAGTTTATGTTCTGTTAATATTAATGATAACTCATATTTATATAACTCCTAGGTGTTAGACATTGTCGTTAAACACCATATATGCATTAATATCCATTCAAAACAACACTAAGAAGTTGGTTCTGTTTTGCCACCATCATTTTACTGTTGAGGAAAATAAGTCAGAGAGGTAATTGACCTGCCTAAGTTCCTACAGCTATTACAAGGCACATGCAGGATTCAATCTCAGGCAGTCTGGCTCCAGACTCCCTGTGCTCTTACCTGTCAGTTTCAACTGCCATGGCGCAGACTCCCTTAGAAGTGGGGGCTGGGGAAGAGGTGATCAGACAATAGTTGGCATCTCTTGTCCCCCAAGGCATCATGCTGGTTCCCACCTTTTTACCTTTGCGTAATGGCTGGTCTCTCTACTTGGAATTCCTTTCTCTGTCTCTACATGTAAGAACGGTGGGAATGGATGAACAAATACAGTAGCTACATAGCCTTGAGCTCATCACTTCCCCTCTCTGGGTCTCAGGTACCTCGTCTATAAAATGAGGGGGTTGAACTAGATTCTTCAAATTCTACAATTGTGTAACTTTAAGAAAAGAACAAAGGCAGCTCAGAAATCAAAGGTGACTACAGTACCATTTTGATATTCCTGTCATCTTACAGCAGTCGGATTCTCTGTTGTTACACTTAAAGGGAATGTGAACATGGCAGTGACTCCGTAAATGTTTAATGATATGGGTTGCTCCTGAAGTACAATACCCTAGCAAATGGCAACTACTTGCTCAAATGACAGTGCACTGAGTAGGTGCTGATCCCCTTTCCACAGCAGATTTCAGGTTTGTCTCTAAGCCTGAAGCATCTCCTTTTAACCCCATAACTTCAGAATTCTAATGAGGCCAAAAAGCAACTCTGTTCAATCAAGACGTGTATTTTCCCTGTTGGAGCAGACCCATCGAGGTTGCCAACAACCATCCACTGTGGTGGTTGGAGAGCCAACTTTTACATGAAATTAAATGAAAGTTTACAGGGGCTGCAGGCTTAACTGGGGACTCTCTTTTGTGGCTTTTCTTTTAGTGCATTATTTGTCAGATTTTTATAAGAACATTATTGCTTTAAGAAAAAAAAATTAAACCCTGAGAAATTACTCTCAGTCTAACGAGTTCTTTTCACCGACTTCAGACATCATTAGGGGAGGCTATAGCCTAGGGCTGTGCATGAACTTTTTCTTCTAACTGTACACTTTATGTATAATTTAGCTTTCTTGCCTAAATTATTCAAGCAAATAGTGAGTGAAAATAATGGAGTTCACTGAAACCTTCCAGAGTATTAAAATAAAACAGTTTTTTATGTAGGTTTGAATTTTTAAGCTTTTTAATCATGGATTTCAAATGGAATACACATGTCTGGCTTTTCTTCACTTGTCTCCTGTGTCTTTTTCAGAAGGGGAGAAGAAAGGAAACTAACTTTAGTAAATAATCCATTAATTAATCACTGGTGCTGATAACAGCTCAAAGTTGATGTCACAGTATTTGGAAACAGCATATTGAGTGGCCAAGGCTGTGTGATGGGTACATGTTTTAAAAGGTAGACCCTTCTTTTCCCTGTTTTTTTATGACTAGGGCGGGGCCAAAACTGAGTGGTATATTTGAAAAGGGGAGCTAATCTGCTTAGTTTAAATAGGAAATTACAGCAGCAGGATTTGTACTCAAATTACCCCCAATTTATTTCTTTTAAAGAACCAAACATATGTTCTACATAATAATGTTTCATCTTGGATAGGTATGGTATGGAAACCTTATCTTTATCCTTGATAACTGGAGAGAATTTGGAAATCTTTGGAAGAATGTGATTTTCTGGCATATTGGATACCATTCCTCAAACTGAGGATGTGGCCCAGGATTAAGAATCCAATTAGGATATTTTGATATTCCCAAATACTACCTTTTGTCCATCAGAGATCAGAAGCAGCATTCCTTTCCAAGGAATAAAAGGAAGTCGTTGTCAGGGCACATTGTCTCTGGCAATGACAAAGGCAGTAAGAGCAACCAGGGCTGTGGAAGGGAAGTGATCAGTGTGCAGCAAAGAGCTACAGACACGAAATTCTGAAAAGGCAAAGGAAAGCTCGTGAGTAATATATGAAGAGGGACAATGGCCAGAGCTCTTTGTAGGGGAAAAGAATGACCTAGAATAACAGACCTATAAGTTTAATTTATTGGCCTGATTAGACACAAGAAAGAACTATCACAAAATCAATTTTTCAACACACAGGCTAGAACAGGGTATTAGGTAGTAAGCACTATGATATTATAAAGACTGTTAGCGTCTCCTCCTGTGATGGTGTAAAATACAGTGAACTGAGGGAAATTAAGAATGCAATCTATATTGGTTTTTTATAATATGTTTAATTCTCTCCCTCATGACATTTTAAACAATTACCTGGGAAAATTATATTTAGAAATCCAATTATTTTAAACATTGACCAAAGAGTCATGAGATGTAGGTTCAAATCTTAACTCTACCATGAAGGAATCATAGGCAAGTTACTTTACCTCTCTGGGTCTCTAAGGTCAAAATTATTTGACTACTCACCTAACAATTTCAGTTACTGCATGTGTTTGCATAAGGCTCAAGTTTCTTAACTCTCCAAGACTTAATTTCCTTATCCAAAAAGTGAGTTGATAATATTCTCAGGGCTTAGGGTTGTTAACAAGTATTGAATTAGAAAAAGCCTATTCACCCAGCAGCCAACACCAGTGTTTTCAATGGATACAAACCCCTGCTGATTAACAGCCGGAGTCAGGACACTTGGGTTCCAGTGTCAAGTCTACCACTGACTAGCTAGCCTTAGACAAATCCTTCACCTCTCTAAGCCAAGGTCCTTCATCAGGCAAAATAGTTTGCTGTACACACAATGATTAGGAGTGACTCCCTTCCCTGCGTGGTCTTCACATCCCTCACCCTCTGGTCTCTTCCATTCTTTCTTTTTTTTTTTTTAATTTTTTTATTGGGGAATATTGGGGAACAGTGTGTCTTTCCAGGACCCATCAGCTCCAAGTCAAGCCACTGTCCTTCAGTCTAGTTGTGGAGGGCGCAGCTCAACGCCAAGTCCAGTCGCCATTTTCAGTCTAGTGGCAGGAGGTGCAGCCCACCATCCCATGTGGGAATTGAACTGGCAACCTTGTTGTTACGCGCTCGCGCTCTAACCAATTGAGCCATCCGGCCGCCCCCCTTCCATTCTTTCTTTGAGGGGAGTCTCTCTTAGCCATTCTTTTATTGTTCTTTAGGTCTCCATTCCATTCCCAAGCCCTTAGCTCACACCCAGATTTGAACAGTAGCCTGCCATCTTAACATGAATGAAACTCATTTCTCTTAACCAAGCCTTTTCTCCTGGTTTTCCATTTACAGTAAATGCAGCCTCCATCCCATTTAGTAGACGCACAGATTTGCTCAAGTCAAAAATCTAGACATCATTTCTCTTCCTCTTAACCACAATCTCTAGTCCATTAGTAGATCCTATTGATTCTAAATCCAAAATATACCCTAAATCAGTCCACCTTCTCTGTCAGTAACTTACTTCAAGTCCCTATTGTTTCTCACCTCGTTAATCACAATAGTTTCCTACTTAGGAAGTCTTCCTGATTCTACTTCTGGACACCTCCACAAGGCAGCCTGAGTGGTCCTCCTAAAACTAACACAAGTCGCATCTCTCCTTTGCTAAAAAAAATCTCTCCAATAGCTTTCCCTTGTCCTTAGGGGGAAAAAAATCCCAAACCCTTTGTCACAGACATCAAAATGTTGCAGAATGTAGCCTGTGATCACTTCTCCTACTTTTCTTGTATACCCTCCTTATCACTCACTGCACTTCAACTCATCATCACGGATGATTACCACAGTCAAAAACTAACCTAATAAAGATTTGTCCTCCTTGGAGAACGAATCAGATGGAGCCAAGGTCTCCCCATCCTTTCAGATTTTTGTAAAATTTACCTTAAACCCCGTATTCCATGTCTATGGAAGATGAATGCCCCCACTAAGATTTCTGTGAAATTACAGTGTCTGCATATTTTCGTGTTCACTCGTTCTTGGTACCAACCTTCTTCCATTGAATTCTTGATCTCATTTGGGGTCGATCTTCCCTTTTAATTCCCCCCAAATGTAATCACACAGATTCTAATGTGTGTAGTAGATTTCACTGAAGGTTTGTGTCCACAAAAGGGTTTTACATGACAGAAAGCACACCAAGTAGAATTGGATGTTAGTCATCTCCATTCTTAGGAATTTCTTATGCCTCCCTTCCCTCCCCGCCGCTCCGCCCCAAGCTCTTTGCTAGGCCCCCATTTCACTGTTTGACCCACTGCAGATGCCTATTCGTTTCTTACAGAGCACTGAGCTATGTTCATCATTTCCCTCCAGACCATCATCAGGACTGATTTATGCAGGAAGTTTTCAAGGTTTTGTATTCTTATTTCTTCATTTTTCATGTCTTTTATTTTGCCTTTAATTGTCATTTCTTGCTATTGACACAGTGCTTACCTCCAATATTCATTCATTACCCTCTAATTTTCTGATTCTAAGCTAATATTGGCAGAATCCCTTGCTAGGTAAAGTTCAAATTTTGTCTATGACAAATAAATAAACCCTGTAATGGTCTCAGGAATTTCACTGCAGGTGCTTGGTGATATCTTTAGAGCCTGCTTTGCTCTCTAGAGTTCTCAGGTAGGTTCCATATTTGCAAATCCCTGAAGTGTTTTTTATAAAACAGTGGTTCTGAGGCACAGTTATACATACAACATAAAAAGGGGGGATCTATGGATAAATAAATTTCAGAAATACCAATGGGGACAAAGTTAAAAGGAGTTCCTTTTTGCAGAATTTCTCCGGGCAGTCTCTGTGTATCCTTAGCAGGGGGCGTGTATAGAATATACAGGTTCCCACCAGTGGGTCTTCTCATCCAAAGACCAAATTCCATTCTACATGATTGTCAGAGCCAGCCCATTGATTTGCTAATATGTGAGAGATTGTCATAGGATAGTAATACTTGTACATACCAGTCGGAGAGGCAGAATAGCAGAGAAATAAGAGCATAGATTTTAGCACCAGATTGCCTGAGTTAGATTCTTAACTCCTCTATTTGTCATTGGAATCTTGGGCAAGTTGCTTAATCTATCTGTGTTATCTCATCTGTAAAATGAGGCTGTTAATAGTATCTATCTCAATGGGGTTGTTGAGAAGATTAAGCGAATTAATATATATAACACATTAGAGTAGTGTCCAGCACTGAGTAAATATTTTACAAGTATAACTCTACTTGTTTTATTAAGGTATAATTGACATTTAATATTATATTAGTCTCAGATGTATAACATAATGATTTGATGTTTGTATACACTGAGAAATGATAACCACTATAAATCTAGTTACCACCCATCACCATACAAAGTTACAAATTCTTTTTCCTTGTGATAAGAACTTATAAGATTTACGTTCTTCACTACTTTCAAATATGCAATACAGTATTATTGACTATAGTCACCATGTGAAAATAATCTGTATCCATCAGTGGATGAATGAGTGAATATATTAGGTTGGTGAAAAAGTAATTGCGGTTTAACACGTTAAAAATAATTGAAAAAAACCACAATCACTTTTGCACCAACCTAATATATATAGTGGAATACTACTCAGCCATAAAAAAAAACTTGCCACTTGTGACAATGTGGATGGACTTTGAGGGTATTATATTAAGTGAAAATAAATCAGACAAAGACAAATACTGTATGATATCACTTATATGTGGAATCTAAAAAGCAAAACAAAAATGAACAAGCAAAACAAAACTCAAAGATACAGAGAATGGATTAGTGGTTGCCAGAGGGGAAGGGGTTTAGGGGGTGGGCAAGATGGGTGAAGGGGGTCAAGCAGGAAGCTATACTTTATAATAGTTATTATTCTCTAGTACAAGCCCAGCTTCTTAGAAAAAAAGGTATAATGTTTGATCTGATCATCCCGTTCCATTCCGAATGGAGATGCTTCGAAGCCTCATCCAACCAAATAAGCTCTCAGGAGGTGGATCCAGAGAAATGAGAATTGATTTCAGTTTTTGTTTGACCCTCTCCCTGCTTCCAGGATTAGCTCCTGGCTTTCTGTTTTATTCATGCTAGTTTTCTCCATTCCTACCCTCCATCAGTCCCCATCCTCTCACTGCCCCTCGATGCAGTCCTTTGCCTCCATCTTTACTACAGATTGTGCTGGAGCAAGGTCCTTCCTGGGAGCCCCCGGACAGCCCTCCAGCTTCCATTTTTCCTCATAGTTTCTTCCCAACATCCTCACCTTCACTGATTCCTGACTGCACCGGTTTCCAGGCAAAACTTTCCAGTGGGAAAAGCTCTTTCTCCTCCTTCTTCAGGCACGCAGGCTGAGGAAAGGGCCTGGGATGCACTCAGCTCCTCATCGTCACCTCAACACTCTTTGGACTCTCACTGTCCTTCAACAAACCTCCTTCTAGAAGGTCCATGTGATCTAGTTATAATTCCTCCCCAATTTTATCTCTCATTTTCTACACTTGCCATTCATTCATTCATCCAGCAGGTATTTGTTGAATACCTTCTACGTGCCAGGTGCATAGATTTCAGTAGCAGGTGTGCAGCCTTCCTTCCTCCTCCAGCTCCTGTCTGCATCCCCACGACTTCAGCATCCAAGTTCAGGGCTCTGAGAGTGCCTTCACCTCCTTCACTGATGGAGCACATCAATCATTTCCTCTGTTTTGGAAATGGGTAGGCCATAATAATGACAGGCTCACCCGCCCTCAGAAATGTTCCAAAGGACTGAAGCAACGACCATCTTCCCTGTCTCTCTCACGATAGCTGCTCCTGCACTTCAATTTCATCTGTACCCTCATTATCCATCTTCTTACTCAGCTTGGATCCAGTGGTCCAGTGGGTCTCTCTAGCTTACCTATTTACGTATTCATCTTTACTTTTGCTAAGGCGGCTAGAGCAAGGTCTTCCATTTAGTAGGTACTAAATAGTCTCAGTAAATATTTATTTAATTGAACTGCATTGAATGAAGTTGGAAAAAGAAATCCAATAACAGGCTCAGTGAGTGGAATATCAAGTATAAAACACAGCATCTAACAGTCTTCTTTATTGTTCCACAGACTATGCCTAAAGTATTTTGCCCATTTTTTAGTTTCACATTTTAAGAGATGCATTGATCAATTCTGGGGTGGCTATGAGTCTACTTTAAATACTTTATATTAGTTTCCTCTCTCTCTCTCTCTCTCTCTCTCTCTCTCTCTCTCTCTCTCTCTCTCTCTCTCTCTCTCTCTTTCATAAGAATCAGAAACTTCTATATGCTGCTTTTTTGTTTCACTTAAAATTATATCACAAGCAATTTACTTGTGATAAATATTCTTTGACAATATAATTGTAATGATCACATGAAGTTCCGGTGTAGAACAAAACACAAAATTACTTTGACAATTTCCATCCAAAAAATCATATAGATTTTTTCCAAATTTTCAATGAACACACTGATACAAAATGTGGGGTGAAGGGGTCTAGCCATTTGATCATTTACACAGAATATCATATGTAAATCCTATATGAGAGGGTATAAATATATTTATGGTTATTGATACATATGGAGAAATACTCTCCAGAATTCCAAGAAGCAGCATGTAATGTAAAGACAGTTTTACCACATCTTTGTCAACACTGGCTATTATTTTTCTCTTTTGAATTGCTAATTTGATTCACCCAAAGCCATGTATTTTATAGGATATTTTTAAAGTAACAGCTATGTTGAGATAAAATTCATAGGCCAAAAAAATTCAAGCTACAATTTTTAACTTTTAAACCACAATTAAGTAGTTTTTAGTATATTTACAGAAGTTTGCAACCATCATCGTTGTCTAATTTCAGAACATTTTCATAAGCTCCCCACAAAATAAATCCCATACCCATTAAGAGTCATTCAGTCCCCATACCCTTTTCTCTCTCCCCTCTAGCAACCACTAAATTACTTTTTATCTCTATTTCCCTATTTGGGGCATTTCGTATAAATGAAATCATGCAAGATTTGTTCTTTTGTGTTTGGCTTCTTTCAGAACTTAGCATGTTTTCAAGGCTCTTCCATGATGTTACATGTATCAGTAATTCGTTTCTTTTTATGGCTAAATAATATTTCACTGCATGAACATAGCACAATTTGTCTATCCATTCATCATTGGACGGACATTTGGATTGTTTGCATTTTTGGTTATTATGAACATACTGTTATACTATGCACATTTTTGCACAACGTTTTGTGTCTGCATGTTTTCAATTCTCTTGCATATATAATATTCAGGAGTGGAATTTCTGGGTCATGTGGTATATTTAACTTTTTGAGTAACTGCCAATCATATTCCAAATTGCCTGCACCATTTTACATTTTAATCAGCGATGTTCCAACTTATCCACACCCTTACCAACACTTGTTATTGTTCATCTTTATATAATATTATATTTTTTGACTGTAGAATTATCAAAATGGGTGTGCAGTGGTATCTCATTATGATTTGATCTGCATTTTCCTAATGACTAATCATGTTGAGCATCTTTCACGTGTTTATTTGCTATTTGTATATATTTTTTGAGAAGGATCTTGTCAAATCCCAAGGCCATTTTTTCACTGGATTATTTGTTTTTACTGTTGAGTTGTGTAAATCCTTCATATATAAGCCTTGGTATAAGTCTCTGATCAGATATGTGATTTGCAAATATTTTCTCCCATTCTGAGGATTGTCTGCTCACTTTGCAACACCTTTAAAGCACAACAATTTTAAGTGTTGATGAAGTCCAGTTTATCTGTGTTTCTCTTATTGCCTGTGCTTTTGGTGTCATAACTTAAAAAACTTGCCTATTACAAGGTCATAAATATATAGGCCTATGTTTTCTTCTAAGAGTCTTATAGTTTTATTTCTTACGTTTATGTCTGGGAATTATTTTTCAGGAAAAATTTTTTAAAGTTTTCATTGAAATATAATACCTACACAGAAAATGCACACAATATTCAAGTTGATAAAATTTTGCAAACTGAACATTCCCATGTAGCTAGCACCCAAATCAAGAAACATAACATCACCAGAACCCCAGAATTCTTTTTTCTCACTTATAGCTGGCCCCCCCAACACACATACTTTACAGACCCCATAGGGAGCAGTATCCTGACTTTCAAAAGCATAGCTAGTTTTCCACATTTTTGTACTCTATATGAATGTAATCATACTGTGTATTCTCATTACTGTCAGTTTTTTTCGGCTTGACCTTATGTTTATGGGATTTATCTATATTGTTGTATGTAGTCGTGAATTATTCATTTTCATTGCAGTAAAGTATACAACTTTGTGATTACACCATAAATTAATTTATGTATTCTACTGTAGATGGACATTTGGATAGTTTCCAATTTGGGGCTATTATGGATAATAACATGTAGTTCATGTCTTTTGGTGAATGTCTGTATGCATTTCTGCTCTGTGTGTGTGTGTGTGTGTGTGTAGAACTGCTGGGTCATAGTGTATGATATATTCAGCTTTAGTAAATGCTGCTAAACAATTTTCAAAAGAGGTTGTAACAGTTGATAATTTATAGCTGTCAGAGTAAGAGATGGTGGCAGCTAAGTCAGAGTTGTAGCAGTGCAGATGGAGAAAAGAGGGTCACCGTGGAGGCTGAGTCCATAGGATTTACTGATGTGCGTGTGAGAAAAGAGAGAAATAAAGGATTACTCTTAAGTCTTTGATCTGAGCAACTGGGTGACTGGGGGTGCCATTTACTGAAATGGATAAGGGGAGGAGAAGTAGATTTGGTGGAATTAGAATTAATAATTATGTTTTATAGACACGGTAAGAGTTAAATATCTTTTGGCTATCAAGTGTGAATGTTTAAGAGGCCGTTGGGGAAGGACCAGGCTGTACATACACATTTGAGCATCATCATGATGTAGACTGGTATTCAAAGCAGTGAATTGAAAAAAGTTACTAAAAAGGACAGTGTAGATAAGAAAAAAAAAAGAACAACATTTAGTGATTATGAAGAAAAGGAAAAGCTGACAAAGAAAAATTGCAAAATACAAGTCAGTTTAGTAAGGGTGGAATGAAAGCCAGATGTGTGGGAATTTCATAAAGTAAATAACTAAGAAGAACTGAGTGTGCACTATAGACTGAACTTGATAAAACTTACTAACAAATCATTAGCTAATATGCTGCAACTACAAATATCCAATTATAACAATAGTTTACACCAGGTTAGTTCTGTTATTAATTCTCCTTCTCTCCTAACCAGGATCTTAATGAAGCATAGGAATCAGAGATCGCAGGCTGTTGCTCTTTTTCTGTCCGTCTTCTACTTTGCCCAATTTTTTTTTCAATCCAAGAGAGTTCACAGGAAGAGTCACTTCTAAATAATAGAACTGATATGATACTGGTCCGAGCTCTTCATCCATCTCAGAGTAACTGCTCCTTATGGGGTCTCTAAAGCAAGAAGACACTTGTCTTCACCATTTCAAATGTTACAGCCATCTCCTTCTCCTTGTGTTTCTGCATTGAAATTGAATATAGATCTTTTAGGGATAACTTGCCACTTGTATTATGATACTTCAGGACATATACAGTCATCAGGAGCTGACTTATTTTTATCTATATGCACATGCGCCTCAATTTATAATGGGGTTATGGTCTGATAAACCCATCATCAGTTGAAATAGCATAAGTCAAAAATGCATTTAATACACCTAACCTACCAAACATCATAGCTTAGCTGAGCTTACCTATTACGTGCTCAAAATACTTACATTTGCCTACAGTTGGGCAAAATCATCCAACCCAGTGAGTACACTGTAGCGTATCAGTCGTTTACCCTCATGATCGCATGGCTGACTGGGAACCCCCTGCCCACAAGAGAGTATTGTACCACATATCGTTAGCCCAGGAAAGATCAAAATTCAGAATTCGAAGTACAAGTTTCCACTGAATATGTTTCACTTTCAGACTATCATAAAGTTGAAAAATCATTAAATTGAACCATTCAGAGTCGGGGACTGTCTGTATTGTATTAACTACTGGAAAATTCCTTCTTGAATATTTTTTCTTTATACTGTGTTTTAGACAACAACAATATGGAAAAATTAAAAAGAAGCAGAGTAAGTGATTAGGTGAAATGGGAGATACAACTCCAGGCATACCTTGTTTTATTGCACTTCCCAGATGTTGCATTTTTTACAAATCGAAGGCAAGACCCTCCACCAGCAAACAGATTACAACTCACTTTATTGTGATACTCGCTTTATTGAGGTGGTCTGGAACCCAACCTGCAGTATCTCCAAAGTATGCATGTATAATGAAATAAATTTGTTCCAACAATTTCTCCTAAATTTTTTAATTCAGTGGTTTTCAGTATAATCACACATTGTACAGTCATCATCCCCATCTAATGTCATAACATTTTATCACCCCAAAAAGAAATCCTGTACACATTCGCAATCACTCTCTCTTTTCGTGGGATGTCTTTTCACTTTCTTGATGGTGTCCTTTGAAGCTCAAAAGTTTTAAATTTTGATGAAGTCCAATTTACCTGTGTTTTTCTCTTACTGCTTCTGCGTTTGGTGTTATATTTAAAAAACCATTGCTTAATCCAAGGTCATGAAGAATTAAGCCTAGGTTTTCTTCCAAGAGTTTTATAGTTTTAACTCATATTAGGATCTCATCAATTTTTGCTTAAACTGAACATTTTAAATAATATAATGTAGCAACTCCGGAAATCAGATTTTATCACTCATTGTTGTCATTGCTGTTTGTTGTTGTTGCTGTTGGTTTAGTGAATTTTATGAACACATTTTGTAAAGTCTGTATTCCGTGTTGTATGTAGTCACTGAAGCCTCAGCTTGGTTAGCTTAGTGGTCAGCTAATGACTGGACAAAGATTCCTCAAATGCCTAGAAATAATAAGTCCTCCAGCTATTGTTGAGGGGGTCTGTGTGCATGTTGAAGCACATCTTCAACCTTCAGGCAGTTGTCAACTCTGTCTTAGCCTTAGTTGACAACTTTCTGCTTCTGCAGAGCCTTGAGGTCAGCCAGAGGTGAAAGACCTTTTCAGATCCTTCCTGGGAATGCACACAGCCCTTTTCATGCATGTAACCATCTAGATTCCCAGGAATATGCTGGAGCTTTTCAAAGGGTCCTATGGACATCTCATCCTCCAGTTTTTTAAGTTTTTCAGCTTTACCTTAATTTTTAAAAATTGTCTTCTCCAGTTGTTGTTGCTGTCCCAGGAAATTGTGATGTTAAACAATTGCTGCTGATATTTTTCTATAAATGTCCCCAGACAAAGGTTATTCATATAAGCTAGTTCTGAGTCAGGATTTTAAGGCTACTGTGGACCTGGAGTAGAATTCTGAAAAAGTTGATTTTGACTGTTTCTTTTTTTTACATGCGGAAGCTGTTAGATTTTTATAGTCAATACCATCAAACAAAAATTATTTTCAAACAAAAATTATTTTCTATCCCAAATTCAGATATTCTCTAGCTATCTTGTAATATCATATTTACATTTCATCATTTTATAGTTTTTTTCCAAATTATTAATCAACTCTCTAAGAATGCTTTTGAGAGAAAAATTTCATTTCACTACTGATTTGAAATGCCACCTTTCTTAACTATAATTTTTGGACTCTTTATTTCCTTCCAGAGATCTGTTTGTCAATTCGTGCACTGGTATAAAATCATTTTATTATTGTAAATTAAAATATTTTAATATTGTGCAAAACAAATGTTCCCCTCCATTACTATCTGTTTTTCAAAACTTCTTGAAGATTTTTATTCGTTTCTTATTCCAGATAAATTTTAGATTCATTTTGTCAAACCTTACCTCCAAAATGAAATGAGAATTATAATGTGGACTCTTTTTTGTAATTACATT
The DNA here is from genome assembly GCF_004115265.2 of Rhinolophus ferrumequinum. NCBI lineage: Eukaryota > Metazoa > Chordata > Mammalia > Chiroptera > Rhinolophidae > Rhinolophus > Rhinolophus ferrumequinum. The sequence goes on along the minus strand of NC_046296.1, from coordinate 23,965,040 downwards.
AGACTTATATGTTAATTTAAGGAAATTGAAATTTTGTAATATTAAGTCAGCAAATACATAGATACACTAATAGCACTCCATTTAGTCACATTTATTTTATGACACTCAGTGAAGTTTTGTTGGTTTTTTTCCAAAAAATATCCAAATTATCCTGTAAATTTTTTCTCAGGTAGTTTATATTTTGTTGTTATTGTGGGCATAATCTTTTTGCTATATAATTTCTAAGTATTTTTCTATTATAAATGCAATTTTATTTAATGGACAGTTTGAACCTGCTTATTTGTTCTTGGTGGACATTTAGGTAATGTGCAAATAATGGTACCTCTTATGCTTCTTTCCAGTAAGTGGACTCATTCTTTATACCAATTTTATTTGTTAGAATTTCTAGAACAATATTAAATATCAATGGTGATAGTAAGTCTCCTCCCTTATTCCTGACTTCAATGTCTTTCTCATTTTACCCTCACAAATGTTATTGCCGCTTAAGGTTAGAGTTAGATTTTCCATATCAGATTAAGGAAAATTCCCTCTATCGTTAGGAATCTATGATTCCAAAGAATCATTAATGAATATTCAATTTTAGCTTTTCAAAATCAGTAGGAATTTTCATATTATTTTTTTCTTTTACTTATTATATTAGGTTTCCTGTAGTAAAACATTTTTAATTTGTTTAATAAGCTCTATTTGTTCATGGTGAATCATTCTTTAATACACTACTAGATATTATAGCTTACTAATGTTTTATTTACGATTATTACTTCTCATTGTTTATGAGTGAAATTGATTTGTGGCTTTCCTTTTATGTCATTTTTGTCAGGTTTTTTGTATCAGGAATAGGCTAGTCTTGAAAAATCAATTGCAATGGTTTTCTTCCTTTGTTTTAGAACCGTCTATATTTAATGGACATTTTCATTAAAACTTTGAAAAAAATCACTTGGAATAATAATCTGGGCTAAAGTCTCTTTCAAAGGCAATTTTTTGACAGCATTGTGAACTTACTCCTTATGCATTGCTCTGTTTGGGTTTACTGTTCTTCTTGAGTCACTTTCAGTTATTTGTATTTTCCCAGAATCAGAGGAATCATATGATCTCACTCCAGGAATAATAACAACAAAAAGTCCCATTTCTTTTTTTTTTCTTTTTTTAATTTTATTTTTTTAAATTTATTGGGGTGACAATTGTTAGTAAAATTACATAGATTTCAGGTGTGCAATTCTGTATCACATCATCCATAAATCACACTGTGTGTTCACCACCCAGAGTCAGCTCCCCTTCCATCACCATACATTTGATCCCCCTCACCCTCATCCCCCACTCCCCAACCCCCTTACCCTCTGGTAACCACCAAATTACATTCCCGAGATTAATTTTCAAACCCGTGGCCATCCTGTGGTCACCGACTGCCCTCCAATCCCCTCACCCTCCCCCCCACCCTCCACCCCTCCTGCCCATCCAGCAACCCTCAGTTTTTCCTCTTTGTCTCCAAAACTGTTTCTGATTAGTTCATTCACTTATTCTTTTCTTTAGATTCCGCAAATAAGTGAGATCATATGGTACTTATATTTCTCTGTCTGACTTATTTCACTTAACGTAATGTTCTCTAGGTCCATCCATGTTGTTGCAAATGGTAAGATTTCTTTCTTCTTTATGGCTGCGTAATACTCCATTGTATAAATGTACCACAGTTTCTTAATCCAGTCATCTACCGATGGGCATTTCGGTTGTTTCCATGTCTTAGCTATTGTGTATAGTGCTGCAATAAACATAGGAGTGCATGAAGATTTTTGAATTAGAGTTTTGGATTTCTCCGGATAGATACCTAGGAGTGGAATTACTGGATCATAGGGTAGTTCCATTTTCAGATTTTTGAGATACCTCCATACTGTTTTCCATAGTGGCTGCACCAATCTGCAATCCCACCAACAGTGCACAAGCGTTCCCTTTTCTCCACATCCGCGCCAGCACTTGTTGTTTGTTGATTTAAAAATTCCCATTTCTGATAGACACCAAAACAATGTGAATCAGTAAACTCATTATAAAATATAGATTTAATTAGCTTAAATTCTGTGTTTATTAGGATAACAAGTTGCTGTGTGACTGCAGTTTCCACTGTCTCTGAGTCTATGTTTCAGTGTGCTCCGTGGTGGCTCAGTAAAGACTAGCTAACAAAAATATTTCTAGAGCACTTTGTAAATGCACTGAACTCAACAGCTACTTCATACTAAATAATGCATGGGCAACAAAGAGTACAGTACATTTTCTTATCCAGAAGAAATTACTGGCCTGATAAACCACCAAATATAGATATGACGTATGAGGTAAAGAAAGCAAAACACGAACAGTGAACACTTGCCTGGTTTAGCTCACATTATCTTTATCACACCCTTGCTCAATCCTAACCTTCCTAAAGATTCACTCAAATGAAATATTAAAGTTTCTATTGAATTTCCAACAAGTACAAATTCTCCAGGCCCAAGTATGGCTCCAGGCAACGGGAAAACAAATAACAACAATAAACTATGTTTTCTCACACAGCCTAGAATGTTTGTTAGAGAGGGGAAAAAAAACTTTCTCTGCTGTTTGGATTGGCCAGAAATTCACACCAAGGTTCAGATACTCACTCATCTGAGCAGTTTGTTTCGCTCAAATCCTTTCTCCCTCCTTTTCAACTTCAGCTTTTAGAAGGTCCAGGCTCTTGATTCTCTGTTTTAGTCAAGAAATCAAACTCTATTTTCTGTTTATGCTCTTTTTTAGTAAATGAGGTGGACAGATGTGGGGTCATAGACACATGAGCAAACCAGGAGTTGAGAGTCTGAGATTCCAATCTGGGCTCCACAGTACCCAGCTCGGCCCGTTTGCACATGTGGTTTAAATTCTATGAGCCTCAGTGTCGACATTTGTAAAACTGAAGTGGCTGTACTTCAGAAGGTCAGTTTTGAAGTCCTTCACAGGTTTGTAATCTTTGATTCAAGAAAGAAAGTGCTATTTTAGAGTTTCAGTCATGGCCAAGTGTAGAGTCTACCATCTGGAGTGCTAGTCTAAGGAACTGATGGAAGCCACCTTCAACGTGTGTTATTCCGGTCTTGACTTCCGCCGACCCTGTCTTTGGGTTAAATCAACTATAAAAGGAATCCACCTGAGTCTATCAACGAGCAGAAACTTGTAAGGTTTGCATTTAAGTATTCAGGTAAACCGCCTGGAAGCATTTCTTCCTCTGAGAAGAGGTTTGTTTGCTCTGAAAAGCTCAAGGGTTAACAAAAGGTGAATGAATGTTTGATATAGGCAGGCTCCTGAGGGGACAGGTGGAAGATATGGAGGGTGGGAGAGAAAACAATGCCTGCTTCTCATGCCCCCCACCCCCCCACACACAAGTGACCTGGGATGGAGTTCATTTGGGGAGGAGGGGAACCTTTTCCAAGTCTTCGTGTCTGCAGTCAATCAGGGAGAAAAAGAAAAGCAGGTGTCAACTCTCCAGGCTCCAGGGCAACAAAAGGAGAAGGGCTCTCAGAAGCAGCCCTCTCCCTGAACTCGAAACTCCCTCCACAACTATGCTATGTCAGTAACCATGAGTTTCTAGAATTTTTTTCTGCAGTTGCAATCAATTACCTCTTTTAAAGAGAACTAATTAATAAAAATTATTTCAGATCCTCTTATATGGTACACTGGAAATAAATTCAGGTAATATGGTAGAGAGTAAAGTGGGGTCAGAGAGGAGACAAAGTAAATGGAGTGATTATCCAGAGAAAGCCTCCTTTAATAACAGTAGCTACCATTTTTGAATGCTGACTATATGCCAGTCAGGTCACATTTGTTATTTCATCTCATCTTTGCAACAGCCTCATGAAATAAGGACTGTGATCACTCCCATTTACCGATTACAAAACTGAGGTCCAAGGTCCACAGCTAGTAGGCAGCAGAGCCAGGACTCAAACCCAAATGTGTTTTGAATCCAAAGTCCCCCCTCATTAAGCTGCCCTGTGGGAAGAAGCTGCCTGTTGCTCTAGAGCACTGGTCCTCACCCTGTCTGCATGTGGAAATGGGTTTAGAAGAAGCTGACACTTGGACACAAACCCCACCAATTCTTATTTAATTGGTCTGGAATGCAGTCTGGACATTTCACTATTTAAAGGCTGCCCAGGGAAGCTAACTTGAGAACCTAGAGGAGGTTCCTGAAAATTCCGGATCGTCCTATATGATAGTCCACCTGGGGCTCCAGTCAGCCAATCCTCTTACCCTAAGAAAGTGTACCCCATCTTCTATTTCTGCTCCTCCCTCACGCCTGCCTGGAATGGCCCTGAGGCTACAAGGCTGGGTGGCCATACCACCCCTCAGTCAGTGCTGAATATGCCCTCTTAGTTGGTTACTGTGTTCATCCCCATCGTATAGATGAGAAACCCAGGCACAGACAGGCTAAGTCATTTCCCCAAGGTCATACTGCTCCCCTGTAAGTAGCACGACTGGCATATAAATCCAGAACCATCTTCCCATACTCTTAGCCACTAGCCTTACCTCTGTCCCTTTAGTTCAGTCCCCTGCTTTAAACTCAAAGGTTATGAAGATCTAAAGAACCAACCGGAATACAGTCTGAGTCCCCTGCAATAAAATTTCCATCAAACAGGCCCCTTGGCACTTCTGTAGCCCTTGGTTTACCTTCTGCCAAAGGAGATGTCCAGCCTTCAACTTTCCTTCAAAAGCTGCCCCATCTACCACAGGGTTTCTCTCACTGCCTTAGATTTATAAGACACAGTTTTCTTTAAACTTTTATCTCAAAAACCACTCCTCCTTCCAAACCCACATTTGCATGTAAAGAATAGCCACTTTGCATCTGTGATTCTCTGTGATTCCCCCCTCATTCAGATGATAAAAGAACATTAATTTCACTAAAGGCGCATATCTGAGCTCCCATTGCATATTACATAGCATTTTATGGTTTCTGAAGTGGTTTTCATCCATTGTTTCATTTGATGTCTCCAAAACACGCTGGGTGAGCAGAACTGATGTTGTCATCCATGTTTTACAGAGAAGGAAACTGAGGTTCATAAAGGCCAAATAATCGATGGAGTCAAGGGTCCAACCTGAGTTTTCTAGCCCAAGACCAGCTCCCTTTTCCCTATTTTAAAAGCATAAGCACTAGTTTGATTTGTAAGGGGTGCATGTTCTGCTAATTAGAACAAAACCTAAAAATTTGAGTTTGAGTGGCACTTTACAGTTTGCAGAGTACTTCCACCATCATTATTGCACTTTATCCTCATGGAAATACAGGAAACCAGGCTGAAGAACTGTCTGTGTTTTATAATGTGGGTTCTAAGGCTCAGAATGGTTAAGTCATCTCTCCATAGATTACCCTCTCATGAAGTCACACAGACAGGATTTAGTCTTCTGGCTCCAACTCCTACGCTACTCTTACTAAAGATTCACAGTGCAGATTATTTAAGGGAATAAATTATCCCCATGCTCATATACAATTTAACTAAAACGATATAAGCAGACAAGTTGGAATTCCTTGTGCTACCCATAAGTAGGTTACTGTTGTAACTTCCATTACTGCCCAGCAAATAATCACTCCCTCCCACCTCCTCCACTGCACTTCTCACTCTGTGAATAGTTTTGGCCTCGTACCAAGTGCGCGATGTTGCTTCCTTGACCAATGGGACGGTAATCGCCGAGCACAGACTTGAAATACTCTTGCACAGTTGCACTGCTCTTTGTGTACCGTGGGCAACCACTGGGCCGTGGCAGATCAGATGCACGTGGAGTAGAGCTAGACCCAGTCAGGAGCTTGAAGCCAGGCCCAGCTAAAGCCAGCGAACATCAGATCCCTGCGAGGTCATCCCCAGGTAATGTAAGTGAGGATGAACGCCAGCTGTCTGGTGTCTGTGACTGATGTGCTTACCTTGACTGCATAGTTCGTTGCACTAAGAACTATCTAATTACATTGCTAGAAACAGAGCGAATATTGACTGAATTAAAATAGTCTTCCCCATGATCAAGCCCATGAACAACCCTCAGTACCTCTGGGTCTTCTGCAGTGTGTGCAACTTCTGGAGGAGAGAAGACTCCACAGGAAGCAGTGTTACACATCTTTTACCTCACCGGCCGCAGCATCAAGGCCAGATTACCATTCAGAGAAGCGGGAGTCAGGAAAAAAGGTTCCAACTTCAAATTCACCCCAATCTAAGGGACAAACTAACGCTTGGCTTTGGAGAAAACCAGATGGGATTTGAGGTGCAGGGAGGTTGTTCCACATGTCACATGGTGTCATATGTTTCGATGAGTGTTGGCCCACTTTCTTCCATGTCATTCACTTTTAGCAATTATTGAGTAATTCTTTATTACTGGGTTGTCTTGAGTAGAGAAAACAAATGTAGAAGCCCAAATCCCACAACACCCAAGCAACATGACCTTGTCCACATAGGAGGAGAGGGTGACTATGGTTTACGTGGGAGTTCCCACTGAGCCCAGTCATTTCCACTTCACCTGGATGGCCACTAGAACTTGGCCCTGTGTCTTTTTTCCATAGGTAGGAACACCCAGAAAGGAATACAGTCAAAAACACAGGCTACTTTTCAGCCTCAAGTTTGAATTCTCTAAGAAGGTAGCTGACCCAATAACACCTTGATGGCTCTCCCTCTCTGTTTTCCGAAAGACTGAAGAGAGGCAGAAAGCCAGCTTCTCTCCTGGAAACCTGAGGCAATGGCTCTGTGCAAAAAAAGGGGGCAGGGAAGGATTTAAATGGAGTTGGATCGTTACATTAATTACGTACGTATAATTATATTAAATCCTGTAATTGACTGCATTGAATCGCATAGCACAATGAAAATTTACCAAAAGGATAGATTCGTTTAAGTCCTTCTTCTGTCAGGTGGTGAATTGGAAATCTCAGTGTATTAGGAGGCAACTTGGAAACAAATATTGGTGAGAGAGGGGTATCTTTTGTTTTCTTGGTTGTTCCTCCAATTGTTGACAGCTTGATTACTAAATGTTCTGTGTATTATATTGTTAATTCCTCAGGACAAAACTATGAAAGAGGTTTTGTTAGTTTCCCATTTTACAGAAAAGAAAACTGAGGTCTACAGAGATTAAGTAATTTCTCTGGGGTCAGATGGTAATTTAAACAGTATGAGCTAAATTGTCTCTTCTTTTCATGGCGTTACCACCACCACAGTACTCTCTGAAGACAGGAGGGAGCGGTGAGGGGCTGAACAAAGCGGAGAGAAAGCACACAGGTCCATTCTATGAGTTGAGGGCTGTCCTTCGGTGTCCCATTTGACTGACTGAAGTGCACCTTGGTTCCTAGAGAGGAAAGGGAAAACAACATTTGTTAGGTATCCTCTATGGGCCAGGGGCTTTCTTATCGGTTATCCCATTTCATTTTCATTTCAACCCTGTGAAGTAGGTACAATTAACTTCATTTTACAGATGAAGGAGCTAAGGCACAACGATGTAGAACACCAGTCCAGGGCCACGTGGAGGGAGCGGGCAGGGCTGGGGTCCACTCTGTTCCTTCTGAGCCCTTGTCCTTCTCCCACACTGGTGGGGGGATCAGCACACACACCCATAGTTACCACACTGAGTATGTTGCTAAGAGGGGAAAGGTTCCAACAAAGGGAAAACATGTTCATTATTCCCAAGTGTCTTGTTTTAGAAACTCTGCCCCATGCCTTACCTTGAAACAACACTGTGTCAGTCTCCAAGAAAACCCAGGTCGATTGTGTCCCCATATAGCACCTAAGTGCTGGGCATGAAGGGACCGTGGAGGACAGTGAGCTACAGCCCCTGCCTTGAAGGAAATCCTCCGCTGTGTGTGGTGGGGAGAGGAGCAGCAGGCTCACGTGCAGTAAGCAGCAGCCTGGGGCAGGAGTGGTTCACAGTGCTGTGGGGACACAGAGGACGGGGGTCTGTAACCTAGGAGGGCTTCCCCAGCAGGAGACATAGCTGGCTGTGGAGCTGGACTTGGAGAAACTACTCCAGCTCTCATCCAGCTATGTGGTCCAAGAATGATCTACATACAGGGCACAGAATCGGGTGGAGTGCCTTCCTGACAGTGGGAAAAGTATCAGGCAACCAAGCAGGGGAGAAAGTAAATGCCAAATTATGAAAAGGGGTGTGGGACCTGCAGGTGGAAAGCCACTGCCAACATTTTTAAACAAGGCAATGACATGACTGGGTGAGGATCTAGAAAGCTCTTCTGGCTGTAGCAGGGTGTCTGATGGGCAGAGGGAGCCACCAAGGAGGCAGGGCAAGGCCAGGTAGAGAGGACGATGGGGGCCCACCTGACCTAGGGCAGGCACTGTGGAAACGGGAGGAAGAGCCAGTGTCTCCGGCTGTGCTTGTCCACCTGCCTGCAAGTCCAAATCCCTCAGAGCTTCATCAGAACACAGATGCTCCGCCCCACCCTAGACATACAGTCTCCAGGGTGGGGCCCAGAAAGTTTTTGTCTTAGAAGCACCAAGATGATTCTGACATTCCTCCTGATGGTAAAGAGGCAGAATCATCAGACATAGTGAAGGAGCCAGCCATGTGCAAAAAGGACTGGGGGCAAAAGAGGAGGAGATGACAAAATTGACGCCAAGATTAACGGGGCCTCCTGAGTAAAGGGGCAGGATGTTTGGTGAGCTAGAACTCACTACAGCAGGAAAAGGGGCAAGTCCAGCAGTGGACAGAAAATTCACCCCTTCCCAGGCATCTAGGGACATACGTGATCAGTAGTTACAGAGCAGTGAGGGTCAGAGCTGGAACCAAGAATATAATTGGACTGGGGGGTGTTAGAAACAATTGCCCCAGAGTGTATAGATACAGAGCCAGAAGCAACCTTAGACTTACCGGGTAACAAAAGAGGAAAGAGTAGTGACAGAAGTTGGAGAGGACCCAGAAAGCAGAGTGCGGCAGAAATCAACAGGGAGATGCCTCCACAAGGCTGGACTCTACAGTCTACAATTTCAAAGAAGTTAAGGGTCAGGACCAAGCAGAGGCTTTGGAGTTGTCTGTGAGGAAGAATCAGTGCAGTAGTCGTGTGTCAAAAGCCAACTGCACTGGATTACAGAGAGAACAGGAGGTGAGGAGAGAAGGAAGGCTCTTACCCTCTTGTCTCAAGTCCCAGAGTTGATGTCACCTGTTTCAGATCTGGTGAAAAAACAGGATGGACGTGTGCGTACATAGAAATATTTACTCTTGATTGAAGGGGGAGGGCTAGAAGGGGGCTTGTGACCCAAGGGGATGCTTTTCTGTAAGGTAATGCCTTCCAGAGCTGATTCAGCCAGATGAGTTAAGAAGTAAAGACAAAATGCATCAGGATTGCCGGAGAGAAAAGAGAAGAAAGGGACAATGCAAGATTGTCAGAACAGAAGTCTCCAAAATTGTATTTTTAAAAATACCTGGAATGCTAATGGTGGAGTCAATTAGGGGTGTTATCTCAAACTCGCCACTGTCAGGAAATACTGAGATGTACAAGATTGACATGACGATTCTCATAGGAATCTGTGCTACCTGTCAACCTAGTGTGCGCATCATTTTTAAATGCTTTCCCAACGTTTTCTGATAAATGATAAAAGCAGCGTGTGTCTCTGGGAAGACCAGCTGCTACTGTTGGGACTAATTGCAGAATCCTTGTGCGTGACAAAGAGGGTGCTGCGAGGGAATGAGGAGAGGGGCTTAATGAATCACAAAGGTACATCGTTTATCAAATAAAAAGACTGATATTTCAGAGTAAATTCCATGGAAAATGAATGGACTGTGTTTCAATGAATCAGGCACTGAGAATATTTCCTTAGAAACTAAGTCCATATTTTCATTAAAAAGGGAGAGAGAGAGAGACTGAGAGCACACACGAGTGAGAGAGAAAAAGGCTATGGGATTCAAGTGCACCAGTGAATTAACATCTTGTGGTAAAAACGCTGCCTAAGAAATTAAAATGATATTTGAAACATAAATCCCGCGTGCTAACAACTCTCGTTATAAGCACCCGCCAGAGTCAACAGACAGAGTTTGTTTGCTCGGAGGTTGTTTCTGGAGGCCAATTTTTGAGTTCTCAAAAAACATCTGTGCAAACGCAAGGGGAAAAGCCACAGCAATAGAAGCATCGGTGGTTAGGTGTGTTATAAATACATTATTACTTCATTGTAATGGCACATGAGCCTTGGCTAGACTGCAGAATGACCTCACCAGCTGTCAGCCCTTGAGTTACTCTCTTTGAATGAGCATTCAAGATACAGCAGTGACTCCGAAGCAGCACAGTGTAAACACACAGTTAATCGTAAGAGAGGGACCAGGCGCAAATTCATCAACATCCTACAAAGAAGCGGGGAGCTTTGGCCCAAACCACAAAGACGGAGAGATTCTTCTGTCACGCAAAGCCACTGTTCAAGCCAGTTCTGAAGAACCTTTTTAATGGAACCTCCGAGTCAGCTATCCCCTGGGCTTTCTCACTCTGTCTCCCCTCTCAGAAAAGAGGCCTCATGGCCCAAAAGAAGCAAGTCTCCTTCCAAGGAATCTATTCCTGCAGTGGAAACTCGGAAATGCAGGCCGAGGCTGGGTGGCAAGGGTCCGAAAGCAGCTGGGCTCCTGGCAGAGGTTCTCTGCATACACAGAACAGCAAGAACTGTATTTAGGGGTAGGCTCTCCTCTGCAAGGTGAGGCAAAACACTTTGAAGATAAGAAGACTGCCCACAACTAAATGGAAAATGATGGGTGGCCAAGAAGTGTCGGGAGCCATGGGAAAAAAATACGAAGAAAAGGAGCACCTGGAGGTAGGCTGTCTTCACTTAGCTCAAGTTTCTGATCGAGCCCTGAGCGTCCTGAGAGATGGCTGCAGTAGTTTAGATTCAGGCCAGCGATGGCATATGGCATGTGCACAGGCCTGTGACTCAGGATGTCTGATGTGGCTTTGGGGTCCTACCCCAACAGTTTTAAGTGTGAAACTTCCCTCAGTGTCCTTGGCTGTTGCTTAGGAAAAGGTGGGGGAGGGGAGGCTCATTTCTAATGAATTTGGACATGCATCAGGAGTGGCTATTGCAGTGATTCCATGGATGAGTGCTGTTAGTAAAGGTCCTAAAATCGGGATGGGGGTGGGAGGAGGGAGAGTTAAAAGTGGGTTTTTATTTCCTTAATGGAAAAGGGAAAAGAAGTTTCATCTTCATATTCTGACTGACAGAAACTCAGAAATTTGATCACCTCTTGTGCCCAAGATTCTGAAGGAAACAACTAGAAAGTAAGCCCAGTGGGGACAGAGAACATGTTGGGGGTTTTGATCACCAGTGTCTCCCCAGGGCCTAGCGGAGTCCTTGATGCCTACAACATACTCAATTAATATTTGTTGAATAAATGAATGAATGAATGAATGAATGAATGAATGTATGAATGACACAGCAGTCATGTATGCTCCATGTTTTAAGCCACATACTGCACCTAGCTTAAGATGTTACCCTCATCTAGCAGAGGTTCTATCAGCAATTCCTGTTGGTCAGCCTTTAAGTATAGAGCCTCATTGCAAACTGAGGCATGATTTTTCAAAGATGAGTGTCTTTGCATTGTAATCACTGGGAGCAGGGGGTTAGGAGAATTCTATTCAATGAAAACTTTGTACTAATGATTTGGGGAAATGCATGGTAAAATTTTTTCAGTTCAGTAAGTATTTAATTCATTTATTTATCAATCATTCAAGAAATACTAAACAAATAGAAAACAATGAACAAAATAGCAATAGTAAGTCCATACCTATTGATAATTATCTTAAATATAAATGGACTAAATCTCCAATCAAAATACATAAAGTGGCAGAACTGATTTTTTAAAAATCCAAATATGTGATGCCTATAAGAGACTCACTTCAACTTTAAGGATACACATAGACTAAAAGTGAAGGTATGGAAAAAATATTCCATGCAAATGAAAACCAAAAGAAAGTAGAAGTAGCTATATTAGTCTCTTTTGTTATATTAGACAAAAGAGACTTCAATCCTAAGACTGTAAGGAGAGACAAATAAGGTATTCTATAAAGATAAAGGGGTCAATTCATCAAGAGGATATAACAATTTGAATACTTATCTACCTGACATAGGAACACACAAATATATAAAGCAAATATTAACAGACCTGAAGGGAGAAATACATAGCAATGGATAGGTTATCAGACAGAATCAATAAGGAAACATTGGACTTAAATGACATACTAAACTAGATGAGCTTAACAGACATTTACAGAACATTTCATCTAACAGCAGAAGAATACACATTCTTCTCAAAAACACGCGGAATTTTCTCCAGGATAAATCATATGTTAGGCCACAAAACAAGTCTTTTTTTTTTTTTTTTTAAGAAGACTGAAATCATATCAAGCATCTTTTCTGACCGCAATGGTATGACACTAGAAATCAATTATAAAAAAGAAAACTGAAACATTCACAAATATGTGAAGATTATACAACATGCTCCTGACAAACCAATGGAGCCATCTGGTCCTAGAAGAATTAATACAATCCTTCTCAAACTCTTCCAATAACAGAAGAGGAGGAAACACTTCCAAACTCATTTTATGAGTCCAGCATTATCCTGATACCAAAGTCAGACAAGGACACTACAATAAAGGAAAATTACAGGCCAATATCCCTGATGAACATAGATGCAAAAATTCTCAACAAAATATTAGCAAATATAATTGAGCAACATATTGAAAGACTCATATACCATGATCAAGTGGGATTTATTCCAGGGATGCAAGGTTGGTTTAACATCCACGAATCAATCAATGTGATGCACCACGTTAACAAAGTGAAGGAAAAAAATCACATCATCATCTCAATAGATGCAGAAAAGGCATTGGACAAAATTCAAAATACTTCCATGATAAAAACTCTCAACAAAGTAGGTATAGAAGGAACATTCCTCAACATAATAAAAGCCATGTATGACAAGCTCACAGCCAGCATCACACTCAACAGTGAAAAGCTGAAAACTTTTCCTCTCAGATTATGAACAAAACAAGGATTCCACTCTTGCCACTTCTATTCAATATAGTACTGAACGTTCTAGCCAGAACAATTAGGGAAGAAAAATAAATAAAATGCATCCAAATTGGAAAGGAAGAAGTAAAACTGTTTCTGCTTTCAGATGTCATGGCATTATTTGTAGGAAACCCTAAAAACTCCACCCCAAAACTGTGAGAACTAATAAATGAATTTAGTAAAATGGCAGAATACAAAATCAACCCACAAAAATCAGTTGTATTTCTATATACTAACAAAGAAAGAGAAATTAAGAATGCAATCCCATTTACAATAGCATCAAGAAGAATAAAATACTTAGGAATAAATTTAAAGAATCTGAAAATCCCTTTAAAATTCAAGGCACCAGGTGGATGCATTGCCATCATGATTATGCTTTTGAATTTCAATAAGAAATTAGTCCCTGTTCATACAAAGATGTTTGTCATTGTTACCAGCTGTCTTAGTCTTGGCAAACATTTAATGCTAAGGATCGTAATTATGGCAGATCTGGGTTGGTGGACTTTGATATGGGGCCTTATGGGTGGGAGCTGCTGTGTTGGCCAAAATGCTTGAACATGGACAATCCAAAGGCAAATCGTTCCCTTGTCTTTGTAACCAGCACAGCCGGGAGGGGTAAGGGACAGTGGGCTCTGAGACAGCCATGGCTGAGGGAAACGGTGGCAGAACTCTAAGTCATCTGATACTTAGTGTCCCACAGATGAAGCACAGTGGTAAAGATGCACCTCACAGGCCAGGCGTCTCCTGGCCAAGGTGCTGCCAGTGTTCTCTTGGGTTTCAAAGGAAAACTGGAATTCATCACTACATGGCATCAGCCATTGGTGGAAAGCCCCTTATGCAAAAGAATAGTGACCATATCTTGGTAGCTTTAAAATTTTTGGATATTTTAAAGATCTTTCACAGACAGGTATAGGTAATGACGAGGGCTATAGCTTTTAAAATCATACCTGATTTTAAAACCTATCCTGTGAAAGGAATAACGAGGCACAGAGAATTAAGAGAAAAAATGGTTTTCTTCTCTTCATAGAACTTTCAGCCACTGTCAGCAAGTTTTCAGGTGTTTGCTTAATCTAATGTTTACAGAATACTTTATTGCTCAAAATAGACATTGAACTCGTATAGAAAACATAATGGAGGTGATAAGGCATATATTATTGTTTCCATTTTACAGATAAATTAACTGAGGAGGAGGAAGGTTGACAGTAGAGCGAGGACCAGCAACAGAATATTTGACTATTCATTCAGTGTGTTAGACATTCCTCCATGGTGCTTGGACGTACTCAAAATCCCCATTGCCAAAAGTCTAGCACTGCGCTGTCCAAAATGGTAGCCATGGGCCACATGCGGCTACTAAGCACCTGAAATGTGGCTAGTCCAAATTGAGATGTGTTGAAAGTGTAAAATACATGCCACATTTCAGGACTTAGTACCAACAAAAGGAATATAAAATATCTCATTAATGCTTTTATGTTGATTGGATGGCAAAATGATACCTGAGATATAGTGGGTTAAATAAAATGTTGAAATTAATTTCACTTGTTTCTTTTTACTTTGTTGAATGTGGCTACTAGAAAATTTAAAGACCCAATAATGGCTCACATTAGATTTCTAAAGAACAGTTCTCGTCTAGACAGAATAGTCTGTCTCTTCTTTGAAGGGATTAAGATATAACCATTCACTTTCGATTGCAGTGAAATTCACTTGCAATTGTACACCTTCCTCTCTAGTATTCTTTCTGTTTTGACATGGCTGTAAGCAGGAACGTGATGGCACACATTTTCTCACGTGCCTGTGAGCTTGTCTATTGAAAGAAATAATAGGCAGGGAGCTATGGCTACATTTTATTTGAAGAAAATAGATGAAAATTATGGAATCAGCAGCTCCATTTTACTTCTCTTTCCTTTGATATCTATGTTTAAGCGATCCAGGGATTCTCATTTCAGTCCATTACCAGACTCTCTTCTAGAATGTTTTCCCATTTAATTCATTTTTCCCCCTAAAAAGAGTGTGAATCCTCACGGCATGCCTCTCAGCCATCCTTGACCCTCCCAAGGCAACATCTTGGAAGACATCCATCACATAGGGCACACAGAATCGAGGACAAGGGGACCACTGGATGTTCAGATGTAGGCTCAGATGTTAGAGACCAACTCCAAGCTCTGGCTTGTAACGGGCAGTGGTCTAATAGAATATTTTCAGCTCAAGAAAGGAAAAAAAAAAAGAGAGAGAGAGAGAGAAAAGAAAGAAAGAAAGAAAGGAAGATAGGAAGGAAGGAAGAAAAAGAAAGAAAAAGCAGATTGCTTCCAGAAGCTGTGCATCTGCTGCCCGGTAAGCCTGCTGGTTTGACGCGTTCAGCAAAGTGCATGAAGAACTCTCAAACGTCACAGTAATTTGGTTAATTGGGTAAAGATAAGGGTTTCTGAATAGCAGAGTCAGTTTGCCATATTGGCCTGGCACCCAGAGACATGTGATAAAAAAACAGCTCGGCTGTCTGGATGCATCTGAACGCTCGGTTATTTCATAAAGCCTGCACTGTGTGTTTGGAATGCACATTTGCTCTTATGAATAACAGTAATTGTTTGGCTTGGCCTGCCTTTGTGTGACCGCCAGCTGGCAATGACTGGAACCGTGACACATGACACTCCAGCTGTGTCCACATGTTTCTGCCTCGCAGTATCCACTTATATAATTTGCTTTTTTGATCAACAGTTGAGCCATTTAAGGGAACTCATCATATTACACATGCCAGCTACTTCTTTGCAAATAGTTCTATTGCAATTTCAAAAGAAGATTTTTATTATTCCTTGCTTATTATGGTGATGTTGCGACTTTATTAAACATAGTGCAGTAAAAGATACAGTCCTAATTGAACTTGAGTATTTTTCCCTTGAATACACATAATTACAAGACAATAGCTTAGCATTTAATCAAATGAACCATTAAAATAGTAACTAACGGTGGTCTTCCTGTGACTGACAGACCTGACCCAGCATCTTTAACTTCCGCCATCACCAACACCCCCCATTTTATTAGGCTTGCTATATTAGGCGTTGTATGTAATTAGGTTTGTATTAGGGAACTGATAACTACCTGGGTTGTGGTAAAGAATCTTATTTGCTTGGCTGTTAAAGTTTCTGTTGTGCTACAATCTATTTTCTTCAGAGAGATTTGGAAGAACCAAGCAGAAATTGAATGTGACCCAAAATATACTTGTATTTCTATTACCTTTTCCTGTGAAACTGAAAACACTCACTTAATCCCTCCTTCCTGATACCAAAGAGTAGGGAACACACGCAGTCCTTTCCGCTCTTGGGAAAATTCTAAGTTATGCAACCTTGGTAGCATATGGCTGGTGAAACTAGGCCATTGTTGTCGCCTAAAAATCCTCCTCGATGTCTTCTCTCACTATAGCTTGGGCTTTGTTAAATGGCTGAGTTAATTGATTAAATGTGATGAAACATCACAATAGCTGACTGGAGAAGCACGTGTTGACAGTCTTAACAGTCCAGAGAAATGGGTACCTTGCAAAAGTGATCCATGATGGCTGCTCAAGACCCTCTACTTGGAGAAGGGAAGAATTCAGTTCATCCATTATTTTAGTACTCAGACTCTCCTGGCTCATGTAAGAGGCAAAACATCGGAGGAATTAAATACAGGAGCTGTAAAAAAAAGTCAGTGAGGAGGGGAGAGGGACGTGGAAAAGTCAAAGATCTATGAAACTAGTTGTCAGGGGACCTGAATTCTAGTTCAAGATCTGTCACTAGCTAGTCATAGTACCTTGGGCACATAAATATCTTACCTGTCAATGCATCAGGTGCCTGATTCTTAAAAGCAGGGGAGGGTGAGAGAGAATAGAAAGTCTCTCTCCTTCCTAATAAATAGGGTCATTCTGAAGATCCAGTAGGATAATAATCATGAACGGCCTCAGAAAGTACAAATATTCTACAAATTCAAGATATTATTAATGTATAAAATAATGGACGTGGAAGTCAAAATTAAGGGATGTATAAGTCTTATTTAGGAATATACTTCATCCAAAGCCGAAGAAAAGTGAGAAGTACTAGCTGAGTGGATACTGTTTTCTGATGCGCATTTGAGAAAGAAAAACAAGTTGAGAGTTGCTTAAAAAAGTTATTCTCAGCCAACCTAACATCAACAAATTTGAGAGCTGGAAGGAACCAGAAACCTTATAGCCAACATTTTCCATTTTATTGACTAGGAAATTGAGTCACAGCACAAGGAACTGAATTGCCCAAAGCCACACAGCCAGATGGTGGGACAGGGAGGAAACCCAGGTCTCCTGACACACACTGACTCCAGCCTTCATTACTGGGCCTTGGGAGAAAGCATTCTGTCAAAAGACACACAACAAGAATTAAGAGAGTTCCTGTGGAAAAATCTTTGTTTGGCTGTGGGAAAATAAGAAGAGGTAAATGGAAAAAGTGCCAGACATTGGTGCATGAGATCACAAAACAATAAAAACCAGGATTAACAACCAGGAACAAAAGCTTGTCACATGTCTGGAGGGCTTTGATGAGAGGCATTCTGGGACTTAGCAACCGGCTGTTGGGGACAGGGCAGAAGGGGTAAAAGACAGGACTGGTGTCAGAATCTTTACCCGATGTGAAGAATTGGTCCCATGGGGGAGTAACCACTGGCACAAAGAAGTGTAGCACACAGTGTCCCACCAGGCACTTGCTAACATTTGGGGGGATTTGGAGCTGGAGGACATGGCACAGCGGCAGCAGCATCCAGACAGCAGTGATGCCTGAAGTCAGGAAGCTGACAATGTCATGGTTCTGGGTGGTCCATCTGCTTTGGAATAAGACCCCAGCCAGCAGCTGGAGTTACCAGACACAGGGTCCAACTCTTAGGAAAAGAAGCTTGCAAGAACTAGAACTGTCTCTGACATCTGTTGGGTACAATAATGAAGAACAAGGTATCCATCTCTCAGCCACACGAGCTGGGATTCAGGGCAGACCCTTGCCTCAACAGAATGGCCAAAGTGGGAATATGGGAACTAGGCAAGCCAATTTCAGAGGGAAGAAGGCCCAGGAGGTCTGAGATTGTCCCCAAGCCCACTTAAGACTCCACGCTTAGGACTGGAGACTAGTTCCGCTATTGTGGTTTGAGTCTCCTAAACCACTGGTGTCTTTGGTCAGACTGGTTGGCTGAAAGACTACAGCTCGAAAGTCTATAATGATTGCTACTGGAATATGAGGAATTCAGGGCCTAACATAACTTCAGTGATTTTCCTCAATTATGCAAAAACTTAATCTTGGATTATTCTCTAGGCTCTCAGTACATAAGGGCAGAGCCTGTGTCTATGTGTTTGCCATTATAGGCCAGGCACCTCACATAAAACCAGACACATAGTAATCATTCAATGAATATTGTGAAAACAATGAATAAACATTCAGATTGCTCCCTTCCTCTGTTGGCCATCCCAACATTATTTCTCTGACATAACACTGCTGGTGGGCACACTGCCTGCTTTAGAGAGTTGTCCAGGCCTAAAGCCGCCTGGACAAACTGGCTGAAACAGAGACTCTGAACTGAAGTGACCACGTGGTTGGCAGGAGAGGCTGTGTCTTTCCTTCACCATCACTTTGTCCCTTTGCTTACTCAGAGTTCATCGTTTAAAGGGAACTCTAGGAGAAGAATATAAATTTATAAAAAGGAGAGCAGAACACCTCATGTTGGAACAAGTGCATATTTTCTCTTCAGTGTTGTCGAGAGGGAGGTATCAGGAAGGAAGGAATAGTTCAGATTCAAAGGGCATCCAGTAGTTTCCCTGGTGGTCTAGTGGTTAGGATTCGGCGCTCTCTCAAAGGGCATCCAAATTGTTGGTGCCTAATTTAATGTGGCCAGATTTTTTAGGAAGAAAAACTCATTCATTTATTTATATATTCATTGATTAATTCTCTAGGCCTCAATTTCTCCATTGTAAAATCAGAATAAAAATAATAACTATCTTCTTGGGCTGTTGTGATAATGCAAGAGCGTACAGATACAAAGATCAAGAAAAGTTTTTGGTACATAGTAATGACTCAATAAAGGTTAGCTATCATCATCATCTCCATCATCACCACCATCGCCACCATCACAGACAAATCACTTGTTCAGAAAAGCACATCACTGAAGAATGAGAGTCCCTGACGACAAGTGTAGCATAGTTGCCATTGTATTTCTATCAATGAGTACAGAACTCAGCACAAAGTGGGTGCTCAACAAATGTTTGTTGATTAGCAAAGGACATATGTATAAAGCCCAGCTGAACCTTGATGGATTTAAAAAAAAAAAAAAGGAAGAAAATGGTGATATGGAAAGGCATTCTGAATAAACGGAAATCATAAAAGATACAGGATGTGCATGTTTAAGGAGGGCATCCTGTATACTCCTGAGCATTCCTGCTCTGAGAGGACGGGGGTACTATGGAGCCCTGAAGTGTGGTCAGAGCCTGGGTAAGGAGAGCTTTGAAAGCCAGGAGAAGATGGTCAGCCTTTGTTACGAATCAGGATATTCACAATTCCTTCCTACAACACAGAAACAGTAAACACTTAACAAATGTCAGCCAATATCTGAGAATTTGTACAAGAGTTGCAATTTGGGTGAATTTCAGTCACTGATTTCATCGTGGGACAAGACATTTACTTCAAAAATGTTGTTTTTGCTTTAAAATTCATTATTATTCATTAGAAGAATAGTATGCAAATGCTCTAAAAGTTTATAAAATAGAGGTTTCTAACTATTGCTTGGGGTATAGAAAACTGGAAAGATTGTTGCTCCTGCTATAATAACAGGGAAAAGATAGATCACCTACAAAATCATTACTTTTCTTGAACCTATGAGAGAACTGAGGTTTCAGAACAAAACATGTAAGGAAAGACAGGTGCTTTCTAAGAGAGAGGAGGGCGTGACCACTGACTTACCTACACAGAGCACAGGAGGAAGACAGGACAGTCAGACAAGTGGGTAAGAAGATTTTACCTAATATTTTTAATGAATTGAGAAAAGGTGAGTGTCAGCTACTGTGAAAACCCAGATTCACTGTGAGCCACAGAATACACGGATAATGCACACCTCATTGCAGGGTGCTCTCCATCACTTTCACCTGGGAACTTGCCCAGGTGCTCATGGAAAAGAATAAGGACAGGGCAGGACATCAAAGAGAGCCTCCATCCTGGTAGAGAGAGCCCTGGTGGCAAGGAGCAGAATTCACTGTGAGACAGGCACCAGGACCTGCACAGGTTTCTCTCCCCTACGGAAGAAAAGCCTTTCACCTTCCCTAGTATGTAAGAAAGAAACTTGGATTTTCAAAAAGAATTACAGAATGATGGAAATGGTTAAAATTAGTCATAAAATTCATTTTTCCCTAATCTTTAAAAGTGCTGTATAATTAGTTGACTGTCTAAAGCAAAAATAGCAGCCATGTGTAAAAGTATAAAATAGTAGCCATTTAATCAAAACCATGTTGTATTGGTGAAAGCATAGACACATAGATCAATGGAACAGAATAGAGAATCCGAAAATATAGCCACTCATATATGCTCAATTAATTTTTGCACCAGCTACAGAGATAATTCAATAGAAATGCAAGCCCACCACAAATTCTCACCCAGGATCCTGTAATAGTACCATACCTAGGCTTATCTTAGTAAACTCCTGAAAAGCAGAGTCAGAGAGAAAAACATAGAAAGCAACTGAAGGGGGTAAAATGCATGTCTTCACAGGGACAGCCATAAACCATATGACTGACTTTGAAGCAGAAAAATACGGAAAATAGAAGATAATAGAATAGCATCTTTGAAGTACTCAAAGAAAATAACTGAATATCTACAATTCTATATCTGTATAAAATATTTTTCAAAAATAAATGCAAGCTATTATACTTTTAATTTTGGTTAGAATCTACAAAGACACAAAAGATTATTGTTCCCATAGTAACAATAAGAATAACCCATACAAAATAAAAATCATGTTTTTATTCATTTAACCACCTAGCAAAGAATACTATGAACAAGCAATCCTTGATAAACTGAATTCTAGCAGGTGATTATTTCTTCATAACAGAGCAGAAAGCCATGGAAGCTTCCATACGTACAGTGCAACCATTCTGAGGATAAGTGGATGGAAGACCTAGCCTCCCACAATCAGTCTTCACCTAGATGAAGAGAAGTCACCCAAACCTTAGAATACTGTGTAAGCAGGCAGGACACTGGAATCTGGAAAACCCCCAAATGCAAAAACAAAAATGGGTAGACTTGACAAATATTTCTCTTTACCATGTCTCTGAATTTTTGCCAAGAAAGCAACAGTGGAGGGTGTTTGGAAGTCTAAGATTGCCTGTTTTCACTATAGCTGGATTCTTGGGCCTTGCTGAATCCAAAGATAAACCAAATTTATCTGGAACAAAGGAGTGAATTGAGCAAAGCCACAGGATACAGGCCAACTTGTGAAAAACGATTGTATTTGTACTTATTGGTAACAAATATTTAGAAAATGAAATATGAGGTACACGGCCATAGCCAATCTAATTTTTAAAAACATATGAAATGATTTAGAAATACATTTAACAAAGGGAATGTAAACCATTTACTTTGAAAACTGTAAACATTGCTGAAAGCAATGAAAGAAGGCGTAAATAAGTGGCCTAAAATGAAAAAAAAAAAAAACAGGAGAATGAACAAATAGATTATCGTATATTCATACAACAGAATACTACAGAGCCATGAATGAAAAAAAAAAAAAACAGGAGAATGAACAAATAGATTATCGTATATTCATACAACAGAATACTACAGAGCCATGAAAAAGAATAAATTTTTGCCGCATGTCACAGCAATAGACATAAGGTTAAGCTAAAGAAGCTAGACACTATATAGATATTTAGTTACCTCACTGTGTTCACTTTGTAAAACCTCATGTAACTGTACACCTGAGATTTTTTCATGTAAGGTAATTCCTGTTCAAGTTAAACTAAAAAGTTTAAAAGAAAATGCCCTCTACAAGTCCATGCATAAGCTCGTGCAGAAAACCCACATAGAGAAGTCATGGCCCAGCTGAGGTATCGAATGACAGACAGTGTGGACTGCCAGGACATGTGAATGGAGACGTCTCCAGATGACTCCAGACTCCAGCCTTCATGTAGCAAAGGCAAGCTGTCCCTGCTGTGTCCCACCCAAATTCATGACCCACAGAAACCATGGGAGATAATAAAATCAGTGTTCTTGTGGGATGATTGTTCTAAAACAAAAGTAACCACAGGAACATCGGTTGGCAGTGCGACTGGCCATGTGTAAAAATGTCTGTTTCACTGTAACTGCACCTGCACCCACGGTCACCATCTTCAAAAATCTTCCCTGATTTGATTGCTGAGAATTATTGCCTTACTTTCTCATGTTTTGGTGAAGTTGAACTTTTTTTTTCCCTACATGTAAATTAATTGTGTTTTTTCTTTGGGACTTTCAATGGTTTGTATCTCTTGCCCATTTACGTTTTGGGAATTCTGGGCTTCAATTCAGTTTGTGTGGATTCCTTATATTATAAAGATTTAAAAGGCCTTGCATTTTTTTCAGGTGGGAAAAAGTGAAAGAATCAGACACGAATTCTGTCTGAGACTCACAACACTGAACGTTTGGTTAATTTCAGTCGAGAAGCTTGTTTTCCCCTTCACTGATTTACTGTGAAGGTAAATCAGTGGTGTTCAGCCCTTGGGGTGGCCTTGTCTCCCTATAGTAGGAATGGAAGTGGACAGGAAGTGGAAGGTGGTGTTAGGAGGCTCTGTGATGCTTAGGAATGAGAATAAGACGCTTGCCAGAGTATTTGGTGAACTCAGTGAAAGCCTTGAACATAGGGAAAACTACTCTGTTGAGACTGTGGCTTAATATTAAAATATTATTCAGTGTTTTTCCATAAATTACCACTTACGGCAGAGGAAAGCAAACGTGTGTGATGGAAGGATCTAGAGCAAAGCTCTTTCTGTGAAATCATGGGTTTCATCTTTAGGATTCATGCCAAGGTTGTATTCCATTTTTTTCATGTTGGTATTGTAATAATATGGAAGAAATATTTTTGCCAAAATATTTGAGAAAATTAGAAACTAATGGGAGATACGCTATGTTGACATTAGGTTTTTGGTATCGCAAGAACTTTGCCATATTCACCTTGGCACATTTTTACCTCAGTTTCAGAAGCATGCGATGGTTATGCCACATCACAAACAGCACTATAATATGAATAAATCTGAATTTATCCAGATATGTCATTGTATTATAGTTATTAATTAGCGTATTTAACAACAAAATTGTATCCTCTTGCCTTGTGTTCACATAACTTTTGTTCATTTATTCATTAATTGCTTTATTCAACGAGTATTTATTTTTTTTTACATTTTGGTATAGGAGTATTACATCTTTTTGCATATTTTTCATTTTATTTATATTTAATTATTTTTTTCAGTTACAGTTGACATTGAATATTATATTAACTTCAGGTGTGCAGCATAGTGGTTAGACATTTATATAATTTATGCAGTGATTCCCCCAACTAGTCTATTAACCACCTGGCACCATACATACTTGTTACTTTATTGACTTTACTCTCTATGCTGCACTTTGCTTCCTCATGACTATTTTGTAACTACCAATTTGTATTTCTTAATCCCTTAACCTTTTTCACCCAGCTCTCTAAACCCACTCCCCTCTGGCATCCATCACTTTGTTCTTTGTATCTATGAGTCTGTTTCTGCTTTGAGTGTTTATTTTGTTCTTTAGAGTCCACATCTAAGTGAGATCATATGGTATTCGCCTTTCTCAGTCTGACTTATTTCACTTAACATAATACATCTAGGTCCAACCATGTTGTCACAAATGGTTGTCACAAATGTCACAAATTTCATTCTTTTTATGGCCGAGTAATATTCCATTGTGTATAGCTACCAAATCTTCTTTATCCAATCATCTATTGACAGGCATTTGGTTGCTTCCATAATTCAGCTATTGTAAATAATGCTGCAGTGAACATAGGGGTGCATATATCTTTTTGAATTAGTGTTTCCACCCAGAAGTGGAATTGTTGGGTCATAAGGTAGTTCTAGTTTTGATTTTTTGAGGAACCTCCATACTGTTTTACATAATGGCTGCACCAATTTGCAATCCCACCAACAGTGTACAAGGGTTCTCTTTCCTCCACATCCTGGCCAACACTTGTTATTTGTTGATTTATTGACGATAGCCACTCTGACAGGAGTGAGGTGGTATCTCATTGTGGTTTTTATTTGCATTTCTCTGATGATTAGTGAAACTGAGCACATTTTTGTATGTCTGTTGACCATGCGTATGTCCTCTTTGGAGAAATGTCTATTCAGATCCTCTGCCCATTATTTAATTGGATTGTGGGTTTTTTTGTTGTTGAGTTGTATGAGCTTTTTATGAGTTTTGGATATTAACCCTTTATCAAATATATCATTGGCAATTATCTTCTCCCAATCAGTAGGCTGTCTTTTCATTTTGTTGGTGGTTTCCTTTGTGCAAAAACTTTGTATTTTGATGTAGTCCCATTTGTTTATTTTTTCTTTTGTTTCCCTTGCCTGAGGAGATAAATCAGAAAAAAAATGTTACTAAGAGCAGTGTCAGAATGTTTACTGCCAATGTTTTCTTCTAGGAGTTCGATGGTTTCAGGTCTTACATTAAAGTCTTTAACCAATTTTGAATTTATTCTTGTATGTATTCCAGTTTCAGTTTTCTGCATGTTATCTGTCCAGTTTTTCCAACACTGTTTATTGAATAGACTATCTTTACCACACTGTATATCCTTGCCTCCTTTGTCACATTAAATGTGGGTTTATTTCTGGGCTTTCTATTTTCTTCCATTGATCTACGTATCTGTTTTTATACCAGTACCATGCTGTTTTGATTACTATAGCCTTATAGTATACTTGACATCAAGCAGTGTGATACGTCCAATTTTGTTCTACTTTCTCAAGATTGCTGTGGCTATTTAGGATCTTCTATGGTTCCCTATAAATTTTAAGATGATTTGTTCTAGTTCTGTGAAAAATGCCATTGATATTTTGATAGGAATTGCGTTGAATCTGTAGATTGCATTGGATGGTATGGACATTTTAACAATGTTTATTCTTCCTATCCATGAACACATTATATGCTTCCATTTATTTGTATCTTCTTCAATTTCTTTCTTCAGTGTGTTATAGCTTTCCAAGTACAGGTCTTTTACACCTTGGTTAAATTTATTCCTAGGTGGGGGTTTTTTTTTGTTTGTTTGTTTTTGTTTTTTTTGATGCAATTGGAAATGGGATTGTTTTCTTAAATTTTCTTTCTGACATTTCATTATTGTGTATAAAAAGACAACCAATTTCTGAATATTAATTTTGTATCCTGCTACTTTACTGAATTCATTTATCAGTTTTAATAGAATTTTTTGGTGGAATCTTTATATATACATACAGATAGATAGATAGATAGATAGATAGATAGATAGATAGAGATATATGTAGATATATAGTATCATGTCATATGTAAATAATGACAGTTTTACTTCTCCTTTCCCATTTACATGTCTTGTATGTCTTTTTCTTCTGATTGCTGTGGTTGGGACTTCAATATTATGTTGAATAAAAGTGGTGAAAGTGGGTGTCCTTGTCTTGTTTCTTATCCTAAACCTATGCATTTAGGTTTTCCCCATTGAGTATGATGTTAGCTGTGGATTTGTTGAATATGGCCTTTATTATGTTGAGGTAAATTCCCTCTGTTCCCACTTTGCTGAGATTTTTTATCATAAATGGATGCTGCATTTTGTTAAATGCTTTTTCTGCACCTATTGATATTATCATATGATTTTTATCTTTCATTTTGTTTATGTGGTGTATCATATTAATTGATTTGCGGATATTGAACAAACCTTGCATACCAGGAATAAATCCCACTTGATCATGGTGTATGATCTTTTAAATGTATTGCTTAATTTGGTTTGCTAATATTTTGTTGAGGATTTTGGCATCTATGTTTATCAGGGATATCAACTTCTAATCTTTTTTTATAACATCTGTCTGGTTTTGGATTCAGGATAATAGTGCCTTGTAAAATGAGCTTGGGAACTTTCTCTCTCTTGAATTGTTTTGAAATAGTTTGAGAAGGATAGGTGTTAATTCTTCTTTGAATGTTGGTAAAATTCACCTGTGAAGCCATCCAGTCCAGTACTTTTGTTTTTTAGGAGTTTTTGATTACTGATCTAATTTCATTAGTAGTAATCAGCCAGTTCAGATTTCTGTTTCTTCTTGATTCAGTCTTGGAAGATTGTATGTTTCTAGGAATTTATCCATTTCTTCTAGATTGTCCAATTTGTTGGCATATAATTGTTCATAATATTTTCTCATAATTCTTTGTATTTCTGTGGTGTCAGTTGTCACGTGTCCTCTTTCACTTCTGATTTCATTTATTTGGGTCCTCTTGATGAATCTGGTTAAAGGTTTATCAATTTTGTTTATCTTTTCAAAGAAACAGCTCTTAGTTTCATTGATCTTTTGTATTATTTTAGACTCTATATTATTTATTTCTGCTCTGACTTTTATTATTTTTATTATTCTGTTCCTTGTACTCACTTTGGAATTTGTTTGCTGTTCTTTTTCTAGTTCCTTTAAGTATAAATTTGATTATTTGATATTTTTCTTATTTCTTTTTTTTTTTTACAAGAGAACAAATCCACTTTATTTACTTTTCAGTAAGTTTAAATCCTTGAGGGGTACAGCATTACACGGATTCTGTGTCCTATGGCTTTAGCAGGAAGGTTGCTTTGGAATTTGGCACGAACCATACCACTGTTTCCATGAGCACGAGTTACCTTTCCCCAGATTACTCTGGTTTTGTTCGGTTTGCCACCAGGAGTTACTGTGTTATTTTTTGCCTTGTACACATACGCACATCTCTTGCCTAGATAGAATTCAGTTTCATCTCGAGCATAAACACCTTCAATTTTAAGAAGAGCTGTGTGCTCTCTCTGGTTCCAGAGACCCCGCTTATAGCCAGCAAAAATGGCTTTGGACCACAACCTTCCAGACATATTTGTCGTTTTAGAAGTCCTGTTCCCAGCAGGCCTCCCCAGGCGCCAAAATGGTCTTTTTCTTATTTCTTGAGGTAGTCCTGTATTTCTATGAATTTCTCTCTTAAGACTCTTTCTTAATTCTTTATGAATTTCTCTCTTTCGCTGTTTCCCATAGATTTGGGGTCATTGTGTTTTCATTTTCACTTGTCTCAGGTATCTTTTGATTTCTTACTTGATTTCATTGTTGACCCGTTCATTATTTGGTAACATGCTATTTAGCCTCCATGTGTTTGTGTGTTTTACATTTTTTTCTTGTAACTGACTTCTAGTTTCATACCGCTGTGGTGAGAGAAGATGCTTGATATAATTTCAGTCTTGTTAAATTTATTGAGACTTGTTTTGTGGCCTTACATACAGTCTACCTTGGAACACATTCCATGTGCACTTGCAAAGAATGTATATTCTGTTGCTTTTAGGTGAAATGCTCTAAAAACATCAATTAAATTCATCTGGCCTAGTGTGTCATTTAAGGCCACTGTTTTCTTCTTGATATCTGCAGCTCTCAGAGATGTTGTAAAACAATTACTGTTACTGTTGGGGTTGAGGGTGGTTTAACCAAACAATTTCTGAGGCGTTTTCCAAAAGTAAAAATCTTGTGATTGTAGGCATCAGCCTCTGATCTGCACCTCTGATCTCTGATAAATGCTTCTTGCACTTCCCCTTGCCACTTATACACCTAGAAACATCCTCAGGCTATTCCAAGGACTGAAGAGACATGTGAAAGTGTTTTCTAAACCATAAAGCATCGTCTACATATAAGGCATTATTTTCTGAATTTACATTCAGCAGTCCATATCCTCTCTTGCGGTAGGTCTTTGCTTCCTCCTGCAGAACTGTATCCCTTCTTTGCAGTTAGAGAGAGAATTGGGAGCCTTCCAAATACAGATTACCTCAACAGGGCTTCTTTTGCGTATTGAAAGGGTTCAACTCCATAAACTGAAGAGTTGATATCATGGCTGTCTGCTGTGTCTGATTCATCTAACGGCGTGTTTTCCCCCCTTTCTGTATCATTTAAATGAAAAATCTGTATAGTCCAATTGTGCCAGGTTAGTGCCAAGTTATCTTCAATGCCTCAGAGCCTGGTCCTACTCGTGAGATGGGTCTGAATGCACAATTTAGAGTCTATCACAAAGGGAACAAATAGTCCAGATAAGAATAACCAGAAGAGAATTAAATCAGGAGAGCACTAGATATCCAAGCCTAGGTGAATAGCCACTGATTCTTGGATAATTGAGCAGACCAGTCACCTAGAAAGACACTTTGATTTTAACTATTTGTGTAACTGAGATGTATGCCAATAGCCAAGACCATGGCTGAGTGGTGTCGACAATCTTAGCAGACTAGGACTGGAGTCACTCAGCTCTGACATAGGTAAGCCACAATGCGATCTTGACTTGGCTCCTCTAACTTCACCGCCCTGCAAGGTCTTCGGCTGAAAAATGAAGATTGGAGGAGGTGATTTAAAGGCACTTCCAATCTTCAACATATTTTGTGTCCTGATAATACACATAGTTATTTCTACTCAAAATTCATGGATTTGACCTGAGCTATCAAAATTTGTTAATGTAACCCTTTTATGATAAACAATCACAGAATATGGGCAATTGCCTCTGGCTCCAAACATTGGGGACCCCATATAAGTCAGTGGCTCAGACAGATACTCATTAGCAAAAAGAGAGAGCTAGCTATATGCTGAAGCTCTTATACCTTCTGCCTGAAATCACTCTCTCCACTGCCTCTGGTCCCTAAGGCAAAGCTGATGGACCAGTTCCTCTTTTTTCATCAGATATGGCACCCTGTGTGTGATCTTTATACACTGCATTTTTGCTCTCAAGACTGTCTTTGATTTATGAAAATGTGTGTTGGGTACTAGGTGTGGAAATAGGAGATACATAATATGATTTGTTATGCGCTCTACATGCCCCAGAGATGGCTCCAAGTCCCAACCCCTTACGGGCAGTTAATCTTAGAAACACTTCTCTCTTTCTGCATGTCTATCACTCATTACTTCCTGACAATGTATTATATGTCTATTTGTTTCGTTGTCTATTGTCTGTCTTCCCCACTAGGATGTAAACATCTTGAAGTTATGGAGTTTATCATCAATTCACCAGTACATACCCAGGGCCAAGAAATTATACTTAAAATCATTGCAGATTATAGGATTATGGGATCCAGAGCCCTTTGTTTCCTCACTTCTTTTCCTCCATCCTCCAAAGACTCCATGGAATGCTCAAAACTGCTCACAGCTGCCATCTTTTACTCTCACAGAGGAGAAAACAGAGAGCCAGGAATGTTTAGTGTTTCTCTGAGACCACAAAGCCAGTTAATGGCAGGGACGCTGGAGCACTGTTCCTGATGTGCTTTCCATTCTGCCTAACCGTCAGGAAGCCTCCACTAGCAGATAAATTCATTCCTCGGGGACTCCTCCTATTTCCTTATGCATCAAACAGGAAATTAGTTTTGTGTTGTTTTGTTTTTACATTTTTATCACTAGTGCCCAGCCCAGAGTTCCCAATGTCCATCATTTCCAGTCTCACATAAAGATCTGAGCTCAGATGCCTTTCTTGCATCCCCACCCAGGCCCATTAATTCCCCCAAAGGAGCTGGAGGCCAACTGCTCCACGCCTGCTCTCCAGACTGGGGAAGAAATTCTTTGCCCTGCCCCATTGCCGCTGGCTCTCTTTGGGTCAACGGGGGATGGGGGATGACAGGGCAGAGCCTGTGGCATCCTGGCTGATGAACAAATCTCCCAGATCGCAAGTCCAGCTGTAAATGCAAATGACAGTCAACAAGGAGGAATCACAGAAACAGATGCCTCAGGCGCCCAGTTATGGTGACTGTGAGGGGGGCGTTCAGTGCCAGGGCCCACAATTCACCCTTTGCTTTGCTGAGGAAGCGTACAGCCTGAAGATTTAATAGAGGCTGACAAGAGTGGAGATCTTCACATGAGAAAACTGTCAAAGACCCAAAACGATCTCTTAAGAAGAGATGGCTTACAACTGGGAGGAAGGGAAAGGGATGAAAGAAAGAGGGTTGCTGGGTTCTTACCAGACAAGCTGGTTTCTATTGAAAATATAAAAGAGGAGAAACATGGGCATGACAACAATGTTTCTCATTGTTGTGAGAAAGCAGTTGTGACGGCTTTAATTAGAGAAAAATTACTAATATGTGCTATGGATGAAAGCTGGTTTGTCTGTGTTTATTTCCACTGTCTGTTGCTCATAAACACGCATGCACAGCCCTGTCCATTTATCTTGTACAGCCTACATGTCATTTATCGAGAGACCAACCAGGTCAGGGAACATGGGGACTGACTGTTGCAAGGGTGGGAAGGGACTAGAATGTCTTTCCTGCCATCCACAGGGGAACCTCTTTTCTGCTTCCCCTTTCAGGAGGTAACATAAAGAGAAGAACAGCCAGAGGTGAGGGGTAGGAAATGCAGAAAGAAAAGGAAAACTAGGGACCAGAAAAGAATGAGAACAGCAAAAAAGGAACACAACAACATAAACCCACTGGTATTACAATGAGACTGCCACACGCCAGTTGCTGTTCTTGGAGATTTGGGAGCTCAAAGCAAGTGGTCAAAAAAGATGATTTGGGTTAATCACGGGTGGTAATTATTTTCATTTCAATCTATATTTTTTTTCCATTTTCCAATTTTTCTACATTGAGCATGTCTTACTTTTATTAGTCCAAAAATAAACAAACAAACAAAAATGAGTCTGCTACTTACCAACTGTGCCTTCTTGGGCAACTATCTTAACCTCTTTGCACCTTGGTTGCCTCATCTGTAGAATGGGGATTAACATGTCATCATAGTTTTTGTAGTAGTTATAAAGAACCAAGCACAATTTTCAGCGTATAATAAACAGTACTTAACAAATAGCCATTGTTATATTATCATAAACACGACATGTTATTTTTCAAGAAGTTAGGGAGAAGAAATACGTTCACCAAAGAACAAGCATGTTTTCAGGAAGGCCTTCCCCATCACTTCAGTCTTCTCTCCAAACTTTGTCACATCTTCAAATCTTACTTCTAGGTGTTTTTTGTTTTTGTTTTTTTCCTGAAAAGAATCAAAAGAAGCACCAAACACCCCTACTGGGTACTGGTTCTGAATCCTGATGCACTGGCCCTGTGCTTGCACTTGGGAGGTGCTCCTCTACCACACGCAGCTTTTCCCAGGCTAACCTCTCCTCAGGTTTAAATCAGCCACCATACAGGGGTAAGCACCTGCAGGGATTGGGCTTCTTGGGTGCCGAGACTGCACTTATTGTATCTTTCTCCTTGATCGATCTCTCATTGAAAACATTGTACGTTAGCTAGATCTCAGCAATTAGGAAGGACGCAGAATACTCCAGCTCTCTGGGCCCCAATTCCTTGGGTGAAACCAGGGATTGGATGATGTAATATTACTTTCTTCTGGAATAGTCTGTGACGGTCCAAGTTTTCCTGGTTTTCCCTCAAAGCCAACACACTACTTCTGTTAGGTAGTGTTTGAAGCCTACCTTTGAAGGCTGATTTTTAACTATGGAAGAGGCTTTACCCTTGAAGAGTAATTTCAGTTATCATCAACATATGAGAGATGAAATGTTGGCCTTCATTGCCTTTTTTAGGTGGAGGAGTATGCAAGCTCCGCCGGCAGAAACAAAGCCAAAACCTCCTTTGGCTCTGTCCATGCAAAGTCAAGTGGGGACCCAGAACCTGGAGACACATGTATGTCACATTTCTTAGAGGATTTGGTGTGACATATAGCCAGGAACCTTTTACTAAGCTCAACATGGAAACTGGGATAACCTAGTTTGTCTGACAATAGGGAAAGTGGACGATAGTATTGTAGTAGAAATATTACAACATAATTTTTTCTCCAAATGGCCATCAGTATGTTTACAGTCAGCTAGTGACCAACACCAGTAACGTTTCCTTGAAAAAAATCAATCCAAATGTGGCACTAGAAAAAAAATTGGCGCATATATTTTTTGAAAGAACAGAAAATCAACTGCTCTTTAAGCTACGCCTTGAAAAATATCACTTTAGAAGTATAAGAACAACAAAGAGTATCTCTAGTGAGGAAGTATTTGTTGGTTGTAAAATTTTAAAGAGTCAAGGACATTTTATACAGTATACTAAAGATAATGTGTCTGAAGATATATTCATACTTTAGGTCTAAAGACATTGCAGGGAAGTAGAGAAGGAATGAAAAGTCTGCACCTAAATCATAGGCTCATTATGAGAGGCTCATAAAGAGGTCTAAGAAAAAGTTGGAAGACTCACATCTCCTGATTTCAAAACTTATTACAAAGCTAGAGTGAGCAAAAAGATGTGGTACTGGCATCAAAATAGCTATACATACTAATGGAATAAAATTGAAACTCTATACATCTATGGCAAATTGATTTTCAACAAGAGCGCCAAAACCATTTAATGGGGAAATAATGGAATTTTCAAGAAACAATCCTGTGACAGCTAGATATCCACATGCAATAGAATGAAGGTGGACCCTCTACTTCAGACTCCCTACTTAAGATTTTAACTCAAAATCAATCAAATATCTAAAATTATCAAACTCTTACAAGAAAACATAGAGATAAATCTTTATGACCGTAGGTTTGGCAATGGATTCTTAGATATGATACCTCCAAAGCAGGAGCAAAAATACATTAATTGGATTTAACCAAAGTTAAGAATTTTGTGCCTCAAAGGACATCATCAGGAAAGTGAAAAGACAACATACAATATGGAAGAAAGTATGATTAGAGTCTAGTATCCAGAGTATATAAATAAGTCTTACAACTCAACAACAAAGACAACTCTATTCAAAACTGGACAAAACACTTGAATAGACATTTCTCCAAGAAAGATATACAAATGGGCAACAAGCACATGAAAAGATGCTCAGCATCATTAGTCACTAGAAAAACGCAAATTAAAACCACAGTGAGATACCACCTCGTGCCTCCTAGAATGGCTATAATTTAAAAAAAAAGAAAAAAGAAAAAAGAACAAGTGTTGGTGAGAATGTAGAGAAATTGGAATCCTTGTAGAGAAATTGATAGGAATATAAAATGGTTCAGCCACTATGGAAAACAGTTTTTCAGTTTCTCAAAATGTGAACCATATAATTATCACATGACATAGCAATTCTACTGTTAGGTACAGTCAGCCTTTGGTATCTGCAAGGTATTGGTTGCAGGACCCCCAAGGGTACCAAAATCCACAGATGCTCAAGTCCCTCATATAAGATGGTATAGTATTTGCATGTAACCTACACACGTCCTCCCATATACTTTGAGTCATGTATAGATTACGTATAATACCTAATACAATGTCAATGCTGTGGAAATAGTTGTTATACTGTATTATTTAGAGACTAATGACAAGAAAAACAAGTCTGTGCACGTTCAATACAGATGCAACCATCATAGGCCTAGCTACTAGTACACGTCAGCAACAATGTAACCTCTTATTGAATAGTTTTGATCCTTGGTTGGTTGAATCCCAGGATGTGGAAACTACAGATAGGGAGGGTGGACTGTGTATCCCCAAAAGAATGGAACACAGGCACCCGAACACATATTTGTTCATGAATGTTCATAGAAACACTGTTCACAATAGCCAACACAAATATTTATTAATAGATGAACAGATTACCAAATTATGGTATATACATACAATAGAATATTAATTCAGCAATCAAGAGGAATGACGTACTGATGTGGATGAACCTCAGAAACATTATACTAAGTGAAAGAAGCCAGACACAAAAGTTACATAGTGTATGTTGGTATTTATAGGAAAAATCCAGAACAGATATATCCATAGAAATAGAAAGTGAATTGGTGATTGCCAGGGTCTTGGGGGTGTGGGCGGGGGGACAGGGATTGACTGTTAAGTAGGTATGGAGTTTTATTCTGGGTTGATGAAAATGTTTTGGAACTAGACAGAGGTAACGGTTACATGATATTGTAAATGTACTGAATGTTGAATTGCTCACTCTAACATGTTAAGTTTATGTTATGCAAATTTCACCTCAGTAAAAAAGATAATTAAATAAATAAAAAATTTTACAGTAGTTAATTAAAAAAACAACAACAAGAGGCTGGCAGAATACGGCAGAGACTAGGCCCCTTGTATCCACTCGCATGGGTGGAGCTGTTCCTTTCTCGTCTTTCCTTTGAGACACCCTCTGTGCTTGGGACAGTCCCCACATGGCCTCCCGTCCCAGCCAGCCTCCTAGGCAGCAACTGTAAAGCTTGTCCCTCCACCCACCACTCTGCTTTTTGGCTGGAAAAACAAATATGCAATCTTGAGGAAGGAGGGGGTGAGGTGGATGGTTTTCTCATAATAGACCAAACCACAGGGCCATTGATACTGAGGTACAAATTACTAGGGTTATAAGTTAAGGACTGAGGGCTAGATATTTTTATAATTGTGATGATTACAGGACTGGCATTTTAAAACAATTATTACCTTTTGTTTTTGTTTTTTAAGAAGCAAACCCACATACCTTACACTCATGTTCAGTTTTGTACGGAACCTTCTGTCTCCCACGCTAGTTGCTTCTCATTAGGTGCTATGGAAATGACTCTGCTTGACACCATATGTATAAGTAATATATGGATATCTCTGGCTCAGGATCTTGAGATGCACAAAAGTTTCCATGGCCCAGTCTTACTGCTTAGCTTGTTATTAATGTCCGCTACTCAGGCCTTCCTACTGTTCAGAAAATTTCACTCCTGTGGCTTCTTGGCTGATTTCAAGGAATCACTATATAAGATGAGTGAACTCGTCAGTGTGTTGGTATTTAAACTGGTCAGACGGTGGAAAAAAAAAAAATGAAGACGGGGAGTTCATAAGAAATATTCATTAATAATACTCTTTTCCCTGTCTTCCCAAGTAGGGCATAAAACAGATCTGTTATGAAGCATCCAAAATAAAAATGAAGGTGCTGAGGATTATTATTTCTAAGTGTCTTGCCTTAGAAAGAAAGAAAAAGATACATGAAATGAAGAGATGCTTAAGACAATGTGGTGATTTTGTTCCAGAGAAACATTTGGGCCCTTTCCCTGGGAAGGGGGTTAAAAGGTTGTCAGTGCTTTCTCCAGGGGCTTCGTCTGACAGTGAACATGTGTTTCCTCCCCTTTAATCGACTCGCCAGTAGCCAGAAAGCTGCTTGTTTTCTGCAGAGGTTGTCAAAAATGATTTCAGTCTGGAGACGATGAATGATAAAAGAGGTTTTCGAACACGATTTTGCACTGCGGCTTTCGCAGCCCCAGAGAGGGGAGATTGTATTACAATTGCGGTGCAAAGGGCCACGTTCCCTTGGAAGGAAAACAGCCTCCTTCAACCTGTCTGATGCTTCCAGGTATCTTAGGGAGCTGAGAGCTACAGGGCGGGACGCAGTTAGGAGGATGCTCCAGAAAAGCAGGGCTGTAAAGAGAAAACCCCAAACAAAGCCTCTCTGGGATCTCTTCTTTTCAACGGTCCGCATGTGTCTGGTTCTATGGAGAGCTGCTTTCAGGGCCAAGTGCAGGACAAACTTCCGAGAGGGGAGCAGCAGCAGGAACACAGCCGCGGCCACCACAGCATCTCGGCAATGACCCGGCATGGCTGTGGGAGCAGGCAGGGCACCTGGGTGCCATCCATATTTCCTCCCCTGGATTTATGGTCATGGTAAGCCAGTATTGCTGGGGTCTGTGTTTAGAAACCTCAGTAAGTTAGTTATGCCTTTCCAGAACACATGACACAATCTAAGCATGCAAGGGAAAAGGAGGCTCTCCATTCTCTGTCATTTCCATGTTCTCAAGAGGGAAAAATTAAGAGCTGTGGGCATTTCAGTTCAGTGGTCCTCTCTTCAAGTGGCACCCTCGTTTCTGTTTCACTCTTCTGGTGGACTCTACTTTGGAAGAGCCCTGTAAGGGAAACTTGGAACTTCTCAGAGGGATGATAAACTCAGCCGTGATTGTTCGCAATTCAAGCATACGATTAGGATATCCTTCACTTTACACACATGCAAAATTCAGTGCAGAGTTACTTTGGCCAAAAGTAGGAAATTCAGTTTACAAAAAACAAAATTGGGCTTATTTGCAACTTTTTAGAAAAACATCAATCAAGGTGTTTGGGTACAACTACTCTTAGGAACTTCCTGTTAGACTCCCAAATTGAAAAAGAAAAGCCTCAACAGAAGTTTCCTAGAACCTCAGGCCGAAATCCTGTTTCACACAGAAGGTTTTTATTATTATCTTCTTAATGATATACATGGACATGATTGAAATCTTTTCCCTCTGCTTGCATAGCCAGATTCCATAACATCTCCTGAATAGTAACTTGTATTCCTTTCTTTATGATTTCTGACAATATTTAAAACATTTTTAGCTCACCCGTGGCAAATATTTCTGCCACTGCAACTGCAGCCAGGAGCCCTGAAAACCAGAGAGAGGAGATTTGGACAAGCTGAGTGCTGAACTGGCGTTTTCATCTGATTCTCATTTGTTTTAGAGCTATACGGTTATATCGCCACCCAACTCATTCCCCGAATGTGAGCAGGAAAGGAGTGTGCCTGGCGAGCGAGACTCAGAGGCACCATACGACAGGTGCATGGAGAGAGCTGGGTAGCACCTTTCCATCCTGCCAGACTCCAGCCATAAATACATTGCCGGTTCCAGCTTTCATGGTCTGTGCTAAGGGCATATGCCCTGAGTTGACCGACATGACAGTGACAGGGAAGGACGAACTATCACCGAGTAACATCGTCTGCTAAGTCTGAGCTGCCGGTCTTCCCAGTGCCAACATATTTGGCCAATGTCAGAGCGATTTGGCTAAGTGGGCTCAATCAACTGCTTTCAGTCTATTGTGGCTCATAATCCCTATTCAGGATGGAGTGTGCTGCAGCCTAATGAATGCGGTAATGGAATCCTTGTGTATGTTTTTCCACAGCAGGGCGCAGATTAGCATAAGTGTCATATTCTGTAGGCTTGCCCACTCTTATTTCTTAGGCGTTGCATATGCTGGGAACTTTTCAACTGGATAATAATACGATGAATATGGCCCACATATGCAGAGAGAGCACAGCATTTTCAGAAAGCAATCTGTAATAAAATCTCACCTGGAGGTGCATTTTGATAGATTTACTTTGCACTTTTCCTTTAAAAAAAAAAAAAAGTAATATTTTACACCATAGATCCTGTAATCTGAGAAAGGAAGAATTAGGTTGAATTTCATGCAGAGTTTTAAAGCATGTTGTCATTTTTGACCAAGGGGTTGAGGAACACTTTATGGTTCTCCCCGTTTCCCATACTCAGAGCAAGTTCAAAGCTCTATTTGCATGTCATGATTACTCAGAGCTGATGTTCTGTTCTCAGAGATGCCAAATGGGAGGGAAAGATACTCTTGATGGGAAAATTTCATGGAGAGAAAGTGAGGAGAGAGGGTGGGGAGACTGAAAAAGCTAGTTCACATTGTTGTTCTACTTTAAGGCTTAGAAGCTAAATGGAAAGGCAGGCTCCATTTTTCAAAGGGAAACTTTTCAAAAGGCATTTTCTTCCTATAGTCCCAAGGAAGGCATGCCTCAGTAAATACGAATGAGATTATTTTAAAGTCCCTTAAGACAGGAATTAGACCTCATCGCTCCTCCACTATTTTGTACTGCTAGCAAACGACTGTCAAACTTTCTGACTCTAAGGGATAAGTAATGGTCCCCAGCGTCTGTGACTTCAGCAAAACGTAGAATAAACGCAGCAGCTCCCTTTTTTTCTGCGACGGATGGGAAGGTCGGTGTAGTCTGAATCATTGGCCTCCTTAGGCCATAAGGATGAAATTCCATAGATATTTTTATTCTAATTGCTCTATGATTTGGCCCATGCGGCCAGTGGGTGAAGGGCAGAATGGCAGGTTAAGGGTGAGCGAACGCCCAGTGAACCTGACTCCTCCATGTCTCCTTAGGGAAGAGGGTGCTGCTTCTGAGAGCCCCCAAATTTATGACTTGATTAAGGAGAGTGTAGGTCCATGGCACGCACACCACTTAAGTGGTGGTTTAGTATGAGTAATCAAAGAGGTTATCCTGGCACCCAGTAAGTATCAATATATATAGGCCAGAATAGAAAAGCATGTCTTGATGCTTTTAGGCATGGCGACAGGGGACCAGTCTGAGCCTATCAATTAGCCTAAGGTTAGTGCTACCTCTATCTCATGTTTTAATCTCCTCCTTTCTGCTATGTTAAAGAAATTATATCTGTGGCTGAAATAACATTTAGAAATGAAATTG
The DNA here is from genome assembly GCF_004115265.2 of Rhinolophus ferrumequinum. Classification (NCBI taxonomy): domain Eukaryota; kingdom Metazoa; phylum Chordata; class Mammalia; order Chiroptera; family Rhinolophidae; genus Rhinolophus; species Rhinolophus ferrumequinum. The sequence goes on along the minus strand of NC_046296.1, from coordinate 23,926,655 downwards.
TTTGCCAAGTGAATGAGACAATCAAACCAGTCATTTAGAGTTGGGGATTAAATATGAACCTCATTTACCTTTATTATCCTTACATTTCTCGCTAATCATCATAACTCAGACTATTTAAATGTCATTGAAAACGTAGCCAGTAATGGAATGTCATTAATATTTGTTTGTAATGATTCCCGACTGGGCTGAGCAAATCTTAAGAAAGCCAGCCCGTCTCCTTTTTTCGGGAAGTGGGGTAAACCAAGTTGGAGGATCTAGGCATCCCTTCTTCGTGCCTTCATCGACAATCAAATTCCAGCTGCCAGCTTTCTGCCCAAGCATCTCTTCTTTGCAAAGTGATCAGCAGACCAAGGCTTTCCAAAAGAAAATGCTTCAGCAGTTGCCTCCATGTGAACATATCTTTAAGAGTCAACTTTCCAGCAACAAATGCCACCAAGCTGGTTAACTGAGGCCACCGACTAGAAATTTCAAAGAAAGCAAACTCCTCCCCTGCCCCCACCTCCAGCCCCTTTTAATCTCATCCCCATTCCCTCGAATGTGGTAGAAAGAGAACTGGGTGGCAAGAGTATTTAAGTCTCTGAGGAAAAGGGCTGTTAAGTCGACCTTGGTAACTTAACTGAAACAGTATATGTGTAAATCCATCGAAAATCCCTGGCCTTTTACAACTCCTGTCCCAATGGAAATCAGATCATAAGACTGTTTACAAGAGACCACGATTCATTTGGATAAAAACCCATGACAGCGCAGCCCAGGATTATTTGAAATTTTAGTAACCTAAGCTTTAAAAATATTCTAAAAGCAAAATAACGAGGGGCAGGTAATTGCCACGGGCTAATTATTTATGATATTTCATATACATAATCGGCGAACAATCTCCGTAAATGTCAGCTTGTGGCACTTTGGCAATCACTTGTAATTTTTATTGTTTAAAGAAATGTCAGCATTTCCATTTTCCACAACTTTAGTTAACCTGGGCCCTACACTTGGCTAAATGGGCCGCCAGAAGAGCATTTTACACTGCCGTTTCATAGCCTTTTATAGCTTCATAGCTGACCCAGTCCCTGGTTTAGCTACAATTTAGCTAAAAAAAAAAAAAAAAAGAAAAAAAAAAGAAAGCATAAGGTGTACAAAAGAATTGAAATTACAATTAAAAATGGTAGATGCATTTATGATTTTTCTGAACATGTTGATTTCACTCATATTTTGGTTTGTCTTTTCCTAAGATTGGTGGAAAATTCAGACTTGGAAATTTGTTTGCTCCATTGGTTTGTTCCTTTTACTCTTCTTTCCAAGCTACTTGGAAATAATTACTGTGAACAAATGAACTCCACTAGAAGACTCCTTAGTAGTCCAGAGACTTAGTAATCCAGAGAGAAGAAGGGAGAGCAGAAGGCAATCATGAGGATGGATAATACCAGAGCCAGGTGGGTCTGAAGCCCACGACGACCACCGAGTAACTTCAGGTTGCTCACTTCCTTCTCTGCACTCTGCCTCCAGTACCCACGGTGATACAGACGCTTCCTAAGGAGGCTCGAAATTCCATTTATACTTCAGTGAGAATCACCTGGCTGCCCTGGTCAGTCCCTCAGTGTGGCTTTACTACAGACAGCGGTACTTAAGCTAGGCAGGTTCCCGACATCAGGAAGAGCCTTAGAGAGGTTGAGATGGAGAGGTTACCTGGTCCGGGCCTTGCAGTTTTGTTTTTCTCCACTTCCAGACCCGAGCCCTCTGCTGCACGCAACCATGCACCTCTGGGTCCTCGTCAGGCCAAGGAGCATCCCAGCTTGATCCCCTCTTTGTATTTATTGGAGCCGGAGGTACTGGAGCAGCGCTGTGTAATTTGTGCCCAGCATTGTTCAATCCAGATGTCTGTTGGGACAGAAAGAATAACCCAGAACCCTGGAACGAACTGGGTCCCAATGATCAATACAAGTTACTACTCAGTGAATGTAAATTACAGCAAACTGAAGGAAGAAGGTCCAGTCTTCTAACTGGAATGTTTCACTATAAAGCTGCTTAGAATGATGGTCTTCCAGAAGCCGTCTGCACAATTTTCCACTTGACCAGGCAATAGTTCCCCTCCAAATGCATGAATGCATGTTGGTGTATTCTGTTGGAGTTTATACTGATTAATAAATATCTGAAACTTGAAAAAAAGAACAGAAAAAAAGAAAGGTTGAGGCAGAAGGGCAGGGGCTACACTTCCCAACTCTGAGCTGAAGGCTAAGCAAGACAGTGGTCAGCATGGAATCTGACAAGCGAGGAGTGCAGAGCAGGGATCTGAAACCTCACGGATAAAAACGGGAACCACTGGGTAGAGAGAAGCAGAGGAGTCTGGGAACAACGTGGGCAGCAATAGCAGCCTCCCCTTTCAAGAGAAAGGCGGAGCAACCGCTGTCTGAATAGAGAGGAAAGAGCTTTGTGAAAAATGGGCAGCAGGGCTGCTCCCTGGGCAGGGCTGTCTCTAGGTGGAGCCAGCATGGAGATCAACATCCATGGTCTCCAGAGCCCGCTCACCCTGTCGTGTTTACCCTACCTTCTTTCCCTGGACCTGGCAGTTTAAGGAACTCCATCATTGGGGTCTTCTTCTCCATGAGTGGGTATTAAAAGTCCTATACTTAAAGCAAATCTCATACTTAGAATCAAAAAGGTTTTGGTATAGAGCTTCAAAAGTAGATAAAAGGGATGGCAGGTGGGGCAGTGGGCAAGGAGGAAAGATAAGAGAATGCGAAAAGGCTGTCAGTGAATGGGAGTGAAAAAAAAGTTTGTACTGGCAAATGCTCACCTGCTGGCAATTCAATGGGGAAAAAGTTATCTGAAGAACAGAAGACATCAACACTTGCTTCACTGAATCCAACGAAAAATTGAAGTATTATTGAGGATTCAAGGGAAATAAGTTGAAATGTATGGACTCTAAGGTTAGCCTGGTACCATGTTTAGACTTTTTTGGCATTCTGGATATAAACTTGTATTCTTTAAAAACTTTATACCCTTTAAAAAATCATATTTGGCTTCTAAAAGGAATTATGTATTTCTTTGGAACGTTGAAAATAAATTCCTCAGCATTATTTTGTCTTTGCAAAGTGGGTTTCCGCCCCTCCCCTGCTCCTTATAGAGCTATGCATTGTATTTAGTAAGTGCAGATTTGAGCGATTTTATTCAGGTCTGAAAGAATAGAGACAGTTGTGAAAAAATGAAATCTCCTCGTGTTCCTGTTTGGAATGAACGCCGTAAGATGAAAATTCTCTAGGGGGACATCGCGAAACCCGTAGTCAATGCTAACGTTGCATCACACTCTTCCACCGCCAGTGAAGACAGAATGAGTAAGGGAGGGCATTTACAATGAATGATAGAAGGAATCAAAATTACTGGTAAAGGAAGGCTCAGTAATTGAGGGGCAAATGAGTTCTCATTGAGCCATGAACCAGTGGGCCACATGTTTCGTATATTTCTGTTTATTTTGGGAAAGTATGATACTTGGATCCTGAATTTGGCTAGTGCAAAGTTTTAAAAGCAAACATATTTTCCATTTTAGGCGGACACATCTCAAAACTTTTTTCCTTTAGTAATACAGAGCATGTCTATGTTCTATTCTGGTAATAGCTTTTAGTCTTCTTATATCAGTGTTTTTAGTCTTAAACCACTGTAATCCTTTTTGGACTGCAACGGAAACATAAGTACTAATTTCCAAAATCCATGAAAGACCATGTTAGTGAAGTTCAAGAACTGAGAAAGATGTCTTTTAGAGCATTAGAAATGTGTTCAGGTCAACTAATAGTTTTCTGAAAAAAATTTCCCCCGGTTTTTAGTTGATCAAACATCAACCATGAATCGTAGTTCAATAAATTTACGTGTTGATTGAAAAACACTTTTTTCATCAGGCCATGATACAGTTGTGTTTTTTCAACTCTTTGAACACAGTGATGACATATGATCTCTTTACATCTCTCTCACCCTAGAATGTTATCCTGCTTTTATTATCTTGTTACCACTATTATAAAGTGGCATCAACCCAAGATTGTGTTCTCTGATTGTTTTACATATGGTTTCAGTGAGAATAGGGCACCTTAAGCTGCAGTGACAACTGACTGCCAATCACCAGGGGCCCAGGCTGGTCGAGACTCCATCTCAACACCTGGTTTATGGCAAATTATGCACTGGAGCTTAAAGCTTTCCCCAGGAATGAACATGTATCGCTGGCATACACATTTCATGGGCAAAAGCGAGTCACATGAACACCGAACTTCAGAGGGGCAGGGAAATGAAATCCCTGCCATTTACTTAAAAGGAAAACTGGAAAACTTGGAAACAGTATCTATCCTTCTTCTTATCTCCTCTACTTTATTAGACTTTCCTGGAGGCCAGAGACCAAGTCATACTTCACTTGAAATTTGTGTCGCACAGTGCTTCACAAGACCCATATTATTTATAAACGATTGTAATTTGAATAAAAAGCAAAAGACAGGGATATTTTGAAGATTAAGGTGCTGCAGCCTCCATATCAGTCATGTATTTATTAAGTGCCTACTGTGTACAATAACAGCTATCATTTACCAAGCTCCTACCGGTAATATGTAAAAATCTAAACTAGTTGATTTTTTTATAGTTTCTCTAATCTGGAACACAACTATGAGAGGAAAATTTTCTCACTCCAATGCAAGACACTGCATTATTGAGAGATTAACTAACTTGTCTGAAGACACTCGAGGGCAGTAGAGGCAGAATAAGAACCATGTGTGTCAAACGTATATGGTCCTGATTTATCTACTCCAGTGCTCCCAAGAGTGGAGCGCTAGCCTTGCTGCTTCTCAAGCATCCCTGCTTGAGATCTATGGACTTGCTGTTCCCTCTACGTGGAAAGTCTCATCTCCCGTAATGGCTTTTCCCTCGCCATCTTCAAGTCTTTGCTTCAATACTACGCCTAGTCTCACCACACTATTTAAAATTTCAAAACCACTCCTCCCCAGCCAAACCCAGCACTCCCTATCCTCTTCTCCTGCGCTATTCTGCTCCAAAGGGTTGTCACCATCTGGCATATTATGTATTTTGCACTTATTTTGTTCATTGTCTCTTTCCCCAACTGGAACCTAATAAGAACAGGGATTTGGGTCTGTTTTCTCCACTGCTGTACCGTCCCCCCACCCCCAACGCCTGGAACATTGCCTTACACATGATAGGTACTCACTCAACATCAAATGGATGGATAAGTGAATGATACAATTACACCTAGTGGGATAAAACAAACACATTTATAATTTACAGTTATTTACTGCAGTATCAGAAAAAGTTTAGCACATCAAACCACACTTTCGAAGATATTGTTGGTAGAGATAGCACATTTCCTTACACAATAATTAAATGCTCTATATCTTAGTCTGACTAGAGGTTGTATGTGTATACACATATGAAAACTCATTAAGCAAATACACCTAAGATCAGCTCATTTTACTCTATGTTATTCTTCAATTTAAAAATAGGAACATTCAAAACAACCAAAAAAAAAAAAAACTATGGTAAAGAAAGCCTAAATAAATAAAAATATCAAGTATTTGATCCTTTGGGCAGTCGTTGGATGTAGAAAAAATCACAAATGATGAACCTTTGGTAAGCACATTGCTGGATCTTGCTGTCTGTCTCTCAGAGATCTACTTCAATTGTGAAGGGTTGGGGAGATGGAGGGACAAATGACAGCATCTTGCCACATAAGGCATTTGTCATCTGAGTGATTCAGACAACAAGTGGTGTGTGATTTCAGAGGAGAAGAATCTTGTAGAATGCAGAGGGGTGACGGGAGTTGGTCCTCAAAGAATGGGCAGGGCACAGAGAAGCAGATGCCACAGAGGTAGACATGGGAAGTGACTTTCAGAAGCCAGCTCTACCAGTCAGCTCTCTGAATGCTGCACCCAGCTAGCTCCCAGAGGAAAGGAGGACCAGCTCCTTTCTGCTCCTTGCGGAGTGCCTGGCATAAGGATGCCGTGGGTCCCACCTTCTCTGCTCTGAAGCCAGGACCATAGGCAGAGCCTTCTTCCCTGAGGAAACTCCCTTTGGACTTTGAGGTCTGTGGTGCCTTCGTCTGCCTGCTTTCACCAGGGGGGTCTCAGGGACAAACACTCTGGTTGCCAGCACCATTTCTGACCTCCAGCTACTGCAGAGAAAGCCACAGAACACAGGACAACCACTGAGGCAAAACAGCCATTGAACCATAACAAAAAAGACAAAAACAAGGAAGTGAATTCCTTCTCCTGTGCCAGCTTCCCTTCCAAGGATCTCCTGGTTCAGGCCCTGTGGAGCAGGGGGCTGCAGCCGTAAACTGAAGCTGTAGCTGGGGAAGATACATTTTCTGCGATGCAGTGTCATTCACCAGGAGTTGGCCTCAGCACAACACCCCGTTCTGCACAGATGCATCAAAGGCTCCAGAGTCATTGTTCTCATCTTTCATTTGCATGACACTGGCGAGTTACTGACAAAATAATCATCATCATCAAGTGTTTCCCTTGAGAGTGTCTTAGTTTGTGTCCAATTAAAACTAGATACTCAGATTTGGCGCCTGGCTCCATCTTCCAAATGGCTTTTGTGCTTCTTGGCTGCATTCTCACCAGGGAGGAAACCGCTGGCAGGGGAAGCGAAGGGCGGCGTGAGTCACCCTCCAGAGGGCCGTCCTTTGAAGCCAGCTCCCTGCACCACCTCCCCAGATGCACCTTCAAGACGCTTGGTCTCCTTTCATCCTGGTTCAAGTCTCAAAGAAAAGAAAATGTAACTTTCAAATATATTTATGATGGAAATGCAAGCTCATTAAGAAGAAGGAGAGGGAGGGAAAACTGGTTACTCTTAGAGCCACCTGATTGTTCTCAGTTCCTCCAGCTTAATTGTTTGGAAGGAAAGAAAAAAATCGAGAGGGGAAAAAAGAAAAAGGATAAGGCAAGCATTTTTGCCCTCTCTGTTTTAGTAAGAAATTCCTTCATTCTGATGCAAACCAATTACATTTGGATTGTACTTTTTGAAATTACGGACGCATTAAGCTCACTGGCAGTGATTTTCAAACTTGTCTGACATTCTGTTTATACACATTCAAGGGAGACTTATCAGAACTGACCTGAAAGCCCAGAATGTGCTAGAACATGTGTCTTTCCAAGAAGCTTTTGTTACTTTAGGCACCAGAAAGTGTGCCTTATCACACTTCCTTCAGGAAGCCTGCCTCAGAGTCAGAACAGCACAAGGAACTCATTTCCCTTAATTATTTCACATTTATCTCTTTCTCCCCAACATAAGGCTCTTTGGGGACAAGGACAGTGCAGTTGTGTCCATCATGGGCTCACCATCAGCCGTGATAAGACCTCATGGAAGGGCTGCTTTGTAGTTCCAAGAAGTGATGGTACCTCATGGCTCTGATGGAGTTTTTGTTAAGCCTATCCACTCAGCTCTCTTGTTCCACCAATTCTTGCATAAGATTCCGTTTGAACAGGAACCACTGAATGCCAAATCCATCAATCACTTCGGATTCACATATCCCACTAACCTCAGTACAGACCTGCTGACAGTTATATGCATATATAACCCAGTAGTGAGATTTTCTTCACCTCTCCATTCACCATCAAGCACCAGAATTGCATCCAAGAAACTCCTAAAAACCCATGCTCTGTTAGAAGCTCCGCCGCATTAACCCAACCTCCTCTCTCTTTACTTTTTTCTCTAAGCCCTAAATTACTTTGCATATTTTGGCCTCATTCATTGTAATTATTCTCTAGTCATTTCATAACATTAAGTGAGATGATCCATACTAAAATGTAAACCGTAATATACTCTCTAAAGGCATATTACTTGTATTATTGAGCTTTGAATTAAAGGAGTAGCCTTCCATTTCTTTATCATTACCCATTAGCATTAAAAGAGTGCCCTGCATAGAGCAGGGTTACAGTCAACACTCCTGTACTAACTAGCCAGTCGTGGAAAGTCAGGACAAGCCAGCATACAAGTGACCTAAGGGCTAGGGCAGCCCTACCTGGGGGGCAGAGTTGTGATGAGGTTAGAAAGAAGTCTCTGGAGTCAGCCGACCTGGGTACAAATTCTGGAACCACCCGTTCCTGCTTGTAAACTCAGACAAGTTACTATTTCTAAGCTTCAGTTTACTCATCTGTAAAATGGGAGGAATAACGAACCTCGTGGAACATTGTAAGGATTTCATGAAACAATAACTGCTGCGTAGGAATTATATGAGGAACAAATGTACTAACCTCCATAAGCATTTAGTAAAGGACGGGATAAATAGTAAGCACTCAGGAATGAAATCATAGCTATTCCTGTTATTACCAGAGACAAACATCACACACTGCAGGTGTCCCAGTGCCTATTCTGGAAGTTTTCATATCACCAGTCACCTTTGCCAGAAGCTAAGGAAAATTACAATATACCTATGTACCTCTGAAAAAAAGTGGGAAACAAACCCCCTGTATGCACACCTAAGGCACGGTAAGTCTCTCTTACTAGTGTGTGAACCAGGTGTGAACATGTCTGCACCCACCATGGCAAAATGAAACACTGTCTTTAGCTATAGAGCAAGACCAGGACACTAGCAACTAAAATATTAATGTGGGGTATCTCTGAATAAAGGAACTGTAGGAGCACCTGTCTGGGTTCTAAGCTACAAGCAACAGAAACCTCCTCTGCTTGATTTAAGCAGAAAAATAATTTACTGAGTGGCTAGTGAGGAGCCTACGGGGGCATTGGGGAATCTGAAGGGCATCCTGGGAACACAGGCAGACACAAGGGACGCTCTCGGCAGCCAGGACCACAGCCAAAGTCAAATCACCGGGTCTACAGGGTAGACTCGTGCCTCTGCCATCTGACACTGGATGCCCCAACAGGCATCACTGCCACTCCCAGCACTGGACTGAGACCACATCCCATCCCTGCGGGCACTGGAGGACGGCTGTGGTTGATCCTACCACTGACTGAGATGAGTGGTAGGATCACTCTGCCTGCTTCTTATGTCACTCAGTCCAGATTCAAACAGCTAACCAGGATAAGTGTCTGCTGGCACAACGGTACATGCCGCATCCTCACCTGACTCCTAAGACTCACACTGTGAGAACTTCTCCCCCCTCAAAAAAAAAAAAAAAAGGCCTCAAAAGCTGGACAGACAAAAGAATGGCAAATACTTTCTATAATATAAATGATTTTTAAGGTTCTCTTCCTATTTGTTTTCTACAATGTATACGTACACATATACGTTTGTGATCACATGCAATAATAAATGTACTTTATTTTTAAAGGTACAACTTCTATTTTTTAAGGTATTTTAGGTCTTTATAGACATCATTCAAAATCCATGAAATTTTTTGGGGCGGGCAGTTGGTGAGCTCAGTTAGATAGAGTGCGATGCTCATAACACCAGGGTTGCTGGTTCGATCCCCGCATGGGCCAGTGTGAGCTGCGTCCTCCACAACTTGATTGAAACAACTACTTGACTTGGATTTGATGGGTCCTGGAAAAACACACTTAAAATAAAAAATTTTTAAAAGTTAAAAAAAAAATCCATGAAGTTTTCAAAGGATAAAGGATAAGTAGTCAAAGGAACAGCTGAGAAGACCATTGAGTGGGGCACTAGGGGCGTATGTATATTTGGATTTTAAAATGTAGCGAGAACGAAATGATCAAGAGGCCAAATTGAAAAACTATGTTTGACACCTTTTTTCCTTCCCCTGCTCTGAAAGCAGGGGGATATCTAATTGCTTCTGTTTCCTCCAATAATAATCCCATAAATAACAGAAAGGCCTAGTGTGACTCTATTCCCTCAGTATCAGATAACTATCTTGACTGTTTATGCAGTCGATGCATTAATTTTAGTGCAGGCTGGCTTTTTATTTCTTTGAAAGGAGCCTCGGACAAATCCTCTTTGAGCTTTGCATTGAGCTCGGCTTTGCAGCCAAAATAAATTAGTAAAGTCTAGAACTTTGTTTTCAGAGTTTGTCAAGTTCTTGCCAGTGAAATCTTTCCTCCCGTTCCAGATGTTGTGGTTTTCTTGACTTCAGTTTCTCTTTTCCTGCCACATGAAAATTCCAGCTTCTTTGGGAGATTTCATGGGAAGCCAGAGAAGGGTGGACACAGCTCACCTGCTCAAACATGACCCCAAGGAATGATTTAAATACAGGTACTGCCTCAGCCCTTTGGGCTGAATCATTACGTAGATACATTAACTTTCTTCTGATAATATAAACTGTGTTTCTTTTATGCTTGGTGTGGGTGGAGTGAGGGGTCCAATGGGGCAAATTAAGAATTATTCTATTCCAATCAAAATATCCAGATTATTGGACAAATCTTAATTTGAGGCTTGAGCTATTCAGGGAATGGTCTCAATGTTCCACTTCTCTGTGTGTAACACAGACAAAAGCAAGCACACAGCCAAGGAGACCACAGCCACTCAGCAGACCCAGAGTGACATCTTGAGCTACAAGACTGGTTTGGGGTATGGAATAAGACACAGTTTTACTGCATCAAAATATAGCCACTATGTTCTTAGACTAATATGACCCGTTAACCAAGAGCATATAAATAAATTTGGATTTCTTTTGGCTTCTTTAAAATTTCAGAGGCAATATTATCTTCTACTGAGACCTACACAAATTGTAACTTGAGGAAGAAGTAAATTATTGAAAGAACACTGGTGATTTGTTCAAAGAGCGATTTTTTTTGAACACTCACTTTTTATAGTTTAATATTCTGTAGATTTTAAATGTGGTTTATTGTATCTGTATTTTATAAATTTATGTATTATGTATATATGTTATGTGTGTGTGTATATATATATATACATGCATACATACATATATATATATATATATATCTTTGAGTTTCATATATTTTTAAATTATCCCTAGTTTGATATTCTGAATGTACCCATCTCAGCCTTATTTTTGTCATTAAGCTAGACTATTAGAATTTTTATCCTCTTTGAGGGTTGAAGATTGTGTTTTGAAGACCACCACCTGCAAGTCTTTTAGGAGGTGCCATCGGTACTCTTTCTGACATTTTAATAAATAGGAAAATAAATGCTGCCCACCAAATTGTCTAATGTCAACACTTACCTCATCCAAAATGAGTGAGTCAGTTTTAATGGATTTTACAGCATGTGCTGAGTTACCTTTTTTTCAACACTAACTTATCCAACTTTTCTCCCCAGGCATTAACTTTAGAAACTATAACTTGCCCCAGTGTCCTTATCTGTATTATGAGGAGGGTAGACGTAATCATTGCTACATCATCTTTCAGCTACAAGTTTCTATGACCGGGAATTCCTCTGAATTTTAGTTTCTTTATCTGTAAAAGAAGAAGGTTGATTGCACACGTAAAGTAATATCGTGCAGGATTTGTCTTCCTCTGTCTGGCTTATTTCTCTTAGCATAATACCCTCACGGTCCATCCACGTTGTCACAAATGGCAGGATTTCCTCCTTTCTCAAGGCTGAATAATATTCCTGTGTGTGTGTGTGTGTGTGTGTGTGTGTGTGTGTGTGTACATACCACATCTTTTATCCATTAATCCACTGATAGATGAATACTGTATAGTATCACTTATACTATGTGGAATCTTTAAAAAAAAAAAAAAGTCAAACTCATAGAAACCGAGAATAAAAAAGTAGTTGCCATGGGTGGGGAAAATAGGAAGAAGAGGTTGGTAAAATGTACAAACTTTCAGCTATAAGATGAATAAGGTCTGCGGATCTAATGTAAAACACGGTGACGATAGTTGATGACACTGGATTGTATAATTGAAAATTGCTAAGAGAGTAGAACTAAAATGTTCTCATTTAAAAAAATATGTGAAGTGATGGATGGGTTAATTAACTAGACAGAGGGAGTCCTTTCACAATGAATATGTGTATCAAAACAACACAATGTACACTTTAAATATCTTAAATTTTATTTGTCAATATACCTTAATAAGGTTGAAATAAAAATAAGTCAATTTTAAAAAATTTTTTATAAAGAAGAAAGTTGAACTATGGAGTTTTTTAGTTTCTTTGTAATTATTATAAAACTAATATTTGCCTGTTTGAAAAAATTAGACAGCACAATATTTCATGAAATAAAATAGTACATTTCCCCCCATTTCTTTTTTGTTTAATCTATCTCCCCAACCTATGCCCCAGAAATAACCACTGTTCACATTTCTTTTATCATTCCAAACATTTCTGGGCTTATTCAAACATTTTATATTATACTTTAAAATGCAAATGGAATTATATAGGGTATTTCTCTGACCTCCTTTTTTAAAAACAATGTATAGTAAACACCTTGCCTTGACAATTCATACAGGCACATCTCCTTTTTATCAGCTATATAATGTTCCATTTAATGGTTATGCATCATTTATTTAATTCGTCTTCTATTGTAAATACTTAAGTTGTTGCTATGGTCTGAATGTCTGTGTCCATCCAAAATTTATATGTTGAAAACTTAATGTTCAAGATGCTGGTATTAGGAGGCAGGGTTTGGGGGGAGATGATTGGGTCATGAGGGAGCCCCCATGCATGGGATTAATGCTCTTTACAAAAGGCCTCCGACAGCCAGCTAGCTCGTTTTGCCATGCGAGGATAAAATGAGAAGCCTGAGACCCAGAAGAGGGCCCTCACTCGCCCGTACTGGCAGGCTGGTCTCAGACTTGCAGTGCAGGAAGTGTAGGAAATAAATCTCTATTGTTCATAAGCCACCCAGCCTGTGGTATTTTGTTATAGGAGCCCAAATGGACTAAAACAATTGCTTATTTTTTTTACTTGAAACAGATGATTTCTAAGATCCCTTTCAGTGCTAAACTTCTCTAATCACACACCTATTCCTTAGTTTCCTGCATTTTCTGCATTCATTCAACAAATATTAATGAGGATATATCATGTGGCAAGAACTTCAAATGAATGTATTATGAATAGCCAATTTGAACATGCTGTGATTAGTGTATTTCCCATATGCAAGCAGACCCAGTTTCCAGTAGGTTCCTTCTTAGTAGCAACCAGAAAAGAAAAACAAAAAACAAAAACAGACTATAGATAACAAGGCTTATTTGATGACAAGTAGATTCTGTAGAGTAATTCTATGTGTATTCAAAGAGCACATCTTTTAGATTATTTATTTTATTCTTCACAATCAGTAGACTATTGCCTTTGGGATAGTATTATTATTAATAAGAACAAGACAGTCTTAATTATAATTATTAATAAGACATTATCTATTGCAGATTTCTTGCTCACTATGTAGCAGTACCAAGTGCTTCACATGCATTTTCTCTGAATCTTATAAAATTTCTGCATGATGGATATCAATGTCCTCGTTGTACAAAGTAGGAGAGAGTAGGAAAGCCAATATTCCTTGACTATTCATTTTTTTGCTCACTAAGTTGCCCCAGTGCCACTTCAAGTACACCAAATGCAAGCTTTCTATAAAGCCTTAGCTAGAGATTTAAAAAGGAAAGCAGAGATTAGATAAGGGAGAGACCACAGAAAAGGCCTACGGCTAGATTAATATTTAATATACTTTGAAAACTATTAAACCACCACCAACTCCAATCTCAAGCTTTTATAACACCCTTGGGTTGAGATATTCTCAATCGTTGCTTCAGCACGTGATTTGAAATCCTGGTCATCAGGATGCTGGTTTTCAGTTCAGTTTTATTTTGCATTTACTGAGCAACATTTTGCTATAAGAAGTGAAGATTTCCCCTCTACCTAATTATACAGCAGCATCTCACACTGTACTCTGCTATAAACGCATTTCCCTACATGCCAGTCAACACTCAATTATCCACGTGAGGATCATCCATGTCGGAATTGTCTCTTGCTAATTTTTAATCCCCAAATAAATTTTGCCTACTGCCCAGGGTGGCCTTTCTTGGCAGCTATGAGTGTCAGTTCAGAAAGTCAAGCTAATATTGACAATTATGTGCATAGGATCTAATTAAAGGATGTGACTCTGCTGCCAAAAAATTTTTTAAAATTAAGCATATCATACCTCCTGAGGCCACACAACAATGATTTGGGGATTATCTGTTGCCTTGGATTTTCTGCACTCCCACTCCCTCCCACTGGCATGTAGGATTGAGAACTGGCTGCCCGGCATATTTTCAATGACTGTTTTAGGAGTGAAGCTGTTGATTAGCAAAGGACTGTTGTCATAGCACATGTCAAACTCGGTAATTATCATATTTTCTTACAACAAGTTCTACAGCTGCTCTTCTATGGTTCATTTGTCTCTAAAACTTGGGAAATAATTGCTTTTGGTCAGGAGTTTACAAGAGCAAAACCAACTATTCGAGTCCGAATGATTAGATACACTGCCCTTTCTAGGCAATAATCAAATCAGGACCTGAAGGTAATTTTAAGTCTTCTAAAGCCATACCCAGCTACTCCTTTATGAGAACATTATGTAATTAATGGAACCAGATCTTTCAGTGCTAAATTTTCCCAACCGCTTCACAGGAGAATGTTCTGGTAAAGACAGAGATTGAGGCCTTGCGTTTTCTGAAAGCAAAACAAACGGAAAAAAAAAAAAAGTGAACTGTTCTAGCTAAAGGAGAAATTCTCGGGTACTTGAGAGCGGTAACTACCCAGTAGGTCCACTGAGCAAAGACGTGCCTGGCAAAACTGCCAGGCCTTCCCAACAAAAAAGAGGGGTTTGGGTCCTTGTGAAAGGAACAAGTAGAGCAGAACAACCAGAAAATGGCCAGCTTCATTTACAATGCACAATCCTTAGGACCAACACACAGTTTGTGTTCTACTCTGTACTGTTTATGTTAGCTTGAAATTGCTTTGACTCTTAAATTTTTGAGTTAAATTGATGCTCTGAAGTAATTCACAGCATTTATCCTATAATTGCCCACACCCCCTCATTGACCACTTAGAGGTCTGAGGACCTGCAGTCACGAAGCAGAGCTCTTAAAACACCCCTCTCTAGTGATGCAGTTTCAGATACCAATTTGGGCAGCAATGAAGATAGCACCGGGCCCCCAAAATGCACGAGGACACAGGTGCCCAGCATCCTGACTTCCTGCTTCTCAACTGTGGGAGAAACAAGATTTGTTTTCTCTTAGAAGTGTAAAAAATTGAGTATATTGATGGGTATATTGAGTATACTCAATATACTCAATTGAGTATATTGAAGGGGCTATGATGTTACTGGTTCAGTTGTGTATTCCCCTTGTGGGTATGTTTCCATATCACATTTGACTGAGGGACAACTTTGACATTAAAAACAATTACTTTCCCAATCTCTCCATTTGTTATTGTGGAATGTTTTATATCTTCCCCAGCCATTCTTCCTTTTTTAAAGATTTTTATTCAAAATATAACTAAATGATATATGAGTTTCAGGGTACACCATAGTTATTCAACATTTATAGACCTAAAGAAGTGATCACCGTAAGTCCAGCAACCGTCTGACACCGTACCACGCTATCACAATGTTATTGGCTATATTTCCCATGCTGTACATTGCAGCCCCGTGATTTAGACCTGGAAATTTGAACCTCTTATTGCCCTTCACCTTTCTCCTCCCCTTTAAAATTTTTCAACTACGGTTGACATTTAATATTATTTCATATTAATTTCAGGTGTACAACATAGTGATTAGACATTTATATAATTTAAGAAGTGATCCCCCTGACTAGTCTAGTACCTGGGACTATACATAGTTATTAACGTATCATTGACTACATTCCCTGTGCTGTACTTTACATCCCCATGACTATTTTGTAACTACCAATTTGTAATTTTTATTAATTCCTTCGTCTTTTTCACCCAGCCCCCCGACCCCACTCCCATCTATCAACTCAATAAACTAGTACCCATCTGACACTTACATAGTTATTACAATATTATTGACTATAGTCCTTATGCTGTACCCTACATCCCCATCTACTGTGTAACAACAAATTTGTACTTCTTAATCCCTTCCCCCTGATTTTCACCCACACCCCCAAACCACCTCTCATCTGGCAACCATCAACATATTTTCTGTATCTATGAGTTTGTTTCTGTTTTGTTTGTTTATTTTGTTCTTTAGATTCCACATATACACAAAATCACATTGCATCTGTCTTTCTCTGTCTGACATACTCTACTCAGCACAGTACGCTCCAAGTCCATCCATGCCTCCACAGATGACGAGAACCCATTCTCTTCCATGGCCCGAGCAATAATCCATTGTATGTATGTACCACATACTCTTTATCCATTTTTGCATCGACGGATACCTAGGCTGCCTCCACACCTAGGCCATTGTAAACAATGCTGCAATGAACATATGGATGCACACGTCCCCTCAAAGTAGTGTTTTGGGTTTCTTCAGATAAATACCCTGAAGTGGGATTACTGGGTCCTTCTTTGTCTCTTCTTATAGCCTTTGTTTTAAAGTCTATTTTGTCTGGTATAAGTATGACTACACCAGCTTTTTTGTTTGTTTCCATTTTTATGAAATATCTTTTTCCATCCCTTTCTGTCAGTGTGTCTTTCAATCTGAAGTGCGTCTCTTATAGGCAACATATATAAGGGTTTTGTTTTCTTATCCATTCAGCTCTCCTGTGTCTTTTGACTGGATCATTAATCTATTTATGTTGAAAGTAATTTTTGATAGATAGGTAGCTATTGCCATTTATTATTCAGAAGTTTGATTTTTGTTTTTTTGTTTTTCATCTTAAAGAAGTCCTTTCTAACATTCCTTGTAATACTGGTTTGGTGGTGATGAACTCCTTTAGCTTTTTCTTGTCTGGGAAACTTTTTATTTGTCCTTCAATTTTACATGATAGCCTTGCTGGGTAGAGTAGTCTTGGTTGTAGATCCTCACTTTTCATCACGTTGAATATTTCCTGCAAATCCCTTCTGGCCTGCAAAGTTTCTGTTGAGAAATCAGCTGACAATCTTATGGGGGCTCCCTTATAAGTTAGTAATTGCTTTTCTCTTGCTGCTTTTAGGATTCTCTCTTTGTCTTTAACCTTTGTCATTTTAATTATGATGTGTCTTGGTGTGAGCCTTTTTGGGGTTTGGGACTCCCTGCACTTCCTGGACTTGTATGTCTATTTCCTTCACCCAGTTAAGAAAGTTTTCAGCCATTATTTCTTCAACTAGGTTCTCAATCTCTTGCTTTCTCTCTTCTTCTTCTGGTACCCCTATGATGTCAATGTTGTTACACTTCATGCTGTCCCAGAGGTCTTTTAAACTATCCTCATTTTGTTGGGTTCTTTTTTTCTTTTTGCTGTTCAGATTGGGTATTTTCTGCTACCTTGTCTTCCAAATCACTGATTCAGTCCTCTGCTTTACCTGATCTGCTGGTGATTCCTTCCTTCTGGTGTATTCTTAATTTCAGTTATTGTATTCTTCACTTCTAACTGGTTCTTTTTTATGGTTTCTATGTCCTTTTTTATGCTTGCTACTTCTTTGTTGAATTTCTGACTGAGTTTCTTGTAACCATTGTTTTGAACTCTTGTCTCTGGTTGGTTGTTTGCCTCCATTTTGTTTAGTTCTTTCTCTGGAGTTTTCTCCTGTTCTTTTATTTGGGATGGATTTCTTTGTTTCCTCATTTTGGCTGCCTCTCTGTTTGTTTCTATGTATGAGGTAGATCTGCTATGTCTTCCAGTCTTGGCTAGGTGGCCATATTTAGTAGGTGCCCTGTAGGGCCCTAGCACAGTCTCCCTGATCACCTGCACCAAGTGCTCCAGGAGTGTCTCTTGTGTTGGGCTGTGTGTGCCCTCCTGTTATATGAGGTGTGACAATTAAGTTTGCAAACCTGTTGCAATGATATTGCTAACCTTTTTTGATATCAGAGGGATTATTCATTATGAATTTGTACCAACTGGACACAGTTAACCAATTTACTATTTGGAAGTGCTGAAAAGGCTGCATGAAAAAGTTAGATGACCTGAACTTTTTGCCAACAATTCATGGCTCTTGCATCACGACAATGCACCAGCTCACAGGGCACTGTCTGTGAGGGAGTTTTTAGCCAGTAAACAAATAACTGTATTGGAACACACTCCCTACTCACCTGATCTGGCCCCCAATGACTTCTTTCTTTACCTGAAGATAAAGGAAATATTGAAAAGAAGACATTTGGATGACATTCAGGATATCAAGGGTAATACGACAACAGCTCTGATAGCCATTCCAGAAGAAGAGTTCCAAAATTGCTTTGAAGTGTGGAGTAGGTGCTGGCATCAGTGCATAGCTCCCCAAGGGGAGTACTTGGAAGGTGACCATAGTGATATTCAGCAGTGAGGCCTGTAGCACTTTTTCTAGGATGAGTTCACAAATGTAATTTTCAGAGCTTGTAGTTGAGCCTTGATTGCTATTGATATGTTAGTGAGTAGGATTGACCTTCAGACTGATTGGATGTGGGGTTTGGCCATGTCCACAGCTTATGGACTGCTGTGGCGGAGGGGGGGAGCTAATCCCAGTGAATGGAATTCACCCCAGTGGGCTCTGGTTTCTGTTGAGATCACCCTTAATGTATGCTGCTCTTGGGGCTAATTGGGCAGTGCTCTGCTGTGGTATGAAGCCAAACTCCAGGTATGTTGGTTCTGGGGCCTCTTGAAAGGGGTTCTGGTGCAGGCCTAGGTTACCCACTGCCTATGACCAGCCAGGGACTACTCGGTCAGAGTTATAGAGCAATCTGCAGTTTTTTGCTCCCTATGCTAAATCTAGAGACACATGAGAGAGGCCACATTACAAACCGAGGACAGCTGCCACCAGTACCGGGCCTGGGGTAGCTCTGCAAAAAGCCAGGATACCCCGAGTCCTGTTGCCACTTGTCAGCTGCCTTAACGTTCAGCTGCCGATAAAGCCTCGTGAGGTATGTGAGTTGGGTGAGGTAGAGTCTCAGGGAGTCACTAGAGTGGTAGAGTTGTGTTCACCAGATTAATGTAGATTCTGATTTTGTGCCAGTGCTGGAGCAACTCAGGAAAAATCTCAGAACACACCGAGCCAGTTGTTGCCTGCCTGGGGCCCATGGTCTCTGATAGTTTTCCAAGAAAGAATGCAATGTGGGCGGGGTTGGCTGTTTATGGAAAACAGGTGTTTGGGAAGTTGGGTGGGCCAGGGTCCCAGTGAGTTAGTACTTTGGAGCAACGGAGCTCACCCGACCAATCAGATTCAGATTTGGCTGTAAGCGTAGGGGGGTGGGCTCAACACATTAAACATGGCGTCAGCCTTCCTTCCTGCTCAGGAGAAAGACCCCACACAGGGAAAATGGTGACTGTCCTCCAACCCTGGCCTGAAAGCCACACACCTCAGTCTGCTCCCCATATGTCTCTAATGCCCCCCGAATAACCGTCCCACTGCTGGAGCCTAAGGTGAGTGCCTGCGAGCGAGTGAATCTGTGTGCGGGCCCTTTAAGAGGTTGTCTAGGTTTCCCGCAGCCTTCTGTCCTACCCGGATGGTTGGAATCCCCACTGTTTTTCACAGCCAGAAGTGGGAGCTCCTCTTCCTAGTATCAATACTCCAGACTGGGAGCCTGAAGTGGCACTGGGTTCCTTTGCTCCTCCGGGGGGAACCTCCACAGCTGAGGTATCCCTCCCTATTTTCAACCACCAGCCCAGCTCGCATCTCGCCCCTCCTACCAGTCTCGGTACATGGCTTCTTCTTTATATCCTTAGTTATAAAGCTTCTGTTTAGCCAGACTTCAGATGATTCTCTAGGCTGATTATTCTATAATTTAGTTGTAATTTTAATGTGTTCATGGAAGAAGCAGGCACGGTGTTTATTTACCATCTTTGATCGCCTCCCAGCCAGTCTTTCTTTGTCTTATCCATTATGACTTCCATTCAGTTGGTTCAGTCTTTAAGCAAAGCTCAGCCCACCTAGACTGAATTAGTTAGGGCACATATTTGCGTGCTAAACTAGACCCATTGGCTTAGATAAGAGAGAAGTTTGTCTCATTTTCATGGTTGCTTTGGCATCATCACAGGATTTAAAATTGAGGCACCCTCTCTACAAGCTCTGCCATCCGCAGATGTCAGTCTTGTTGGCATAGACAGCAGTGCTATCATTCTCACTTTCATAAGGACAAAAGGTAACTACTGTCATTAGCTCTAGATGCTCACAGAAAGAGAGGTAATCACTTGTCTAAGGATCCCCACCTCAACTTCTGCTTATAGGAAACCCACCTTAAGACACCACAGAACATAAGACACAGCAGGAAGAGAATGGATTCTGGGCAAGGGAAAAGCAGAAGAAACCGTGAAGTTTATAAGTGGAAGGGGAAAGGGAAACTTAGGGGCCAGACAGGGACAGGGAGGGCTGCCCTGAGGACTTCAAGACAGTGTCGGCAGTGGAGGAGGGGACATATGAAGTCACTAAGGAGAGGCCAATGTCAGCAAAGCTGTTTCCTCCATGACCTGGGCCTCCTCTGGGAACACACCCTGCCAGTGCCTGGTAGGTGTTGTACTTTTTACTCCTAGCATAACCAGACATTTCAGGGACTATTCCTGCTTGAACTTGCCCAGTTCTGTCATGGTAAGAGGAGGTCTCCAGCTGATCCATTTGTTAATCCCCTGGATTAAGCTCACATAAAGAGTGAAAATGCCACTAGGAGAGAATTCCTACAGCTTCCTGCTTGCAAACAAGATTTGCCTGCAGTTGAGGGTCATGCCCAGCTCTGACAACTACTATAAGCCTTGAGTAGGGTTTGGAGGGGGAAAAATGCAAAAAAGAGAAAGTAAAAGACTGTGAGAGGGAGAGAAGTGGGGCAAGAGAGGCAGAGAAGATGGGAGCAGGAGACAGGGTCCTAACTTTCTCTTACAGCAGTCCTTGGATTGCTTTCTCTGAACTGAACATGGAAAGTGTGCTTTGGTCTTGTTATTTTAGCACCATTGACAGGTATAAAAGAGAGGAAATGCTAAGCCTTTTGATAATGTTTGGAGCAGAAGTAGCTTGAGAAAGCAGGGGGAGTCTTCTTGCCTTTTCTTCACTACTTGGGTGATTATTCTTCATTTCCTTGAGACATAAAGAAAAAAAAGTCATAGAGAAAAAACAATTACTTTCCTTAAATTGAGTAAAAACTCTAATCAAGAGTCACCCTTGGTTTTGCCATACATTAATGTATCTCTCCATGAACTTTGGAAAAGGATCTCAACCTCAGCACTGAAACGTTGAGAGAGGTTCTGCATGAAGTGCCTTACTGTCTCTATTGCTCTTATGGTCTCTTATGGTCTCTTTCTGTTGCTTTGTTTCTGGTGAGGTGGAGGGGGAATGGACAGTGTTAGGGAATTTTGGAGACTGCTGGGCACTGTAGTATGCTTTATTGAAAATTCAAACCAGGTAAAATACATTCAGCGTTTAGAATGCATTCATTCATTTAACAACAATTTATCGAGCATCTATGAGTCAGGCATTGTACTGGATACTGGCAATATGGAGGTATGAGAACACAGTTCTTATTCTTCAGGAGCTCACAGTAGAGGGGAGACATGTAAGCAAGAGATAATGGCAAGATTGACTTGAAGCTCTCTGACCATACTCAGATCTAGTCACACAAGGTTCATAGCTTTCCAGTAACGGAATAATCTAGGAGTACGGGAGAAGGTAAATTCTCCAGATGTTTGTGACTGGCACAACTAGCAATGTGGTTTGAGATAAATCTTACTCTGCATTGCTCCATTATGACCTGATTTATTCCACCCTGTACTTCCTGCTCCCTCAGGGAAGTGGCATTACAGTAGGGATTCAACAAGAAGAGGACACAGCAGGACCAGAGAGCCCGGTTCATCCTTTGTGTCCAATGATTTTCCTTCCCCAGTGGTGATGATGAGAGAAACATAGACTCTGATAATTTGAAGGAATTATATATTATCTACTCTAGCTCTCTTCTCCTCCATCTTTTATCTCATTATCCCATGTGTTGCTTGAATGTTATTTTACAATATCCCTGCCAGGGGATTTATGTGAATACTTTCAAGAATAGAGACCTCAGTTTTATCTAAAGTGATGCCAAACCAGTTTTTATTAAAACAAATGTTTTAAAAGAATAATTTAAATTTAAGTGAAATCTGTGGAGGTTTTCTCATCGGTTTATTCATTATGACCATCTTTCACTTTAAATCCTTAAATATGTTCATAATAACTTCTTTAAAATGCTTGTCTGATAATAACAACATGTGAGTCATCTTATGGTCTCTTTCTATTGCTTTGTTTCCCCCCTTGACTGTGGGTCATATTTTCCTTTCATGTTTAAGAATGTTTATATTGTAGATATTGTGGAAGATATGTGGTAGGATATCTAAATTATATCATCTGCCTTTAAATACTACTGAGTTTGTCCTGTCAGACAAATTATTGGTAGATTTTTTTGATCCAATTTTTTTTATTCTTTAATAGAGTAGTCTATTTTGGTGGTGTTGTGCCCCTTATTCCTAGGGTGGGCACTGTTTCTAGGCCATAGTTCTCATTCCTTTATAAAGCATAGCCTTTCTAGGGTCTCAATACCCCAAATCTTTTTTTGTCTTGTGGGCCAGAACCCCAACATCTCCCTAAACTGCATAGTCTCTGTTATTACTGTTCTGTTTTTATCTCACAGTAGTCTGTGTCATATCTCATGGAATCTCAACCTTGATCTGCACAGCCCAGCCCTCAGCCAAGGAATTTTCATAAATTCACATACAGACTTTAGGCCCCCTCTGCACAGCTCCTTCTTATTCCAGTACCCTACCCTGGAAATTCCAGCTATTTCAGGAGACAAACTCCAATGTCTCTTTCTTCATCTCATCCAAACCATTGTTCTATTTGGCTCCCCTTCCTTGTGCTGCAGCTAGAGAGTGCACCGAGGCAGAGAAATATGTCTCTTCTTGGGTAGTTTCCTTCTCTCAAGGATTATAGTCCCATGCCTGTTATCCAATACCTGAAAATAATTGCCTCATTTATTTGTCAAATTTTATAGTTGTTTTCAGTAAGAGGGCAAGTTTGATACCAGTTTCTCTGTAATGATTAAAAGCAGAAGTCGATATGCTTTTTAAAAAATGATGTTATTATCTGCATATCCTGATTAGAACTATGCCAACCCATGCTGAGGAGCTAGGGACAAGCCAACATCCTGTGAGAAGATGGCAAAATGGAAAAAAGAAAGGAACCTGTGTCTTTAACTGGATTTCCCAACCCTTGAATGTCTCACCTCCAAACTTCTTGGTACATGAGATTATAAATGTCATATTGCTTAAGCTACTTTTGATTGGATTTTCAGTTATTTGCAACAAATGATATTTTCAGTAACTGATGAAAGTTACTGATATAATACATCATGTCTAAGTCTTCTTTTCTTGAGACCAAATAGCCCCTTTAGGCATTCGTCACATGATATTATGTGAATTCAGGTCCTCTCAAATTTCTTCTCTTAATGATGGTAATGTGCTATAAACGGAGGAGTGTGATTTACTCAAACTTCTGCAGAGGGGGGGGGGAGAGAGAGAGAGAGAGAGAGAGAGAGAGAGAGAGAGAGAGAGAGAGAGAGAGAGAGAGAGAAATTGAGCTCACTAATTATAGCAAATTCACCCAGACAGTGGCATCATGCTGTGTCTTATTTGGATCAAACTGAGATCATCTAGTCCAAGGTTCTCAGCCTGGGATCCATTGAGTTCCAAGGATGGGCTTGGGGTGAGATTTGATGTAACACATTTGTATGTGTACTTTGCCAAGTAGATCCATAGCTTTCAGGGTTTTATTATTGTTTGTTTGTTTGGGGGGCATGGTTCCATGACCCCTTCTCCAATGGTTAGAAGTCACTGATCTAGGCCAAACTTTTGTTTTCTAGACAAAGAAAGGTTATTCAAATAAACTGTGATTTTTGAGAAAGAGTGCCAGAATTGAGACTTTAATCAAAGATACCTACCTCTTTCTAAGCTATATTCAGATGAATCTCACTTACTAGTACAGTCTTTTCTTCCCTGATTTTATGAAGGGTCGTAAGTGAATATGGGCTCTCAAGTCAGCCTGGCTGTAATACTGTTTGCTTAAACTTGCACAATGTACTTGGTTCTCTAAGCCTGGGTTTCCAAACCTATAATATGAAATTAAAAATAACATCCCTGTATCCATCAAGGTTCTTTGTTTCATGTAACATAAGCTAACTATGGCTGATAGAAGCAGGAGGAAATTTATTGCAAGGATCTGAGGTGATTCAAGAATTCTATGTTGCTCGATTCCAGGAATGGCTTCCATACTGTATTCTATGTTTTTGAAAACATCAGGAAACTGAAGGAGCAGACTCAGAAATGGCAGAAAAAGGGGGTCTAGACAGTAGCCAGAAGCAAACCCAAATGGATGCCACAACGCTAGTTGGATAGGGACTTTTGTCACTGAAACTGCTGAAACTGAATAATGAGGTTTATCTACCATTACAACTAGTCTTGGATGTTGGATGTGGCCAACGCTGCAGCCCCCATAGACCCTGGAAATGGGATGTTGAAGCCACCTATGCCTCCATTATCTGAGAAATAAATTCTGTACTTTCCTGCATATTGTATCTCTAGCTACCAATTTAAAGTCTACAGCAGATACCACTGTGTTGGCTGAATATAGGTCATATGTCCACACTCTACCTCTAATGGAATCTGGGGTAACAAGTATCTGAACTGTTTTTGCTTCTATACTGGGAAATTCCATCAAAATTTATATTACAGGGAATTTCTCAAGGCTCAGAAATGGGTTCAAAGGCTGAACCACCTTCACAAATAAAACTAACATGGATCTACTACTTTACCCATAAGGTTCATATAAGGATTAAATAAGGTGATATAAAGATATTATAGTATAATATAAGCTTATATTACTACAATATAAGCAAATAATAAGAGCTCAATTAATGTTCATTTTCATCATCATGTTCTTTATTATTGTTAAGAGTCAAGTAATCTACTTTTCACATTATACTAATGTGAATGACTGTATCTGAGATGGGTAAAGTAAGAACCGAATATGATTTTATTTCAAAGAAGGGAAAATTAAGGAAATGAAGAATAATGCCAGTGGGATAGAGGTAGAAAGACCGAGAGAGAGAAAAGAATAAGGAATGGGCACTAATTACAGAATTACTGATTCCTGGGAAGGAATGAATTATCCAAGAAAAAGATCATAGATAGGGCATGACATGGAGACACAGCACTTAGAAAAGTCATATTACTTAGAGCTTTGTATCTTAGGGATGACCTTCCCTATCCGAGGTGCTCATGCCAAAAGAACACAATAATTAAAGACAAATGGAGAGGCTTAGAAATAAATATGTTTAGTCTTTTTGGAATTAACCTTTATAACTTGTATGTATTTGGTGGTGGTGTGTGAGTTTATTTTGTTCGGCTTTAAATTTACAGGGAAGAATTGAGATTTGAATTTTAGGGAATTTTGATTTTTTGCTTTGGTAGCTCTCCTTCCAACTTCATTCTTTCTCTTCTCCCACATGCAGGCACACAAACCACCACTGGAATTGGCTGCCAGGCAGTGTCTCCCAGGGTACTCCCACTGGTCTCATTTGTGCTTAGCTGACTTCTAATGCCTGGTACAGGATCTTAGTTAAAACATCAAAAATAATAATTATTATTATAACAATGATTCTCAAGTGTTGTGAATGTAAGTGTAAATAGGAAAATCCCTGTTACAGTCAGTAAGCATTGCTTGTCTGTTCATCACCTTTTTTTGTTAGGAAATTGGCCCTTCCCTCTCTCCATGTGACTCTGGTAGGGCTATAAATTAAGAGACTCCACCTTTCCTTCCCTCACAGGAATGAGCGTATGATTCATGTTGATGAATCAGATTACCTTCTCTGCCTTAACCCCTGTGGTCAGTCCAGAGATAGATCCATGAAGTAGGCCTGGCCAATCTGAATTCTGTTTTGAAGCTTGATATGGACATTGGGATAAAGTCTTTCTTGAGTTCACAAGCCTTCAGGGCCATGTAATCATGTAGCAAGGTCCAGGATCCTCTCCTTGTAGGACAGAGCCTGCCTGAGAATGAAGCCAACCAAGGGCAAACAGAGTTCAACATATCTCGGAGTTAACCTGAGCCAATAACTTTTCTTTTCTGGCTT
Source organism: Rhinolophus ferrumequinum (assembly GCF_004115265.2). Classification (NCBI taxonomy): domain Eukaryota; kingdom Metazoa; phylum Chordata; class Mammalia; order Chiroptera; family Rhinolophidae; genus Rhinolophus; species Rhinolophus ferrumequinum. The sequence goes on along the minus strand of NC_046296.1, from coordinate 23,900,613 downwards.
TAGCTAGTTTGAGTTGGGTTTTTATTACGGGCAGTTGATAGAGTTCCAGATCATACACCCCCCCCCAAAATATTTTTTAGACTCCTATGTGATATGACTTGAACTTTTAGTGTGGCTTGACAAAACATAATGATAAAAATCACTATAATCTCAGTAAAGCTTTTAAAATAATTTTGAAAGTATTAATCATAAAGCATCTACAGACATTATTTTAAAAGTCATAATCTATTGTGAGATGTTATTTGTTCAGACTCTAGAGACTGCTTACACAAGTGGATTAATGGACCCCTAGCAATAATTTTATTGCCCTTCCCCCCATCCAAGGTTGAGAATCACTATTTTTAAACTCTTAGACTTTCAATGTAATTCTAAGGAAAAAAGCAGTTTTAACTTTTATCATATTTTCAAGAGCTATAAACCCTTTGTCCACTTTTGAAAAAAGATACCATCAAAGAGTCTTTTGATAAACTTTTGCACTCAAAAAAGCAGAGTTTGGTCTGAAGACTCCAAAAACACAAGGCCACCATCTGTTGAGGACACAGGATCTACCTGTGAGCCAGGAGAGTTCGGAAGCTTTCCTGGGAACCACACCGGGGTCACCATCCATCCAAGGAAGTCACCGCTACAGAGAATCAGATGCCCGGCAGTGCAGTGACACACAGGTCACACTCCCATGGCAAAAGCTGCGTTTGATGTTTGAATGTGGTGCCAGGAGCCATTAGTATATAGTTGACATTCTATCAGAAAATTCCACCAAAGCTCCCTTTCCTATTAAAAGCTACTCAAAAAACTGGTGTAAACCCGAACAATAAAAGCAACCATTTACTAGGAAAACCCATGCAGCCCTTTAGAAGGCTGACTGGATGGTATGAAACTCCCTAGCTGTTCAATTTCCTTTTTGACCTGTTTTTAAAGCTACAACAATTTTCAAAGCTATTTATTTTATATAGCTGAAGATCTCTATAAAAATTTCTACACACATTTTCAATTGAACAAAGAACAGACTGCTAGACCATGTTGGAGGTCAAGAGACTGGGAGTGAGGTGAAGAAAGTCCATTATACCCTACTGCAACTTAGCTATGAGAAAAGGGGGTTCCACTGCACTGGAAAAAACATCGATCCTTCCAGCAGAAATGTTAGCAGAAAAGTAAGGGGCAACAGATGCACATCGAGCCCTGAAGCAGCATGATCAAACGCTACCTGGGCCTTTGGCATCTGAGTGGCCCAGTAGAACTAAGCTGATTGGAAATGGTTCCTTTCAGCCAATTGTACCTTCACTGAAGTCTGAGCTGTGCCTCTTTTCTACCTCCTGGCAGCACAGTGTGGCAATCTCTGACTTGAGGCAAGGTTCCTGTCGTGGGATCAAATGTTGGGTTTTAAAAACTAAAGTTTGATGTGGGTGAACAACTGCCTATAAAATGCATTAAGCTCTTTCCCTGTAATGTATTTAATTTCACACTGACTGCCGGTATTGCCTCTGAATGGATTACGGCAGGGGGCTGCCATTGTCCCACTAAACCACACGGGTTAAATAATACCTTGGTGTCTAGAACTGCTCCAGGACCATTTCATACAGGCTAATACGTGAAATGAATACCCAGCTTTTCTGCAAGTGATTTAGTTTGGTTAAAAATCAGGCCACGTTGAATTCGTTTATTACAGTGCGAGATCATTTACGGCACTATTTGGGTTGCACTTTTGCCTACAGTAACATTCGCACCTGCGTTTTGCCATTCTCAGCAGCAGGACATAATCACACACTTACTGCAGGAAGGCATTTGGTGCTCAGTCTATTTACTTAACATCCTGGGGAATGATACTCCACTCCAGGGTCAGCCACTTAAATGTGGCTTCGTGTTTAGATAATGATACCAGGTTCTTGTCTGAGCCGTGGGGGATGGTGGAGATAAGCTCCCACATTGCCCAGCCCTGCTCCAAGCTGCCCATTCTTTTTCAAGAGCACTTTTCAACCTTTAAGCGCATTTCCAAAGTTATCCCCTCACGTAGACAGGATAATCACCTCATTTCATGAAGTACTTCTCAGGCCATAGATGCTGGAATCATTTCAGTCTGAACCAGAGGGGGCCAGGAGGAGGTTTTACAATGAAGCGGAATTTCTCTTTGTCCCTTCGGTTGCACCTGTAACATAAACAGCCATGGAGATGGAAGTGCTTTTAAAGCCACTTAGTGGGACCTCTGCTACCATGCAGTTTGCTTCTGTGTCTGAATGTGTTGGCTTGTGACTTGCCCTGGCTTTGGGAAGCAGAAACACGTTCTGGCACATGCTTGTGACCCTGGGCCAGCTCACCTGGGGGCTAAATTATACAGTTGTAGGTGCTTATTTTTAAAAGAGGTTTCAAGTGCAAGAAGTGAAGAGGGTTCTTTTCTTTCCTCTGTATTGTTGTGATTAAAAAAAAAAAAAGTTAGGAAAGTATTAAAGCTTTGCCCATCTTTTCTGTTTCCCCTCTTGGCTTTTGAGTCTCCAAAGAATGCTGGAAGTCATCGGAGGCCTGGTTGGAATAGAGAGTGTTAATTCTTCCATATCTAAGCCTCTTTGTTGAGATTCCCTTTGTCTCCCGCCCCAAGTCATTAAACACTAATCCCATCACTCTCCCTAATCCGAGGCACTGGAGCTGGAGTTCAGTTTCCGAAACTGTCTTTGTAGCTCTCCTAATAGCTCCTGTGGACGGCAGTTGGTTCAGGCGCATTTAGAGCGTCCCATTTCAGCTTTTTAATGAAGTGCCCTTAATGAATCTTTTCCTCCTTCATGCAGTGAGCACGGGCTTCAATTGGTTTAGTGTTAAGTAGGGGAAGATGCCCAGTCATCTCGGGGGCCTTTGAGAAATATGACTGTCAGAGGCAAAAACCTAGGAAACAGGCCATTGAAGGCTACAGCCACTGAAGTGCTCATTTAATTACTAAGGATTTACAAAAGAAAATCTGCCCTTTGTAGCTCACAAAGGACAAGGAACTCAGAAGAGATAGTAAAGGGTTTTTCCGACAAATGATAAAAGGAAACATGGTTGAGTAAAGTCATCAGGGCATGTCGAGGAAGTCTTTCACGTTTGCTGCACAGGCTTAGCTTCCTAAATATTAAGTATGTCCAGATACTGCCTTCGGCTTTTCTGTCCTGCCAAGTGATGGAGGCCAGAGAGTGGGTCTGATGAATTCTTCATGGACAAAGGACCACTGCAGTGACAATCCACTGCACTACATTTAAGACAAAGTATTACTCAGGATGCATTGGTAGTTCCAAGGGACTTGAAAAACAACCATGGGGGGACAAAAACAATGGGGGAAAAATGTTCCAAGCACTTTTATTTGCCTTCCCCCCCCCCGCCCCCAAGTATACTGTTTACAGTCTCAATAGTAAGTTAGCTTGGGTCTAATATTCCTCCAACACAGCAGATTTAAATGAAAATTCTGAATGGCACCTGATCACTTTATGTTTCCAAAATATGTTGACCCATTTCATGGATAGCTCAGCATTATTTCTCCTTCAGTGAAAATATTTATTACGTGATAAAACCTGTATCATATAGCTATATGCTATAATCTGTTTAGCATATGATGAAATTATTTGCAGGATAAAATGATAAAATAAGTCAAATTATAGGTAGTTTTAGTCTTGAAATATATACATTTAAAATTCTACAGTATTATTCAACATTGCTTTAGGTTAAGGAATTAAAAGAAAAACAAGTTAATGGCGGGGGGGCGGGAAATGCCATCATAATGGTCATAATTTATTTGCTACTAAAGACGTAAGAAAACCATTGACAGCAATTAATATAACTGTGGCTGAATTCTTTGGTCACAGTGTCTGCATGCCAGTAAATTCACAGCATCAACTGATCTGTAAAGAGCCTACAAATAGCTGGCACTCAGTAAACACTTCTGTGGACGAAAAAGAGGCTACCTACTAAAACTTATTCTTACTAAACCCCGCCTTACAAACCCAGAGACCAATTTTTATGGTCTGAACATCAAAATTTCTAACTAACAGCACGTTATGACTGGCAGTCGTGTCCTAAGCCTGTAGCTTCCTTGACAAAGTCCATCTTTAACTTTGAAATTGTCTGTTGTGCACCTAAGATAACACACCTCTGAAATGTCAGAGTCATCTTCTTTTCCAGACCGCTCGTAGGTACAACCCTCAGTACCAGACCACGAGACCAGAGTATTTTCTTGTCACCCATGTACCATGTCTATGTGCTATAAATATTAACTCTCCTGTACCCACCAATGTAAAAGGAGTTATGTGTCTCTCCGTTTTACTTTTTATCGAAACTCAGAGATTTTCCCACTTAGCTTTCTCCTGTCTCCCCAGTCTACCACCAATGGATTTCATATAACCCTCCTTGCATCTCCTCCTTTGATTCTAATGTATAAAATAAGCTGCAAAACTGCCATTCTCCAGAGCTGAGATTTTGTTTCCCAGCAATTGTCATCACTTTGGCTCAACTAAACTCTTATAAGACTTTTCTTAGGCTGGACGTTCTTTTGTGAGCAGTTTTTATCAGACTGATGAATTAACTAATTAATTGGACCAGTGATCTTGAACTACAGTTCCTAGAGAAACTTCAAGGTTTTTGGTAAATGCATAAATGTCACCTATACCCCATCATGAAATCATTTAATAGATTGGACAAAATTAAGATCACACAGAACAAAAGGCTTAGTTTTCTGATTTGGCAATTCAGGATGGCCTTGTAAAGACGCTGTCAGATACTGACAGCAAAGTCCGGGGCTTCCAAAATCCCAAGTATCCCTTTTAATGCCAAGACTCCAAACCCTTTTCATTGTATGTGGCAGGTGACATCTTCGCTTTATCTTTATTGAGCATTTCAATACAATTTTGCTTCCTTGTGTTCTTACCAGACCTGATAGTTTTCTTCACTGGGACAAAAACAAAAACAAACCAAAAAAAAAAAAAAAACCACTTTCAACTCCCTAATGAAAACAAATCAGATACATTTATTAACTGGATAAATCAGCACAAAATGACTCATCTCAGAATGAAACCTCAACGTTCTCCTCACAGATAAAAACAACTGCATTTAGCATTTGGGTTGCATTTCAAATTCCAGTGCATGTCTACTGTTGGCAGTAAAAGTTACACTTGGACATTGTTAAAATGTGCTCATGTGTTCAGTGCTTCTCCTTTTCTCTTAACTGACTTGCCAAATCTTTTTCTTTGGGGATTCAAACAGCTCTTACACGCATTGAGGAAAAATTTCCTGTGCTGCATGTTTTCTTAAAAAAAGAAAGGCTAAATAGCATCAGTTGAGTTTATGGGAGACACCGAGGCAACGTGAGGCCAACCCCACGACCAGCTGAGTGCCAGCTGTCCTCAGGAGCTCCAGGCCTTGGAAGTCAGTATTCCCTGAAGCGAGGCTGCCCATGGTACATTAGATCATGATGGCTACATCCTCACAGAACTCTTTATTTAATCCTTTTCTTCCTTTCCAGACCCTAACTTTTTTTTTTTTCATTCTCATTTTGCATGAGCAAGCTGCATGAATCTCGTTTCAAATGAAAAAAACATTTTAAAAATGGAATGCGGGTGGTATATTGGGAAGATCTCCAGAAGGCGCTAAAGAGAGCATTTTTTACATCCCTCTGAACTTCGTCCCCTCAACTACAAATGTGGAGGGAGCGGTGGTGGTAGATTAGGTTACAGCTTATGTTCTAGGAAGGGTATATTTTAGTAAAACATTTTGGTACTTAAGAATTTCTTTGAAGAATAGATGCCTCATGGAGTTGTTGAGTTAATAAGCATTGGAAGTGGTATGTTTTTCGTTTTGTTAGTTTTTGGTAGCATCCTTCGACCTATACCAGTAGTCCATGCTGAGGTCACGGCAAATTTAATTGAGAAAAGAAAAGACGAGAGAGGAATGTTATCATTTATTAAGATATAAGTAGCTCACACCTTAATGTTACTTCTCCAGAAAGTAAAACAACAAACACTGATTTATCTCTTCCATCATTTCACAGATTTCTAGATGCCAGGTGCCGTGTACATTATTTCCTCTGTATTCCTAATGCACCATATAGTGCCTGACATATATTTCTGGAATGAATGAACAAATGGATCTATCAGGTTGTAGATAACCTGTAATACTATCTAAAGAGAAGCTTCAATCGGACACCAGAAAGAGCTAAGATATATTTTTTTCACACTTCCTCCAGGATTTCCCATATGGATTATAAGGAAGTGGCATGTTCTGCTGTTTTGCCTTAGAAACACAGGCAGTTCACAAAAGGGGAAGTCAAATGGCTAAGACATTACTTAAGACGTGCATATACTACTTATTAATCAGATGCATGTAAATTAAAACAGAGGTGAAAAAGTCGGAAGGGAAGATAATGCCAATTGGGGAGGATGACGTGGGGCCATGAGAGCTCTCATACACTGAATGTAAGTTCGTGAGCCATTCTGGAAATCGGCCTGGCAGTATTTACATCCACATCCCAGCAATCCCACGTGTCTGCCAGAGAAATTCTTACCCAGCGCCTTCGAGGCACATACCATTCAGTGCTGTAGTATTTGTAGCGGTGGTGGGTTGAAGGCTCTCTAGAAGTCCATCTCTGGTGGTAGTCTATGCAACAGGTAAAATGAACAAATTAGAGATAAAGACACAATATAGTTGTTATAAAAGTAGATGTTGAGTGAAAATTGTAAGAAATTAAATGAGTACAGCACAATTTTATATAAGTAAATTAAAAACACAGACACACTACGCCAATGCTATAAGAATACATAGAAATTCACGTGAATATATCAAACACCTTAGCATGTGTATCTACTAGAGAAAAAGGAATGGGCCTGTCAGAGGAATGAAGGCAAAATATAATTATAGCAAGTGAGGGAAAAGAAAGCAAAGGATTCTTTTCTGCAAAAGAAAAGAATGCTTTTTTAGAGCGGAGATGTATTCTTCCAAAAGATAGTAGTATCTCTCAGAGCAAATGTTGGACTTCAATAGCATTGACTGAAGTGAGCATCAGTGCAAGGGCTTCAGATTTCCTTGCCAAACAGTAAAGAATCTAGCAGAGGTGTAAATGGTCTTCACAATATATAAAGCAAACATCCTCGTATTGGTTAGGATAATGTGAGCTGCTGTAACAAAGAAACCTCAAGTGTCTCAGAACATGGACTTTGAGGACTAATAGACAAGATATAAGTCTATGTCTTAAATGGGGGAACAGGGAGGGGGTTGCTAGAACCAATCCCCTGTGGATACCGAGGGACAACTGTAATGACAAATCGATGTGCATCCCTGCAAAGATACAGAAAATGATTCAGTAGCAAGAAAAAATATTTACTGTGTGTTCAATGAAAATGATTATAAAATGGACTTAAGGTATGATTCACATTTACAGGTAAATGTATGTGAATTTATACATAAAACACTTGTTAGAAGAATATACTCCCAAAATGTTGACAATAGTTTTTCTTTGAATGGGACCGTGAGCAGGTTACAGTTACTTTGCTTTTCTTTTATAGACTAATGCTTTCTAGGTTTTCATCAATAAGCATATATTACTTTAGAAAAATGGAACTTTCAAATTCCAGGACATACTTAATGTGTTAATATGATTTTTCTTCCCTTTCTATAAAAAAATCTTCAAATGTTAAAAAAAAAAAAAAAAGTAGAGAAACAGTGCAAGGGCCATCCTTTTTCCATCACCTAGATTTAGTGATTGTTTACACTTTGCATTTTGCTTCATTTTTTTTTCTGAATGATTTTTTAAATAAATTATAATCATGCAATATCATACCTATAAGCTTCCACATGAATCTTTAAAACTAAGGAGATCTTTAAAACTCACTTAAGCAGAGCTAACAACAAATCTTTAAAACTCACTTAAGCAGAGCTAACAACATTTTATGTTTTTTAAAAATGACAATTGGTAAATACAGTTAGACTCTTCTATTCTTTGGTGAACATAATTTCTTTTTTAAAAATTAATTCTGTTTCTATATTTAGAGATATTATGAGGCAGGGAGTCAGAAAATCTAGCTATGAGACGAGGCTATAGCATAGACTTGCTACATATCCATTGAAACTATGACGTGCCCTTTTCTCATTTGTTAAATAAAGGTGTTGTGCTAAATGACCATTTCCAGTTTTAAAAATCATATTTTCTCTGAGGGCAAAAAGAGGGACAAGTGAATTTCCAGAATTAAAGAAATCTGAGGATGGGAGCAACACCAAGGAGCTAACATGAGTCACTGGAGTGAGGAAAATTTTAACTTTGGGAATTTGAGACATTAGATTTTTCTAATGTGTCCAGTAAATAAACACACCTATGACCTTTGTTTTCATCAGAGTAAACTCTTGAAAAAACCCTCCAGTCTCGCAAGCATGACGTTTTGTATCTTAATTTTTCCAAGTCCTTGCATAGCCTCTTGACCGGTTCATTCTTGTGGTTGTTTTTTCCTGTAGCAAGGCAGTCTGGGTAACCTTTGCCAAGAACACATCCTCTGACATTAGCTCGGTAAAAGAAAGTGCTAAGCCGGCCCCCTCTCTCTTCATTTACATCACAAAGTCCAGCATTCTTCTGTACTTCTCTGCTCTGAGGGACAGTCCCTGGGGACATGTCAGATTCAGACGCAGCTTGAGGCACCACTGATTGGTTCTTGTGCACCCTATGGTTAGGGCACTAGTCCCAATTCCTCAGTTTCCTACCCATAAAATAGGACTAACCCTTGTCCCTGCAGGGAGCATGGTAAGAATTTACTGTTTTAGGTAGTATTCATGTACTTGATTCATTGTATAACCAGGGGCAGTTGCAATTCCGGCCTGGGCACTGCAGGTGACGTGTGCTAGACACATGCTATATCTGTGCTCAGGCACAACTTCCATCAATTCTGGAAGGAATCTGCTTCCAGAGTCCCTGTTATGGAAGAATACCGATTAGAAGTCTGGAAACCCAGATTCTCATTTCTTCTCTGCTCTGAGCTGCTGTGTGTGTGAACAAATCCCTGAACTTCCTAGGAATTCAGTTTCCGCATTTGTAAAACGGAGCAGCTGGACCTGATTATTTCTAAGATGCCTTTAGATACATAATTCAACGCTTCTACCTGCATTTTTTTTCCCCCTTTTCTGGGAAAAGTTGTATTCCACACAGTTTTTGAAAGTCATTTAAAAGAATATATGGAGATTGCCCCCACACACTTCCCACCCTAAAGGCAATGTCTTTGTGTCCACTACTTCTTTGTATTTCCAAATATAGTCTATCAAATTAACTATGTACATATCTGAAGGTCTCCAATTTGATTTCTAAGAATTTATCCTACTGACAGGCTTGAACATGTGTGAGAAGATATGTGTGTGTGTGTGTGTGTGTGTGTGTGTGTGTGTGTATATATATATGCAGTTACTTGTTACGATGTGGTTAGTACTAGCAGACTGGAATAACCTAAATGTATATTAAGTATACTGTGATGTGTTTATAGTTAGGCCATTCAAAAGAATGAGGTAGATTTATATATACCCCAATCAGTTAAGAATCTTTATGTTGCAAGTAAACTGAAAATTCACTGCCAACTGATTTAAATAATAAAGGAGATGTAGTGGATCACATAAATGGGAAATCCTCAAGAACTCAGTCTCTTCTCATCTCTGTTTTGCTGTCAACAATAAAAGCTTTATCCCAAGCCCAGTCCACTTCTGGTCCTGGGAGACTTAATCAACCATGATTAAGGAGTCTTGCTCCTTCCCTGAGAGAAGAGAGTGCTCCAGAGCACTCCAGGCAAGACTCCTGAAGTTCACCTTGACTGTACAAGCTTAGATCATATGCCATGAGAATGGAAAGTATTGATTAGCTTTGGCCAGTCAGCCCAGGGTGGCATCCTTCCCGGAAGCTTTTTAGGGGAGCATGGACAAGTAAATGAAAACCCAAGTACTTTCAGAAAGGAGGAGAGAATGGACACCAGAAAGGCAGCCATCAAACATCCACTGTAGTACAGAAGGATGAAATTACTTCTCATATAGTTTGTTAAATGTAAACATTAAGATGCAGAGGCACGAGTACAATATGCTACCATTTGTACAGAAAAGCATGCATATACAGGCATTGACTATTTCTAACATAATTTTAATCACAGATCATTCATACACGTGTGCATGGAAGTACTCACAAGGGAAAGCAATAATAACAAGAAATGGAAGTTCTAAGATTAGATCATATGCTGACTATTTTCAAATAGTAGCTTAGAATAGAGGGTCCTAGAACAGCAGGAGCAATGCATGAACCGCCCCTCTACTGCTTTGGTCTTCCCACTCTGAATGATACTGTTCCTCAGTGTCCTCAAGAAATGAAGAGTATTCAGCAGAAGAAAACTAACTCATTATGCAAATGACAAGGCAATAAATAATATATATGTGTTTGCATATATGTCAATTTACAAACATCACTTATCCTGAAAGAGTTTTTAAACAATGCCCAATTGCTAGTCACTAGGAATTCCACAAGGTGACATAAATCCAGGGATATTTCTTTTTTCTTTTAAGATTTTTATTAAAATATAGCTACCATACAACATTATATTAGTTTCAGGTGTACACCATAGTTATTCAACATTTATGTACCTAAAGAAGTGATCACCATAAGTCCAGCAACCATCTGACACTGTACCACGCTATCACAGTATTATTGACTATATTCCCCATGCTGTACATTACATCCCCATGACTTGTTTTATACCTGGAAATTTGGACCTTTTATTCCCCTTACCTTTCCTCCCCTTTTTTCAATTACAGTTGACATTCAATATTACTTTATATTAATTTCAGGTGTACAACATAGTGGTAAGACATTTATATAATTTAAGAAGTAATCCCCCTGATTAGTCTAGTACCCACCTGGCACTATACATAGCTATTACCATATTATTGACTATATTCCCTGTGCTTTACTTTCCCATGACTATTTTGTAACTACCAGTTTGTACTTCTTAATCCCTTCATCTTTTCACCCATCCTCCAACCCCCTCCCATCTATCGCCCCAACAAATCTAGTACCAATATGACACCACACATAGTTATTCCAGTATTATTGACTATATTCCTTATGCTATACCCTACATCCCCATGACTACTGTGTAAAAACCAGTTTATACCTCTTAATTCCTTTCCCTTTTTTACTCATCCCCAACCCCATTTCCATCTGACAACCATCAATATGTATGTTCTCTGTATCTGTGAGTTTGTTTTGTTTGTTTGTTTTGTTCTTTAGATTCCACATATAATCGAAATCACATTGCATCTGCCTTTCTCTGTCTGACATACTCCACTCAGCACAATACTCCCCAGGTCCATCCATGCTGCCGCAGATGGCAAGAACCCATTCCCTTCCCTGGCCGAGCAATATTCCACTGTATATATGTACCACCTCCTCCTTATCCATTCTTCCATCAACAGACACCCAGGCTGCCTCCACATCGTGGCCATTGTAAACAGTGCTGCAATGAACATATGGATGTACACATTCCCTTGAAGTAGCATTTGAGTTTCTTCAGATAAATACCCTGAAGTGGGATTATTGGGTCCTTTATTATCTCTTGTTTTAGCCTTTATTTTAAAGTCTATTTTATCTGGTATAAGTATTGCTACCCCCACTTTTTTGTTTCCATTTTCATGAAATATCTTTTTCCATCCCTTTACTTTCTTTCTGTGTGTGTGTCATTCAATTTGAAGTGATTCTCTTAAGGAAGCATATGTAACCTATTTTGTTTTCTTTCCAATTCAGCCCTCCTATGTCTTTTGAGTGGAGCGTTTAATCAATTTACATTGAAAGTAATTGTTGATAGATATGTAGCTATTGCCATTTATTATTCAGAAGTTTGATTTCTTTTTTTTTTCCATCTTAAAGAAGTCCTTTCTAACATTCCTTGTAATACTGGTTTGGTGGTGATGAACTCCTTTAGCTTTTTCTTGCCTGAGAATTTCTTTATCTGTTCTTTGATTTTAAATGATAGCTTTCCTGGGTAGAATAATCTTGGTTGTAGGTCGTTGCTTTTCATCCCACTGAATATTTTCGGTGCCAATCCCTTCTGGCCTGCAAAGTTTCTGTTGAAAAATCAGCTGACAATCTTATTGGGGTTCCCTTATAAGTTAGTAGTTGCCTTTCTCTTGCTGCTTTTAGGGTTCTCTCTTTGTCTTTAACCTTTGTCATTTTACCTTGTTTCCCCCAAAATAAGACTTGGCCAGACAATCAGCTCTAAAGCGTCTTTTGGAGCAAACATGATTATAAAACCCGGTCTGACGTTACTGTAACGTGGGCCGTTTGGCCCTGGCCTCTTACTGTTCCCTCTGGGGTATTTTAATGAGCTACTTACTTGGCAAATAGTTACTTACAATTTAACAGCTCATTGGGTTTGTTCCGACATTTTGTTTCTGACATGTTAGGTGATTTTCATCTGCTGTTTCTGTTGATGTTCATGTACAACTCTAACTCTCCCTGTATGGCATCCACTTTAAAAGCAGAGTAAAGTTCTTCCGGTAGGCCTCTGTGGCAGGGGCAATGGGATGGGGGCGAAAGGAGCAATTGGGGAACAATCATAAATGCGCTGTCAATCAAAGTATTTCTTTTCTGGAAGGCTGATTTTAAAATCTGTCTTTGCATTGCCTTACTTTTAGGAAACTTGCAATAGAAATGACCTAGAATCTCCCTAAACAACTCTTTGTAATGGGATACAATTCAGTTTGAAAGCTAAAGGTAAAAGACCATTGTGACGAGATGTCATTGATAAAGCATTGATCTCCAACCAGGATGATTCAAATATTCCAGAGTAAGTCATCTGTCCTAGCAACCGAAGGGCTGAGGAGAAGAGCAGAACCGAGAAGAAACTGTTAAACCTGGGAAACCAAGTGATACATGACTCATTCCAGCTGCCCTGTGAATAAGCGACATGAAACCATGTAGAAAAGGGCCTGGATTAGGGAGGTGACTTCTCTCTGTCGGCTCCATACTACACGTTAAAACAGTGTCAGGAGACTCGTGACCACTTTTAACATTAATTGAACCCCCACTGTGGCATGCACATCTAGGAAAGTATGACTTTCAGCACCCTAGAATGTGTCATTTTAAAAAATAGTGGGAAATACTATACAAAAAGGAGGGAGCAGGATCTAATGTGTGTCCCCCACATGCACACATTTATAGCCACAGTATCGGCACTGTGTTTATTCCTTAGCACTCTTTCTTTTCTGCTACCTTTGCTTCTTAGCTTCCATGCATCTCCCAACACACACACACACACACACACACACACACACACACACACACACACACATACACGAAATAGCTAGATCATCTGGATCCATTTAGGGACTGAATTTCCTAAGTGCCAGTGAGATAAACAGACCCTATAATATAGTTGTCACCAGAACAAACCAAAGTTTGATCAATGGTCCATTTGCTTGGTGGACTGTGAACCTTGCTTGAGAGCTGAAATGACAAATATTAGTAAAGTATTATCATCAGCTATCATCAGACAGTTGGTTAATTGTCCCTTGTGGTGTGAATTATGAATTAGGAATCTGTATGTAGCTATAAATGGTACCACAGCATGATCAGATCATTGACCAATTGATTCAGCTGCTCCATGCTTTCTGAAGAGATCAAATCCCCCTTCTGGAACCCTCTAACCCACAGTGGCATCTCTCCTTCAGAAGTTCTGAATATTGTGGCCAGTACCAGTGGTTTTCAATCATCTTTAATGATTAAAATCAGCTAAAAAATAAGCATGCGCCATCAATATATTATACTTGTTAATTTGTAAATTAAGAATCACACAGTATAAAACAAATACAAATTAGAAAAAGATGAGCTAAGATGACATCAATATTTAAAGTCATTATCAACAATGCAAAAAGACATTTTTGCTCTCACATAAAATATTGACAGGTATTGTTTGTTATGGACTATTTCTTATCATTATTCAGAATCTTGGTTTTTTTTTAAATACTTGATTTTATTGTCTGTCAAAACTAAAAGAGTTACTACACAAAGATGTGTAAATCTGAATGCATCATTTTTTACACTTACCAAAACATTACAAGTATGTTTATGCTTAGGTTTCAATCACACCCTCCAATTATCAAAGAGTTTTTGTTGAAATTTGGCAAGCGAATGTTCCTTCTTCCCTGTTAAAAATGAATCAGAAGGTGTGGCATGTTGATATTGTGAACACACTAGTTCAAACACTAAAACTCTTTATTTGGAAGGTTTTAAAACAGATTAGAAATTTTTAATTTCCAAGTTTTTCCACTCTAGAGATACAAGGAATTTGGTAGGAAACATGCACGATTTTTTTCAGGACTAAAAATTACATAAAGTTGCAACTATTTCTAAACATCCATTTTCAAAATGTTTTCTTCAGTATTCTAAGTTTCTTTCAAAAGGCAGTTTCTTCTCCCTTCTCATTAGCTTAAGGGATGGTTCAGAGGGGATGTAAATACTCATTTCAAATAGTCTTCCTGATCATTTTGATTCCCTTTAATTATTTTGCTAATTTCTGATCACATCTGACTAGATCATCACTGCTTTTGCCTTGTCATAAGACTAACGAAAAGTTTGTTTTGGGAGCAGGAGACAGCCCATTCTGCCATGTGTTTGTTGCTCACTTGTGCATGCATTATTCTATTCGTACAGTATAATCTTCAGTTTATGATTTTCTTGCTGGAATCTTTTTAAGCTACTTGTCCATTTAATGAGAGTTAATTTAAACCAATATTATCAGCTATAATTGTCACTTAGGATGGCATAGGTATAACTACAGTACGTCTCTACTTGCTGAGTTAACAAGTGAGGATACCCAGAGTTAACAAGTGTGGATGACCCAGAGATTTGGGAAATTTCCATTCTTTCTGTGAATGCTCACTTACCACAGGAAACTGTGGTCATGAGCGAATGAGGCCACATGTGTCAGTCCATATATTAAATACTATTAAAGCTTAACTTATTTCTTATTTTTATTAAAAATACTTACAGGGTTGTATACTTTCTTTCTATACCTACCTGAATGGATTATTCACGCAGCCCACTTCGGGAACTACTGGTCTACGTGACTCTTTTGCTTTTCGTGCCTTTGCTCCTGCTGCTCTTTGCCTGGAACGTTGTCCCCACACCCTTCAATAGTTAGCTACTACTTATCCTTCAAGTTTCATCTGCAATATTACTTCCTCCTGGAGACATTCCAAGGTCTTTCCTGTCTTCTCAAAATAGGCCAGGTCTCTCTGTTATAAGCTTTCATAGGATCCTATTGCATTCCTTCCAGAGCCCGTCATAGCACATAGTTACAGATTTTCCTGTGTGATAAAGAATGACCTCTCTGCTCTTTAGAAACTGTAATCCCCATGAAAGTAGGGGTCACATCCATTTTCTATTGTATGCCCAATCCTTAGCATAGTGCTTCACAAATATCACAGACATTCGGCAATCAATGAATATTTATAGAATACATGAATGACAGATTATCACTTACTCTGGGATCCATTCATATACAAGACATCTACTTTCACTCTTCTTGTTTTATTAATCGTCTACTTTCACCCTCTTATTAATGGGAAAACTATAATATAAGAGGGCTATATGTTGGTGAAAATGTGGAGGAAAGGGAACTTTTGCACACTGTTGTGGAAAAATAAATTGGTACAGCCATATGGAAAACAGTATGGAGGTTATTAAAAAAAACTATAATTAAAATTACCACATGATCCAGCAATCTCACTTCTGGGTATATATCTGAAGAAAATAAAATCAGGATCCCAAAGAGATATTTGCAGCATTATTCACATGTTCGTTGCAGCATTATTCACAATAGCCAAGATATGGAAACAACCTAAGTGTCTGTCTATGAATGAATGGGTAAAGAAAATGTGATATAGGGCCATCGCTGAAGCGCCAGCGGCCAAAATGAAGTCAACCCCTTTGTGACTTCTTACCAGAGCTATAGAACCATAAAAGACATTTCAATGCACCTTCCCACATTTGCAGGAAGATTATGTCTTCTCCTCTTTCCAAAGAGCTGAGACAGAAGTACAATGTCGATCCATGCCTATCCAAAAGGATGATGAAGTTCAGGTTGTCCGAGAACACTACAAAGGGCAGCAAATTGGCAAAGTAGTCCAGGTATATAGGGAGAAATATGTCATCTACATTGAATGAGTGCATAGGGAGAAGGCTAATGGCACGACAGCTCATGTGGGCATTCACCCCAGCAAGGTGGTTTCACTAGACTAAAGCTGGACAAAGACCGCAAAAAGATCCTTGAACGGAAAGCCAGATCTCGCCCAGTAGGAAAGGAAAAGGGCAACTATAAGGAAGAAACAATTGAGAAGATGCAGGAATAAAGTAATCTTATATACAGCTTTCATTAAAAACTGTTAAAATGAAAAAAAAGAAAATGTGAGATATATATATATATATATATATATATATATATATATATATATATATATATATATATTATTCAGCCATAAAAAAGAAGGCCATCCTGCCATTTGTGACAACATGGATGAACCTGGAGGACATTATGATAAATGAAATAAACCAGACACATACTGTATGTTATCACTTAAATGTGGAATTTAAAAATATATATATTCAAACTCATAGAAACAGAAAGTAGAATGGTAGTTGCCAGGGGCTGGAGGACATGGGAAATGGACAGATGTTGGTTAAAGGGTGCAAACTTCCAGTTATAAGATGAATACATTCTGAGAATCTAATGTACAGCATGGTGATTATAATTAAATACTGTGTTGTATACTTGAACTTTGCTAGAGTGTAGATCATAAGCATTCTCACACACACACACACAAAGGTAATTTTGTGAAGTGATGGATGTGCTAACTAACTTGATTATGGTAAGTATTTCACAATGTACACATATATCAAATCATCATATTATACACTTTACATATGCACAATTTTATTTGTCAATTATACCTCAACAAAACTGGATTTAAAAAAAGACAGTTATGTGGCATGCCACAGGTCACACCATTAGTTGATAACAGGAGGAAGACAACTTCAGGCTCTTGATCCCCAGGGCCGGTGCTTTTTCTGTGCATCCAGAAGTCAGGAGAGAAAAGTCAGCATTGGAAACTGCCTTCTTATTCAGTTCATCAGACTCCCTAAGACCAAAAGTTGTCTTGGAATATAAAATAAATTTGTGGGAATAAAGATTTTAAAACAATAAGACAAAGAGCCTAGCAGAAAAGCTTTATAAAGACCACAAGTTGACAATTCCTAGAAGAAACATAAATTACCAATTAACTTGAAATTATTTTTAATCTAAGGGAATTATTATCTAAGTAAAAATTATGCTCTTTTCCCCCATAGGAGTGCTAAAGTTGTTTTAAAAAATTGGTCATACCTCCTGTTGTCGAGAATGTGAAAAAAATGGGTCCTCTCATAAATTCTTTGTGAGACCATAAATTGGTACAATGTTTTTTATTCCATTTAGCAGTATTTATTAACGGTTTGAATGTCCGTGCCCTATGACTCAGTACTCTTAGGAACTAAACATACCAATGCTTGAATGAGTGAGCAAAAATATATTACAAGATGTTCATTGTAAGAAAACTTTGGATACAACCTACATGCCCACAAATAGGAAGGTCATTAAATAAATCATCGTTCCATCAAGCTATGGAAAATGATGCAGTCATTTAAAGAATGCTGTAGATCAACATGTACTGAGGGGGAAAGCTAAATTATATTGCTAACTTTTTAAAAATGCATCATGTGATTCCACTTGTGTTTTATTTAATTTTAAGTAAACACTCAACTTTTAATAATGATTACCTCCAAAGAGGGAAATAATATGGGAGGATAAATAGCAGGGACTTGTACTTTTTACTGTAGTATATGCGTCAGGATTATTTCCATTGTCACAAGCATGTGTTTCTCCCATAATTTCTTTTCCTGCCAAATCACTTGCTGCTGTTGTTTCAAGTCTCCAATGCAGATAGGGAAGAGCTTTGTCACTCCCTGCTCCTGGTACTCATGTAAAACCTGGATGGACTATGATACCCCTGCCCAGGCTGGGGGCAGCTGGGAGACCATGGCTAAGTTTCTGTACCATCCCATCAAACACACCCGGACAGCCAAGTAGAAAGATGGCAGAGGATGTTTGGTGTACAATCCAAAGCTCATGGTGCATAACATGCGTTTCTTCCTCAGCTGGGCCTGGCCAGAGCAATGCATATGGAACGCACACACAGGCAAAGTCGGCCTCACTGCTATGTTCAGAAGACAAGTGCACTTTTCCCAGGAAGTTGTGGAGAACTCTGTGGAGCTCCCAATGCAATTTTCCGATGTCCCTTTCCACGCAGAGGGTAGGGTAGGTCACGTCAAGGAGAACACATATCAGATGTTTCTTAAGGAGCAGTGGAGGGTGTTGACTATTATTCAATAAATGTGCTAGAGCCCTTCATGTGTCAAAATTAGTACAATAATTTAAGGACCTTATTTCCTGAAAGCTTTGGCCCTTCCTCTCCTCTTCTTCCAGCAAACCACACCTCCTCTTCAATATCCATCTGTAATTCCACTCCCTCTAAAACTTGGTGGTCAGCTCCTCCTCAGCCCGTCTAACATAACCTTACTCAATATCACCTCACCTCCTCTAAACCCAGAGCTGCGTGCGTTCACTCACTTAAACTGACGAGGAACTGTCCGATAACATCTCCTCTCCTGCTTTTGTCAGTTGTTTAAATCTTTGTTTGTTATTTGACTTTATGTTTGTCTTATTTTCCATACTGGGTAGAGATCCAGTGTTAAACTGCTTCCTACAATTTTACCATAACAGACATCAAATAAATACCTGCAAATTTGAAAAACTACAAACAAGAAAGCCAAGAAGGCCAGGAATTCTATTTTTTTTCTTTGTTTGTTTGTTTTTTCAGTTTGGTGATTTATGTACACATACTTCTTGTTCCCCTTCCAGAGTTTATGTGTACTATTCATCAAAAGGAATTCAACATTTTAAATGAATAATGAAATTCATAAGTATTTAATAGTCATTTATAAGCCCAAGAAGAGTAACAAACTATATAGTAGCCAACAGTGCAAGTTAACTAGCAAAAACGAAAAATTGGCTTCAACTAGAGAATGATGTTCATATTTCATATCCAATAAAATATCATGAACAAATGAGGTGAAAACTTAGGAAGATAACTAGTCTTGTCAAATAGAAATAGGTGTAGTATGTGTGTGTGTTTTAAATTAAAAAGTGAAATTCAAGGCTCCTTTGCTTAATGAAGCCAGTTCTTTCATCTTTTAAAATGACAGTTAAAGTCAAAACTGGAATTTGGGGGGAAAAGGAGATTTAGGACCTCCCTTCAGACATTAATAAACACTACTCCACATTCTAAAACTATTAGACATAATTTGGCATAATTGCCAATCTTTCCTGAGCAAAGACATGCAACTCAGTTGTTTTAACTGCTAAACTCTTTTCACAAAGACTGATCACTTCAGTCTGGGGCTCAGGGTTCCTGCCTTCAGAGAGGCATAGTGAGGAAATATATTTTTGGTCCTGTGTATTAACACAGAACTTTTATTTTCTTAAACTCATCCTAAGAGTGGGACGGAGACACAGATTTGCTCAGACCAAAAGATATTTTCTATGGTGCTGTATTGAAGAAAATTCATGTAAGGAGAATGAAGACAATTGTTTTTATTCTCTCTTAGCTGAATTCCACTCTAAGTTTGTTGGATCTTAAAATTTGCATAGACCTCAAAAATATTTCACTCTGAGGATATATGCTTTCTTATGGTGACTTTCTGTCCTACTTGTCTCATCTGTCTAATTTAGATCGTAACCCTTCAAGGCAGACACCATGTTTTTTAGAGCATTTTTCTTAGAGCAATGTTATGCTACCGAGTTCAGTAAATCTTAAATAGCAATACATCTTCCATTGCCCTTCCCTGCTACCTCCTGTTGGTTATGCTGGCCTCCTGATTTCAATGTATGTGGTTCACTGTCCTTCCATTAAACTATTGGAGTGGGTAGGAATTTTCTAATCCAAGTATTATTCATTTGAGATATACTCCCTAGGATACAGCAAAGGGGGTGGGAGAAGGAAGGAGGGGGGAGACACCAAGGGTCATATTGACCAATATTGATTATAGTGAAACCAAAAGCAGCTGTTTTTTCTTGATTGTGCAAGACATAACCTGTTGAGGACCACCAAGTTTTGAAAACAATGTATCTAACTTTTCCTATCTCTACTATATTTTAAAAGTATTCATTTCCTTCCTTCTCACCCCATCTGTAAAAAAGAAAAAAGAAAAAATTAATCAGTAAGTTAAGACACTCCAATGCTGAATGAATTTTTTAACATGTTTGTTTAGAATATTTTTAAAAGTTGTTTTACTTTTGTACGTACTGAGAATCTCCAAAATTACTCAGAAAAATAAATGCAGGAAATCTTTCTGGCTTAGTAGAAGGCTCTCCCTGGTCATGCAAACTTGTTTTGCTTCAGGATAGCGTGAACACCTTCACAGTAGAAGATGCTAGTCATCTGGCAACTATAGTGCTTACAATGAATCATTGAATAAATTATTACCATCCATGGAGGCTGCCTCTTTGGATAATTAGCAATTTCAATCTAAGAAAGATACTGTAAAGTACTCTCCAGCTCTGACATCAGTTGAAAATTTGCCATGGTAAGTAGCTAAATTAGACTGCTGTAAATACTATCTAGAACTTTATTTTCAATTATATGCTCTTGGAAATTCTACCTAAAACTATATTTTATATAGTCCTTTGGAGCACATAGTAGCAAACTGAGATCTCACACAAAATTGGGATTTCACTATAATTTTAGAAATTTGCCAAATAAAAGACTTTAAGGTGGGATTTATTGTATATACATAGATAAACAGAATATAAAAATTGTACCTACCATTTTCACAGCTTTTTCCCCCAGTTTTGTGTATGCACTTGTAAGAGATGGGGAACATTCCCTGTGGTCACTTTTGATTATATCTCTGTCTATGAATTAAGTTGATGGGTGTATTCCACTTGGGAAATTGCTCTATAGTTGAAATACAGGTTTTATGACCTCTGTGCTGATCTCTATTTTGTAGCTTAAAAAGACCTATTAGAAATTTAATATCAGGCAGAAGATTCTCTGAGACTTGCATTCTTGCATTGTGACTAAGGCTTAAGCTTAAACAATTAAGAATACAATCAAATGTTTTGCAAGTTCCCATTTCAAAATGATTTCTTATTAATGCAAACAATGATATAATCATTTTAATATAAATTATTTCAATTGTTTTTTCATAATTGCAAAAAAGTAAAAAATGGTACATGGACATTATTCCCCAAATTTGAAATCAAAGAGGGAGGAAAAGTCTTTATCTCAGGCATAATCAAAAATAGACATAGATAAAATTTAATCCGACGACTTCTCTTACTTCTTTAGCCTTTCACAAAATACCCAGGAAAGTTAGCAACTACAATGACAAAAAAAAAAAAAAAAGAATCATTAAAGAATCATTTAATCAGATCATTGCAATGCACAATCTCTGAAGTGATTTTCATAAATGCATAGATATTCAGAAAAGAGGTTATAAAACATAAAGCAGAAATAATTTATAAATGTACATAATTAAAACAATACTACCTTAATAATGAGACATTCTCCAAAATTAAATCTCACAGTTATCACTATAGAAAAGTATGTATTCTATTTTTGACCACTGGACTTAAAAAAAAAAAAAGGTAGTTTTTTAACGGCTTTGTCTTGCACTCTTAGAAATGTATTTTAAAATTAAGTGACCAGGAGACATTACTACTGGCAAAGCATTAGCAGGGAGGAGACCTCAATAAAATTAGCAGTGAGACACTGAATCATTTGTTCTGTTAGTAAAAGTCAGAGGCAAAGTTCTAAAATGATACAATTGCAAAAATAAATCAAATAAGCATGTCATTTCTGCTTTTCTAGATTAATATATTAACCATGTAACATTGTTCAAAATTATGTCAGTTACGCATATAATAATCTTTTAAATTAATGAAGTGATGAAGCAGTTTGATGACACCCATGATTTACAGGGCTGCTTTTAGCTAATGGTAAAAGCCTTTCATTTAATAAATTGCCCCCTTGAGAAATTACCAAAAATGAATATTTTCTATGCTAAATGTTTCAAGGTTTACACTTTTTCAATATATTAACAAATGGCAAGGAAGACGCATTTTTCAAAATATATCTTCTTTTACATATATTTAATTGAAATTAATTAGTATATCACTTTAGAAGGAAAGATTATACAAGATTATTTATGAGAATTTTTGTGAAGCAATAAAGCTGAATTTAAACAATGAAATCAATCATAGTTTTACAAAATTTGTATGATAAATTGGGAATCATTTCAAGCTTTTTGATTAAAGAGGAAAAATTCTATAGAATCTATGTTCTGAAAATATAACTAGGGCTCTTTGCTCTTAGCTTAATCATTGCCTTAATTGTTTGTCTGCATTATTTATTAGGATTGAAACTATATTTATTACTAATAAGGCTTTGTCATTTTATAATAATTTGTGTTTTGTTCAGTTTTACCTAGAATTTCTTCATGAATTATTATACATATATATTATAGTATAAATCATATATATATATATATATATATATATGATTTTAGCTCCAAGATATTTCTCAATTCAATCATGAATAAATGATAGTCAGACCTTACAATCATTTCTATTGTCTTATGGTTTTATGTGGCCCCAGAGATGTGTTCGAATACAAGAGAAATAATGTCTTATGGAGAGATGGTCTATAAGTTCGTTAGGAGATCAAAATAGATTTTAGTCAAGCCAGGATATGCTTGCATGTGATAAGAGCAAGAAAGAAAAGGAGCTAAATATAACTAGCAAAGAAAGCCTGAAATT
Organism: Rhinolophus ferrumequinum; assembly: GCF_004115265.2. Lineage (NCBI taxonomy): Eukaryota > Metazoa > Chordata > Mammalia > Chiroptera > Rhinolophidae > Rhinolophus > Rhinolophus ferrumequinum. The sequence goes on along the minus strand of NC_046296.1, from coordinate 23,877,691 downwards.
GATGTTCCCTGTGCTTATGGATTTGTTTTTATAATGTGCAGACTGATTTTTATTCCACTTCTGAATTAGTAATTTGCCTAGTACATTGGGCCAATTTCTCTTCAAAGCATTTGCAGCTCCAGTCCTAAAAACAAGAATAATTAATCTGTGCTTCTTGAGTCCAATGGATATAATTTTAGGCAGGCAGATGTCAAGGAAATCATTTTTAGAATTCTTATAATCAATGGCAGTATAATAGAGAATTGCCTGTTGGCATTTCAAATGATTTTAAAGAATTTTAAACTTTCATCAATGAATTTTTAATGTGTACTAATAATGGATGCTCCTGGGATTGTAGTCTGTGCACAGTAAAACAGAACTTTAAGCATATTATTATTTTCCTTTAAAAATGGCTTGAAGAAAGTAATAAGTGTTAGAAATTCAAGACTTTCAGTTCTTTGATAACATATAACCGCATCAAACTAGTCATGAATACAATTATTTGAGTGAGCTACATTTTCAAGAGTTAATAAAGAAAATTGAAAAGAAGCAATGGTCTTTCAAATATTCATATCTCATGTATGAACAGTTGCAGGAGGATTCCGTTTATGATTAGAGTTGCATTTAGACTCCTCACTGTCACTTTCTCTGATGAGCCTGCACAATCTACAGAAGTCTCCTGCATTTTGGAGAAAGAGCCCTAAGCTTTAGGATGGCAAATTGCAAAATATTACATACCTCAAAGTTTGAAATATTTGGTATTTCTAACACCAATACTGAACTCTTTGTTATCATGTGAGATTTTTGGTAGGAAGTACCTTCAATGAGAACAAAATTATACAGGTATAGAAATTGATTAAAATCCTTGCCTGGATGAACTAAAACCTATTGAAATCGCAACAACAAGAGGGGTGGGAGGGATATCAAGAGCTATCAACAGAGGGGCGGACTAACCCATGTAGGCAAGGATACTTTTGAAATAAAAGCTCAATTCCTGGTGAATCGAACCTCACATTTTAATCTATGGGAAATATGATGTTACATCTTTGGACCTAGTTTTGTCTGTTTGTAAAGAGGAATCATGATGTTTATTTTCAGTGAAAATTATTGCATCTTTTTACTCCTACCTCTGTGAAATGGTAGAAATACAATGAGATAACATATGAAAGCATTTTTAACTCTTTGAAAGACTTGTGTTATATACGAGGTCTGACAATTAAGTTCAAGAACTTGTTGCAACGATGTTGCTAACCTTCTTTGATATCTGAGGGATTTTTCATTATGAATTTGTACCAACTGGACAAAGTTAACCAAGTTTACTATTTGGAAGTGCTGAAAAGGCTGCGGGAAAAGTTAGGCGACCTGAACTTTTCGCCAACAATTCATGGCTCTTGTATCACAAGAATGCACCAACTCATACCGCACTGATGGAGTTTTTAGCCAGTAAACAAATAACTGTATTGCAACACCCTCCCTACTCACCTGATCTGGCCCCCAATGACTTCTTCCTTTACCTGAAGATAAAGGAAATATTGAAAGACATTTGGATGACATTCAGGACATCAAGGGTAATATGACAATAGCTCTGATGGCCATTCCAGAAAAAGAGTTCCAAAATTGCTTTGAAGGGTGGACTAGGCACTGGCATCAGTGAATAGCTTCCCAAGGGGAGTACTTCGAAGGTGACCATAGTGATATTCAACAGTGAGGTATGTAGCACATTTTCTAGGATGATCTGAGATTCAAGTAACTTTGGAATTTGCCAAGCTCTTTGAAAGGAGAGAATGGTGTAAAAGGTTACATATTAAAATATATGTTTATAATATATACAGACAGTGCTGCAAAAATGTATACACATTTTAAGAAAGGAAAAAAAACTATTAAAATTGTAATACTCAATATATACCGATAACAAAAGATGAATACAAGTCGCTTTTGACTTCTGCAATTACAAGAGGTGCTCAAAGTGGTTACCATCAGCGTAATTTTAATACAGTTTCTTCCTTTCTTAAAATGTGTATACATTCTTGGCATGCTCTCTATATAGTATATTTATATATAGATTAGAAAATTTTATGTGATTTTTACGGTACATTTCCTGTTTTAAGTATGTTCAATTGAACTAATAAATGTATCGTCTCTGTACATACACCAACAAAATGCCAGGAGGAGGATAAGGAACTTCCCCAGCAGTGGAAAAAAGGTTTTATTTTTCCCCCTTCATGGTCTAAATGGAAGCTTTACATCTTAAATTTACTCCTCATAGAAACAGACACACAGTGACCGAGAAGCTTAAAGATATAACTGCGCTCTCTCCATTTTCAAAGATGCACTTTGGAAGTCAGACAAATCTTTTACTTTTTACAACACAGAGAGCAGCAAATCTGCCGCTGTTTTTCAAAACAGAGTGCAGTCTGCCTCACAGACTCAGATCCAATAAAATGCTCTATTTATTGGCTAAGCATTAACGGTGTCTCTTATTTTACTCCTGTGACCCTCCTTGGCAGTTAGTCACACATTCCAATTGAGCAGACACCACAAAAATATCCCTTATGTATAAGGAAAGAGAAGAACCTAATTGGCCATCGACCTCTCCCTTACAGCTTCCCTGGTGTCACAACCCAGTGGCCGCTAATTTGTCACCCCTAGGGCCAGAAAATTTGGGCTGAGAAGAGGAAAGCAGGCAAGGTTAAGCATGGGGTTCAGGGCCGGTTCCTTGCCCCACCCAGAATCCCCACTTTTGTAGTCAAAGCCTCAAAGAGAATCATCACCATCTCCTGACCCAGTGCTTCTCAAAATGTCCTGCACATAACACGGGGTGTTATCCAGAGCAACGCCTATTACTTGGTTTGTATTTTATTTACTTTTCCTAGTACCTTCTGTTCATAGGAGTGGTATTGCAATCCCATTTATGACCATGACATAAATTCCCTTTTAAAATACTTGTATTTCTATTTTAAAGAAGATTTAAAGAAAATTATGCAAATAATAGCATGGGGAAGCAAAGATATGGCAATAATCATGAAAGTGATTTGTGAATAGCTGAAGATTAAAAAATACTGAGCCCAAGAATGCTAAAGCAATCGTGGGGAAAGAATAACCACTCTCCCCTTTAGCTAGATTTTTATAGTAATTATTAGGATTTAGTGGTAAAGTGCCTTGCCGTATGTTTTCATTTGATCTCTTTATGGCACTAACAAAGTAGATAAGTTATATTATTGTCACCATTTCACAGATGGGGAAACAGAGGCTAGGATGGCAGAAGTGATTTACTAAAATTCATACAGCTAAATGCTGAGAGAGAACTATTAAGCTTTCAAAGAAAAGCTTTCTGCTCCATATAGAATACACTTTTCAGTTTAACACACGATTCATTTAAAAAGCTCACATGAGGACTGTGGAGTTAAGTGCTGTCTTTGTATTAGGTTTGTGTGTTCACTCATTAAGCAATTTTCAGTACTTTTTCCAAATGTACAACAGACATTCATAATAGGAAAATTTTTATGGAGCTATATAAGATATGAATCCAACTGAACCAACTGGTTCACCGTGGTGTTAGTTGGTTATCTGTTGACAGTCAAACACTTTATTGATGTGAAATGCTGTATTAACCCCCCTAAATTACCAATTACTTGTATTGTTGTTCAGCTTTTATATTCAAGTAAGTTACATGTAAAGAAAAATATGAATCCCATGCAGTTATGCTTCTGATCAGTCCTTGGAGAGATATTTAATCTTGTCCGTCATGCTTGTGGGCTATCGGCATTTGTCAGTGACGACTAATGGATCAGGTGAGTCGATAGACATTTAGACACAGGCAAAGACATATATTCAGGAGATGCTGCCACTTTGTTGCTTTAGAGGAAAGCATCTGATTTGCCACTACATTTGCTTAAAAAAAAAAAAAGTCGTAATTTCTGAAAGCACAATTTGTAGCTTCAGTTGCAAATTTCGTCATCCGAGTCAATACACTGAGACCCCCAAATTGTACGACATCTTCAGATTAAAATGATTCCTCAGAAACGTAAATATTTCCACATGAAAAGGTATATGCTCACCTCCAAATCAAAGTTACATAAACATAGAATGCTGATAAAGTTTCCAGTATCACCAGCCAGTCCAATGCATTCAAGATCTCAGCATGGAAAGCTATACTTTCCGATAGACTGAAAGCAAACGAATAAAGATGTATTATATCCCTGCAATTTTTCAATAAAATAACCAATCTGAAGTTTCTCTAATAAGAAATTTAATTTCGTTTTTTATAAGAATACTGTGTTACAGCATGGATTACATTTTTTCAAAGGCACAAAAACCTTGTTTGTTTTAATAGTCTTCTTTTGCATTCTCTAAGAGGATACTTCTTTTAGAGATATGGACAATATCAGTTTGGTGGTACAAGGTAGCCATGTGATCTGAAATAAAGTTCTGAAGTGTAAAGAAACGTAACTTAAACTCAAAGTGAAAAGCTAGACCACTTACGCAAGCATAATTATTCGAACCGCCCAACCTTTCATGTTGAAATTAGTGAGCATTTTCATTTTCCATATGCAATCACTTACTGTCCTTTACCCGCTATTAGTGTTTCAAGAAGCAAGGACATTTAAAAGGGGGGTGGGGGGAAGCCCTTTGCTAATTTGAAGCTGAGAATCCAATCCACTGAAATTGACAAAAGTGTCCTCTTGATAACTGCCATTTTCCAATAATCCAACTTTGCAGGAGGGAGACTTACTGGAGGAGCCAGTGAATGTGACTCTGTTCTGAGTCTCTGTATCAGTGGAAAGTAAGGTGATCTTTCATTACAAAGAGTTATTCTTCAGACCTTTTGAACAAGGGCCCTCTCGTAGATAAAAATACCCAGGAAGCTTGTTTGTGAATGACCCTATCTGAACACATTTCCATTCATTTCAATGGATTTGAGCACCTTATAAGTCCTTTAAAAACCCCAAGTGATGAATTGTTACATGACATGCAAACAGCTCAAAACCTGCTAGCTGTGAGAAGCTCACAAGGAACTTGTTTGTTCCTAGTGTCCTAGTTCTGATTAGACAAGGAGAGAGCAAAAGGATTAAACACTGACTATAAAAGATTATAAACTGCAGAATAAGTGTGCTTATTTAAGATTCATTTTACTAAAGGGTGTTGGGACACTGACCCAGTTGTCGGTCCACGGTTTTTACCCCCTGAGTTGGTACAATGGATGATAGCGGACTCCATATAACTGTGGTAGGAGGCATTGTTTTCCCCTTCTCAAAGCAACTGGCAAACTCCTCAAAATGATTACCTCTCACAGAGTTAACAGTTAGACAGTTGTTAGCTCTTAAGCTGTCAAGCCCATCCATATCTACTGAGGATAAGTAACTCTGCTAAAGTAAAACATGACCGTGGTCTGGACATCAGTCAGTCAGAGCGAAGCAAAGAGGTGACACCGCCGCATGGAGGAGCCCAGAAGGCAGAAGCGGAAGAGAAGGAAGGAATCAAACCATTTTCTGCCATAGTTTACCTCCATCCCTTGATATCCAGAGTGACACTGGTTACAGCAGGCTTGTGTCAGAGCCAGGCAGACCTGAATATATTTTAATTCGGGTGAAATGAGTTTCCTGAAGTTACACGCATGCCTCAGCTTTTTCCACCACTTCTCCCCCTCTCTCCTGACACTGTCAAGATCACCAGCCCCCTCTTCTTATTCTGCTGCAGATCTCAGTGCTTGGAAGAGGGTGGTAGGTTGAAAACTTGAACAGCCTACTTAATCTTATGGTGGTGTGGGGAGAGGGAAAGGAGGGACAACGGTTTTTGTTGTTGTTGTTTTTTTTTTTTGCAATGCCAGTTCCTCAGTTATTATAATCAAATAATGGCAGTTTAATTCAAAACATTTATTGAGCAGCTCCTACACGCAGGCTGTGGAACTAAGAAGCAGACAGCAAAATCCGTGAAGAAGTGGGGAAAGGAGAAGAAAGCTATTGTGTCTTTCAATCCTGCCAGGATATCCTTATGTGGAAGGAGGAAGGGGGCGATCAAACCCAGAGTCAATTGGTTTGCATGAAGTTAATCTCCAAGGAAGGGAGAGACACCACCCTTCATTCCGCATTCACCAAACTAAAACTTTTCTAGCAGGAATGAATCGCAAATCATAGTCACAGAAGTTTAAACTTCTGAATCAAATGCCCTGAGGTTGGGAACTAAACATGTGAACTTTAAAATTTTTCTGAGGTGATTTTGACCTGTATCTCTGAATAAGAACAGCTATAAGCCAACCAGCAGTTCTCAAACCTGGCTGATTAATCGTAAGAATCACTAGGGGGCTTTAAAAAATATGGAATCCTAGCCTCTACCCCGTACTGCATTGCTCAGAATCTTTGAAGACAGGACCCCAGGATGTGTGTTGGTGAAAGCCCCACATGTGATTCTGATTATTGGCCAGATTTTGGAAGGATTGCTTTAGATCACATCCCAAACAAGTCTCAATACTGACCCTAGAGCCCAACCGAATAGATCCACATCAGGTCGGGACTCTGTGTTTTAACAAGTATCCAAGGCCATTCTTGTGTGAGTATTGTGAATTGTGAACACTATGGATCTCAGGTTTTGAACTTGAAACTTTATTTGATATCTTTGTCCTTCTTGCCCAATCATTTATGTACATATTCTAAAAATAACAATTTACCAAGCATCACCTATGTGCCAGGCACTATTTTAGAATTTACGGAGTTTATAATCTCGTGCTAGAGATAAAAAACACAAATAATTATAGTGCACTGTAGCAAGTATAGAAATAAAGATATGTTTTTTAAAAAGTGATATATGAACACAAGGGAAGAAGTGACTAACTCAGCCTGGAGGGGCTGGTAAAGATTTTCCAGAAGACAGGCTAACTTTAAAAGTAAGACAGGAATTCTAGTTAGAGGAAATAGTATGCAAAATAGTTGCAGTGTTTCTCAAAGTCCACCATTCTCTTCAGACCACCATTATCAGAATACTCAGAGACATATCACTAAGCGAACTCCAAAACCACACAGTCAGAATTTCTTGGAGGGGGCACAGGAATAAGCATTTCTACTGGGCTTCCTGGGGGATTCTGAAAACCACTAGCTTGTGAAAACTATTGGCATAGACACTTGAAAAAGCCGGTTTACTTGGGAAAATATAAATGCATGATGTTAAAGTGGGAGCTATTTGTCTTAAGGCTTTAAAAACCAAGTGAGACTTCTGCTTCTGGCCAAGGTGGAGTAACAAGGATCAGATTTATTATTCTACCTGAAGCAACTGGAAACCAGACAATTTTCAACATCACTTTCCACAAAAGAAAGAGAGACAGAGAGAAAGAGAGAGAGAAAAAAGGAAGGAAGAAAGAGGGAGAGAGAACAACAAGAAACAACAGTTTTCAAGGCACTGGATAACATGATATAAAGGACAGTGATCCCCAAAGGAGAAGCGAAAAAGGAGGTAAGCCCTATTCTTGTGTCAAGAGAGTTTCCAAGCTGTGGTGCAGGGAGGAGGAACCCAGATAGAGCACAGCAGACTCTTTGAGTTGAGGAAGTGGAGCTGAGGATGCAGGAATACCAAGTAGGGGATAGAATGAGACAGGTGCCACACTTCAGAGTAATAAGATACTATTTTGAACACCTTTATGCCAATAAATTCAACAACTTGATTAAAGGGACAGATTCTTGAAAGACACAATTACCAAAGCTTACTAAAAAAGAAACAGATAACCTAAATATCCCTATCTGTTAAAGAAATTGAAATTGCAGTTAAAAACCTTCCCACCAAAAAACCAAAAAACAAAAAATATTTATATAAACATTAACAAGTAACAACAGGCCCAAATAGTTTCACTTGTGAATTCTATCAAACTCTATGAGAAATAATACCAACTCTATCTAAATTCCAGAGAATTGAAAAGGAGGGAATACTTCCCAGTTCATTCTGTAAGGCCTACATTACCGTGATGCCTACCACACAATACCAAAAGCGTGATTCATGAAAAACAAAATTGTTAATTGGATTTCATTAAAATTAGAAATTTCTGTTCTGCAAAAGACCTTGTTAAGAGAATGAAAAGACAAGCCACAGACTGTGAAAAATACATAGCTGATAAAGGTCTTGTATCCAGAATATACAAAGAATTCTTAAAACTCAACCGTAAGAAAAAAACACCCCATTAAACAGCAGGCAATCATCTCACCTTACAACAGAAATATACAGGTGACAAATAAGCATGAAAAGATGTTGGACATCACTCGCCACTAGGGAATTGCAAATTAAAGCAACAATGCGATACTACTACACAATCATTAGAATGACTAAAATCCAAAAATCTGACAATACCAAGTGCTGACAAAGATGTCGAGCAGCAGGAGCTCCTTCTCATCACTGGTGGGAATGCAAAATGGTACGGCCCCTTTGAAAGATGGTTTGGCGTATAATGTGGTCTCCTGGATAGGATCCTGGAAATAAAAAAAGAATTAGACAAACAACATTAATGTAATATGAATAACTTATGGACTTTAGTTAATAATAATATGTGCATATTGGTTCATTAATTGTAACAGATATAGTATCTGTAAGATGTTAAACATAGGAGAAACTCGGTGTGAGGTATGTGGGAAATCTCTCTACTATCTTCTCAATTTTCCTGTTATTTCAAACAGTTCTAAAACATAATGTCCATTCTTTAAAGACATTAATACTCAGGGATAAATTGAATGAAAGATGAAGAGCTCTCATTGAAAACTACAAAATACTGTGGAAATTAAAGAAAGCCTAACTAAATTGAGATGCACCATATTCATAGCTCAGAAAACCCATTAATGTTAAGATGTCAGCTGTCTCCAAATTGATCTACAGAGTCAACACAGTTCTTATCACAATCTCAGTACGTATTTTTTTTGTAGAAACTAACAAACTGGTTCAAAAATTCAAATGGAAGTGCAAAATACCTAGAATAGCCAAAACAAATTTGAAAAAGAACAAAGTTGGAGGACTAACACTACTTGATTTCAAGACTTCTTATAAAGGTACAGAAATCAAAACAATAGACAAATGATTCAAGGAAACAGAATAGAGAGTTCAGAAACAGATCAACACATATATGGACAACTGATTTTTGACAAGGTACAAAGGCAATTCAGTGGAGAAAGAATAATCTTTTCAATAAATGATGCTGAAACAATTGAATATACATATGTAAAAAATGAACTTTAATTCATGTGTCATACCATATACAAAAATTAAATCAAAATGGATCATAAATCTAAATGCAAATCTAACCCTGTAAAACTTGGAGGAGAAATATCTTTCTGACATTGGATGAGGCAGTGGTTTCTTAGCTGTGACACTAAAAGCAGAAGCAACGAAAGGAAAAATAGATAATTGGATTTCACCAAATTTTTAAAAATTTGAGCAAGAAAGTGAAACAAAGTGGAACAAAATATTTGTAAATCATATACCTGATAAGGAATTTATGTCCAGAATATATAAAGAAATCTTGAAACTCAACAATAAAAAATAAATAAGCCAATTTAAAAATGGACAAAGGATTTGAATAGACATTTCTCAAATAAAGATACACAAATAACCAATAAGCACATGCAAAAATACTCAATATCTTTAATTATTAAGGAAATACAAATTAAAACCACATGAGATAAACTGTAACGTAGTAGAATAATTAAAATTAAAAAGATTGACAATACCAAGTGTTGGCTAGAATCTGGAGAAAGCCTGAGCTCTCGTAGTCTTCTGGTGGAAATGTAAAATGGAACAACCTTTTAGGAAAACAGTTTGGCTGTTTCATAAAAAGTTAAATATACACATACCAAATGATTCAGCCATTCCACTCCTTGATATTTACCCAAGAGAAATGAAGGCATATGTCTATAAAAAGACTTTTACACAAATGTTTATAGCAGTTTTATTTATAATAACTCCAAACTGGAAACAACCCAAGCAGCCATCAATAGGTGAATGGATAAACAAAACACTGTGTAGAAATACTACTACTCATCAATAAAAAGGAAAACATTAGTGACAGACACACACGACAGCATGGATGGGTCTCAAAAAATTATACCATACGAAGTAAGCCAGACAAAAGAGGAACACATGTGTGATTCTATTTATATAAAATTTTAGAAATTGCAAACTAATATATAGCAACAGAAGGTAGATCAGTAGTGTACTGGGGTCAGGAAGGGATCACAAAGAGGTATGAGAAAACTTCTGGTGATGGACATACCCACTATCTTCACTGCGGCAATAGTTTCATGGATTTATACAGATGTCAAAAATTCAAATTGTGCTGTAAATACATGCTCTTTATTGTAAGTGAATTATATCTCATAAAGCTGTGTTTGTTTAAGGCGTACGTTTCAAAGACAGGTGTATAGAGACGAATCAGACATTAGAGGATGCCGTCTTTCTCTCACCTTTCTTTTTCCCCACACAGCAGACCGAACATTATCAGGTAACTTCAGGAAAAGCTCTTCTATCATATGCTTCCGTTTTCAAGGCCTTTTGGTCCCACTGAGTACTCAAGTGAAGTACTCAACCAAGATCAGTGAAATAGCTCATAGGATAATAATGAACTTAGCTCCTTTTCTGTAGATCATCATATAGTTGCTAATGTACATCCATGATCTAATTTTTGCCCTTATTTGTGTGATGTACATAAGGTGGGTGTTATTTCATCTGACCATTTGAGAAGTGAAGGCAAATAGAGAGAAAATAAGGAAGTACAAGAGCTCAGAGCTATGCAGCAACTTAGCTGGAACTGGAAGTAATGTTTCCTGGCTAAATTCAATGCATTTTGCAGGACAGGGGCTGCGGTGTAAGACAACCCATCTCACAAAGGCAATTGTGAATGATAATAAATGAAGTAGAATTCAGAAAAGGAAGGCTGAGCAAAGGGGGTCACCTTAACACTCGCACTGCTTCTGCTACAGGGAGCCCACTTACACCCCTTAGATGTCATTGCACACACTCAATTACAATAGATTACATGAATCAATTATTTGTGTTTGTTGTGGGCTCCTGGAATTGAAGCAAACTGAATGATAATTAATTATAGTTAACATCGATCAGGTTATGTATTGAGTTAGCATTTACTGCATGATTGCATACTTACTAACCAGCCTATGGGGTGGCTATACTCATAGCTATGATCCTCTCCACTTGGCAGGTGAGGAAACTGAGGCATAGAGTTTAGTAGCATCAGCAAAGTCAAAGAGTTGATGTGTGAAAGAACTGCAATTAAAACTCAGCGTGGATGACTTTAAGGTTTCATCCTATTCTTTAATTCTAACTAATCAAGAGAGAAATTTGAGAGCTTTTCTACTTACTATTCTTTTGCAAACAATAGCTTTCTTTATTTAAATTTACCAACTATGGAAACTATGAGGTTCACGGAGTGCAAAAACAATGTTTAAAATTAAGGCAAACTTTAAAAAAATAGACATATGGGGATATATATGTGTGTCTTTCTCACTCATGATAACTGGTCACTGAAAATGCAGACAGAAGATGACACAAAAAACCTCAGGACAGCCTGGAAAATGACACCAGTGGCTCCTGGCACCTGGGAAGTGTTTTGTCAATATGGTTCAGCCACAAGAAAATCCACTTTGAAACATCCCTCACCCACTCAGAGGAACCCATCTGGTCTCGTCTTCCTAAAACAGCTTTTTAGGAATTTTTGGTTGTACAAGGAAAAAATCCTCCAGAAAGTTATTTTTCACTCAGCCTTCAAACTTGCGTATTCCCACCAATTTCAGTGAAACTCGAGGTCTTGAAAATGTCCAAGTAAAACAGAAATTGACTTTAGAGAAAAGAAAGACATATCTCCATGTAACTGCTTTTTCTGATTAAAAAAAAAAAATAGTGCACATTCTTTTTAGAAACCTTGATAGTATAAAAAGTAGCAATAAGAAAGTAAACATTATTCACCATCTTATAACCAGAATTAATATGTTTATGTATTTCTATTGAATATTCCCCCTAGGTGCACTCAAGCATACACATAATTATGATAAATCTGTTTTTTTAGTTTTATTTTTTTATAATCATTTTATTTTTAAAATATTTTTATTAAAAATATAGCTAACATGTAATATTATATGAGTTTCAGGGGTACACCATAGTTATTCAACATTTATATACCTGAAGAAGTGATCACCATGATATGTCCAGGTGCCATCTGACACTGTACCACGCTGCCACAATATTATTAACTATATTCCCAATGCCATTGTATCGCCATGACTCATTTGTTTTTTACCGGGTGACTTGGACCACTTGTTGCCCTTCACCTCTCCCCACCCTTTTAATTTTTCAATGACAGTTGACATTCAATATTATTTTATATTTCAGGTGTATGGCATAGTGGTTAGACATTTATATAGTTAAAGAAGTGATCCCCCTGACCAGTCTAGTACTCTCCTAGCACTATACATAGTTATTACCATATTATTGACTCTATTCCCTATGCTTTACTTTACATCCCCATGACTGTTTTGTAACTACCAATTTGTAATCCCTAATTTTTAATCCTTATAGCTTTTCACCCTGCCCCCAATCCCACCCCATCTGGCAACCATCAAAATGTTTTCTGTATCTATGAGTTTGTTTGTTTGTTTGTTAATTTTGTTCTTAGATTCCACATATATGCTAAATCACATTGCATCTGTCTTTCTCTGTCTGACATACTTTACTCAGCACAGTACCCTCCAGGTCCATCCATGCCTCCACAGATGACGAGAACCCATTCTCTTCCATGGTCCGAGCAATATTCCTTTGTACATATGTACCACCTTCTCTTTATCCATTCTTCCATTGACAGATACCCAGGCTGCCTCCACATCTTTGCCATTGTAAACAATGCTGCAGTGAATATATGGATGCACACATCCCCTTGAAGTAATGTTTGAGTTTCTTCAGATAAATACCCTGAAGCGGGTTTACTGGGTCCTTCTTTGTCTCTTGCTATAGCCTTTGTTTTACAGTCTGTTTTGTCTGGTATAACTATTGCTACAACAGCTTTTTTTGTTTTCTTCATTCCCATTTTCATGAAATATCTTTTCCATCCATTTATTTTCCATCTGTGTGTGTGTCTTTCAATATGAAGTGAGTCTCTTGTAGGTAGCTTATGTAAAGGTTTTGTTTTCTTATCCATTCAGCCCTCCTATGTGTTTTGATTGGAGCATTTAATCCATTTATATTGAAAGTACTTGTTAATAGATACATAGTTATTGTCATTTTATTATTCAAAAGTTTGATTTTTTTTTTTCTGTCTCAAGGAAGTCCCTCTAACATTCCTTGTAATACTGGTTTGATTAACTCTTTTAGCTTTTGCTTGTCTGGGAAATTCTTTATTTGTCCTTTGATTTTAAATGATAGCCTTGGGTAGAGTAGTCTTGGCTGTAGATCCTTGTTTTCATCACTTTGAATATTTGGTGCCAATCCCTTCTGGCCTGCAAAGTTTCTGTTGAGAAATCAGCTGACACTCTCATAGGGGCTTGCTTATAATTTACTAGTTGCCTTTCTCTTGCTGCTTTTAGGATTCTCTCTTTGTCTTTAACCTTTGCCATTCTAATTATAATGTGTCTTGGTGTGGGCCTGTTTGGATTCATCTTGTTTGGGACTCTCTGCACTTCCTGGACTTGTATGTCTGTTTCCTTCTCCAGATTAGGAAAGTTTTCGAGTCATTATTTCTTCAAATAGGTTTTCAATCCCTTGCTTTCACTCTTCTCTTTCTGGTACCCCTATGATGTGAATGTTGTTATGCTTGATGTTGTCCCAGATCTTTTAAACTATCCTCATTTTGGGGGGGGGGGGGATTCTTTTTTCTTTTTGGTGTTCCAATTGGGTGTTTTCTTCTACCTTGTCTTCCAAATCACTGATTCGATCATCTGCTTCATCTAGTTTGCTGGTGATTCCTTCTGGTGTATTCTTCATTTTAGTTATTGTATTCTTCACTTCTGACTGGTTTATTTTTATGGTTTCTGTGTCCTTTTTTATGCTTGCTATCTCTTTGTTGAAGTTCTCACTAAGTTCCTTGAGCATCCTTATAACCTTTGTTTTGAACTCTGTCTCAGGTAAGTTGCTTGCCTCCATTTCATTTAGTTCTTTTTTTGGAGTTTTCTCCTGTTCTTTCATTTGGGATCCATTTCTTTGTTTCCTTATTTTGGCTACCTCTCTATGTTTATTTCTATGTATTAGATAGATCTGCTATGTCTCCCAGTCTTGGCCAGGTAGCCTTATGTAAGTGTCCTTTGGGGCTCAGTGGCACAGTCTCCCTGGTCACCTGCTCTGAGTGCTCCAGAAGTTTCCCTTGTGTGGGTTGTGTGTGCCATCCTATTGTAGTTGAGCCTTGATTGCTCTTGGCACATCAGTGGGTGTTTTTGACCCTTAGGCTGACTGGCTGTAGAGTTTGGCCACATCCACAGCTTATGGGCTACTGTGTAGGAGGCTTACCCCATGGAGTGGGATTTACCCCAGTGGGCTGTGATGCCTGTTGTGACGCCCTTTGGGTGTGCCACTTGTGGGGCTAACTGGGTAGTGCTCAGCTGTGGACTGAAGCCAATCTCCAAGTATGTTAATTCTGAGGCTTCTTGGGAGGGGCTCCAGTGCAGGCCCATGTCAGCCACTGCCTGTGACCAGCTGGGGACTACCTGATAGGAGCCACAAAGTGATCCGCAGTTGTTCGCTGCCTGTGCTGGGCCTGGAGGCACATGGGAGAGGCCTGCCACCAATACCAGGCCCAGGGTAGCTCCATAAAAAGCCAGGACATCCTGAGGCCTGCTGCCACCTGTTGACTTCCTTAGGGTTTAGCCACTGGCAATGCCTCATGTGGTATGTGAGTTGGGTGAGGCATGGTCTCAAGGAGTCACTAAAGTGGGAAGAGTTGTATTCACCAGGTTAATGTAATTTCTCATTTGGTGCCAGTGCTGAGCCTGGAGTGACTCAGCAAACTCTCAGAGCACATCGAGGCCAGTTGCCACACTTCTGGGCCTGCTGAATTCCCATAGTTTTCCAAGAAAGAGTGCAATTCAGGCAGGGCTGATTGCTAGCAGAGTAAGTGCCTCCAGGGGTTCGTGAGTTGGGTGGGGCAGAGTCCCAGTGAGTCAGCAGAAAGGAGCAGTGGAGCTCACAAGGCCAATCAGATACAGATTTGGCCAGAGGGGGCGGGCTCAACACAGAAAAGATGGCGTCTACATGACAGCTGCACAGAAAGTGGATCTCCCACTGGGAAAATGCTGACTGTCCTCCAGTCCTCCCCACCAAAGCCACACAACTCAGTCTGTACCCCTTGTATGTCTCTGAGGCTCCCAAGTCATCGTCCCTCTGCTGGAGCCCAAGGTGCCTGTGAGCAAGTGAGTCTGCGTGCGGGCTATTTAAGAGGATGTCTAGGTTTCCTGCAACTTTTTGGCCCACCTGAACAGTCAGATTCCCTACTGCTTTTCACAGCCCTGTGTTGTGGGGGCTCCTCTTCTCAGTACCAGTACTCCAGGCTGGGGAGCCTGGTGTGGGGGTCTGGTGTCCTTCTCTCTTCTGGAGGGAACCAAAGCAGCTGAGATATCTCTCCTGATTGCCAACCACCACACGCAGGTGTGGGGCCCGTTCTGTGTTTCCACCCCTCCTACCAGTTTTGATGTGCCTTCTTTATATTTTCAGTTACAGGACTTCTGTTTGGATAGACTTCAATGGTTCTCTGGTTGATTGTTCTATAATTTAGTTGTAAATTTAATGTCTTCATGGAAGGAAGCAGGCACAGTTTTTACTCTATCATCTTGGATCTCTCTCTTATTTTTATAAGCATTTTAAATTCCATTACTACTTCTTCGAAAACATCATATATGATTAAGTGGGGGGAAACATTTACAGAAAAAAAATCATATATGTTAGCTTCATGTATTCCTCCTATAAGAAAGAGGATTGTGAATTTTCAAAGCTACAATATCCCTAATAGAGAAATTCACAAAGAAGGTAAACAGACAATACAAAAGGAGAGAAAAGAACTACTAACCAGTGACATGTTAAAATTTGCATTTAATAAAAAATGCAATTTTTTAAATATGGGTTTATTTTTACCTAGAAATTTTGGTAGAGGAAATATTTAAATCATTGAATCCAATGCTGACAAGTAATTCAGTAAAAATTTTTAAAGCCATAAAAGTTAATATTTTTTAAAGACCTAGAATTCTATCTTCCCTACATTCTAAAGATGTAGGGAAATCTACATACACACACACACACACACACACACACACACACACACACACACACAATATGCCCTGCAGCTTAATTTACAATATTGTAAAGGAAAAAACAAACAAAAAAACAAAAAAACTAGAAACAAACTATCCAAAAGTAGGGGGTACTTAACTATATTATGGTATACCTAGGCCTCATAATATTAGCAAACATTTTGTATCTATCTAAAAATGGATACAAATTTTTTGTAATAATTTGAATAAAGATACAATGGAAAGCAAAAACAGTTAATTCTATAAAATATACATCTGAAGAAAAATTGCTATTAGCTATGTTTGGATGCTAGGATTATAGATATTTTTTTTCTTTGTTTTTATTATTTCTTTTTTTCTTTCATTTCCATTTTGATAATTTAATCTTTAACTTCCTGGTGTGACTTTAATAGTCACTACAATTTTGACATGATTAGAAGGGGTTGGGGTTGAAAGAAAAGGAGACAATTATTACTGAAATATCTAAGCAGTTATATATACTAAAAATGATGGAATTCTCTCATTTAACTTGCCATACAAACTTCAAAAGTTCATAGCCTAAAATATGAGCCATTTTTTCTCATTTCTATGTTAATTATTATAAATGCCTCTTTTTTCCTTGACTATAATAAAAGTTCATGGAATGCCTGATGAATTGACCCCAGTTGTGAACGAAAGTGGGGGTGGGCAGTTATTTTCATTCAATGTGACAATATGGCTCTCTAGAACAACTTCCAAAAGAGAACCAATGGCTAAAATGATACACAAACTGGTCACGAAAGCAACTACAACTAACACACATCACCACAGGATTCCCACCATCTTACATCTCTCTAGATCTTTAATCCAGACCCTGGCACATGGGTAATCAATAAATAATTTATTGGATAAATGCATTAATTAATGAATGAAAAACAATGTCTAGAATGATCCATTCAAAACATGACAAGTCATTTCTAGTGCTTGCTAGCATACACTGAGTATCAATTCCACGTTTGGCAATAGTTTTTGAAGGGCTGGCTGCATTTAAAAAAACAGACACCACGAACTGATCATGAAAATCCAGTCTCTAGAAACTGGAGCAAACTTCATAGACAAAGTTGATTTCTAGCTTAAAATTCAAAGTCTCCTATGATCTCACTCAAATTACTGACATGCTGTGTCCAGTTATTAATTATACAGCTGCTGTAAGAATGGTTAATGGCACTTGCATGAGATGCATCCTAAGAGAGATTTAGGGCCTTCTGCCCTGCCCTTAGTACAACACTAGAGCATATTGTTCTTTGCTGTAATGTCCCATCAAAGTCAGTGTTGCAAATATTAACTATATTTTAATAAGTCCCTCCTGATGGGACTTTTGCTCACGGTTAGGGAGCATGAGGAAATTTAAGTACAAAGTAATTTGCAAAGTAATAACAGTGTTTCCTACCCAGGTGATAGCTCAGAGTAGATTTAATTGGATAAAATTACCCCATTCCAAGAATAATACTTTGTACTTTATGTCACAATTATCATGTGAGGATCTTGAAGAGATTTATGAACATTGATTAAACATCAGAACACCATTTTGAAGGCGATGGTATTAACATTATTTTACTGAGCCCAGAGAGGGGTGCTTTCCTATTCTAAAGCACACAGCAAACAATAAAGAAATAACCCCAATGTACAGTGACTCCACATTTGGACCATTGTTCCTCTGCTTCGGCAATGTTTTACTTCCATACCTTGTTATAACTAACATGGTAAAAGCAAAAACAAAAGACAACCTGCTTTTTGTCTCTCAGTGTATGTTATAATTGCCACAAAGGAATGCATTTCTGATTTTCAGAGTCAGAAACTACTTAAATCATTTCTCTTGAATCCCTGAGATTTCAGCTGGGGAATTTCTGTTTATAATTAGTTTGCCTCCCCCCTTTCAGCTGTAAACATTTGGCATCAGCAGAAATCAAATATGAAATTCACAAATCACCTGGGCTGGGATGAATATCAAAAATAGAGTCAAGTCTTCTTGATTTTCCAGATGAGGTGTCTCAGGCTCAAGGGGGTGGGAAGGATGGAAAGGGTCTCTGTCTAAATAATGCAGAGGCCTCACTACTGCTGAAATGTCTCTAGTTGCAGAGAATGCCCCCACATTCTCGAAGAGTTCTCGAAGAGCTGGCTGCATCCTTAGTTTGTCGGGCAATTGAGCATCTTGAGTTTAATGGGTGTAAATGATTCTGTGACTAGGCATTAAAGTGAAACTGAGGCAGAAAAATCCAAGTTTTCAGCTCGGTACAATTTAGTGCGAAAGATACACCAAAGTCTAAAATTCTGATTTGATTAACAACACTCAATAGACTTGGATGCTGCCAAGAGGATATAATGTGTATAAAAGCACATATCCCAGTGCTTGGCATAGAGGAAACCCTCATAAATGCTTCCTCTTGTGCTCTAACCAGTACCCCCACAGCCTTCTATCCCCTCCTGGAGCCTGAGATCTAAAACTGCTTGATCCACATATCTATATGTGCCTTAAATACTGAAGAACAGATTCCATATTTGCAGAAGCTTCAAGTACTCTATTAGATGTACTCTTTAAAAGCTTATAAATTATTCTCCAAGCTTTCTTTAAAAACAAATAAACATTAAAATGAATATGTGTGCATTAAAGTTCATAATCAATAAAGCGTCATCAGGAGTAGAGTTAGAGAAAGTATATACCCACAAATGAGTCAGACTAACAGCTGTCACATGAGCCTGTGTTTGGAAGTAAAGCCTGAGGCTTCCTAGAGATGAAGCCCATCACCACCACCACCACCAATTCAGAAGCACACACCCCACCAGAGAAGTTCCTGCTTTGGGGAGATGAGCAAGACTCACTCTCTTTACACAGAAGGTGAATTCTTGTTTCTATTTGCTCAGCAAGCCCAGAGCAATCAAAATATAGGAATTGAAATCACATTTGTTGTTGTTATTATTGCTTTTGTTTTAAGTCTACCTGTACAATTCAGATGACAATCACTCAGAAATAGGTTTTGATGGCCCAGTAACCTTTCCTTTATTACACTATGTTTAAAATACCTTTCCATCAGTTACCATTTTTGAAATTCTGGAAAATAATAAAAACATAGTGACAATGACAGTGATGATGATAAGTGGGTAATGTGGCTACATCTGCTTAACTGCATTTTAAAAATAGAAACCATGACAACACTGATCATTTTTGCTATTCTCTTTTGGAGGATAAAAATTTCTAATATTTAAATCTTGGTCCCTCCCTCCCCACAACATGACAGATTATTCAACCTACAGTCAAAAGATTTCACTATACTCCAGGAGAAAATATTTTGGGAGTGAAATTATGTCTTTAACATTTCCAAGTAAAAGAATTCATATCTGATAAAAAGCAATACTTTTAGCTATGTCATACGCAAAAAGGGTATGCCATGTAATTAGAAGTGAATTTAGACAGAAAGACAGTAGATGAGATGTAAAAGCAGATAATTAGTGCACTATCATAATTAGCAAATAGTTCTCAATCCCATGGTAACTGCTCTGGAAAGGACTTCTGCCGGTTAACTAATATTTCCTGAAAGCAGTTTTCTTCTTTCTCTTTAAATGGAAAGTTTGAATTGCTGTCTCCTTGAAAATTGTGCTATAATATGTCATAAATTGATTTATGACATATTACAGTTTTTAAATGCAAAAAATCAACTACAAGAACAAAACAAATATATTTGTAGAATGAAAGAATTATAATCAATTTATATAACTGTGTTCTATATATAATTTTGGGTGTGAACTTTCAAAAGTAAATATCACCATTTGCAGAACAAAAAATAACTTTGAAATACAGAGAAGCAAACATTTCGCATTGAACATTGTTAATCAATTCAGAATGTTTAGACACTGGAAATAGTGAAATTTTCTGGGTATGTAGTCTAGGAGATTAAATATTTCTAATCTTATAGTAGCTGATAGGAGAGAAAGAAAAAAAGGAACTAAAAAAATTCAAGTAAAAAGAAATGTTTTCTCTTTTTTTTTCTCATGCCCTCTCTCCCAAATGTTTAGCATAATAAAGTGTCCCAGTACAGAGAGATTTTTTTCCAGATTGGTATCATGACTCAGTACACAGCCTTTGATCCTAAATAGTTGTGTGACTTTACACTTCATCTGTGAAATGGAGATGATAATAATACATTCTCACAGGGATTAGGAAGTAAAATAAGGTTATTAGGCCTGGGAGTGGGGCACGCTTGGCAAACTGAAATGTTTTATTAAATTAGAGACATAATTAAATTCTCAATTTTGTCCCTGAATATCAAAGACTTTTTTAGGACTAATAATTAACTTCACCTGAATAACACTTCTAAACAGAATAATGTAAAACCAAAAAGGGTTTACCAATTACAGGCCACAAGACCAAAAGTCAGTCAGTCACTTTCAGCCAACTTGAGATTGGCTGGGACAGGCAATGACATATGGTGACATTCGTGAGAAGGGCAACCTGATGGTAGAACACAGAGAAAAGACTGATTTATGAAATCTGCAACAGACTTGCCTTTTAATCACTATTTTAAAAATGTCAGTAACAATGAGAAAAGCAGGTAAACTCTGAAACTGTTTGTGGGTCTCATGTCTTCTTAAAAGTTTTCAAGAGAACAGGTAGGACAGTGATGATGGCCTTGGTGTCTGGGTGTACCGGAGTGTATAAAGTGTATAAATGATTCCGAGCAGCTTCCCTCAGCATACCTATGACAACGATTCAGATTTTTCAGGAAAGTATTCCTTAAGAGTGGAATCTGTTGTGTAATTGAATGGTCCCCTAAGCCCAGGGATGGGAAAAAACTGATTATGGCTCACATTTGTTCTGGCACATATATGGTTTAATAGAATCTCTAAGACCACATACTTTTCTCTGGAATCATTCTCATGTAGCAGGTACAGTAGAGAAGGTGCAGTGGGAACTAGCTCATCTTAAAAAGATCTGAGTATGTAGCTTTTTAACTATGCCCATTTGAAATGATGGAGGTGGAAAGATTTTGATAAACCAAAAGAAAGGGATAGGCAAAAAAAGAAAAAAATGCTGATTAATACTAGCAATAGGAATAGACAGTTTTTAGAAAATGTTTTTAATCAGCTCCCCAGTATGGGGTTAACCAACTGTGTCAGCAGAACTAAATTACAGACTCATAGGAAAAGAAAAAGCAATAAAAAGCAGAGAATTTTGAAATAAATTCAAAGTATTCCCTCCTGGGGTACAAAGCTAAACGCACGGAGGAAGGCTCGTTGGTTGAGCATTTCAAACAAATAAGTCCTAAGCCTTTTAACGGGTAAGAGTATCTGAAAATATGTAGTATTTTTCTGTCTAAATTAGCTTAGGATAAAAATGGGTGCTGGCCAACTACCGTAGAAATGCAAAAATACAAAACTAAAGAGAGTTAAATGCTCAAGGAGAAAAGAAAAAAGGTAACTGCCAGGTACAGAATCACAAGGCAGGGAACTAATTGGCTGTGGGCATTCGGTTCTTACCAGGTCAAGGCCATGGTTGGTCCTGTGTACTCAATGGTTGGTCCTGTGTACTCAACGGTTGCTGGTAGTGCAGTATAGCGGGGGACTTAAACAAGGCCGAGTTTGATCTTCAAAGCAGTGGTTTCCACAGTATTTGAAGCTCAACCACACTCCCCATCGTGCTGGGATACCGATTTAGAATTACCGTCAAGTGACAGTTATTAAGAAAGAGCCATAACTATCCATTTTCAACTTTGCGATTTTTAAGTTCTTAAGCATTCTGGTTGTGCTAAGCAATGCTTTTTTTGGTTTTGATTTTCCTTGGTTTTTAAGATGGTCAGGTGTTCATGTTGTTTCAATAAATTATTTTAACTTAATTCTATGTTTAGGGGAAAACAAAGCAGGAAAAAAGCTTCCAGTGAATGGTGTTTGGTTTGCTGAGATATGTAACCACTATTAGACATAAAGAAATAAAATCTGTGTATAAATTACCTCTTGCCCTACAAATTCAGTGTGCAGTGCTGCAAAGAAAAGGCAAATGTGAAATCAGGGAGCTAGAAATAGTGTCTCCAAAAGTTACCTGGCCAGTGGAGTAAGTATTAAGTGTTTTAACCTCTAAACCACACTGAAGAATATCCAGACAAAATCTAATGGCAACAAAAATAATCCTATGCTTTTGACATCTCTCTGTTTACTTTAGTTCTTTCAGGTGTAAATTTCAACAAAGACCTAAGTTGTCATTTTCAAACTTAGAGAGTAATATCTGGAGATTATGGTGCCTGGAAGTATTAAGGAATTTCTTCTGACATTTGATTTCCCTGTCGGAGGAACCTCAAAAAGAGGGCAGTTGAGAGTGAATAATTTCAAAAAGAAAAAAAAAAATCCAAAGTAGAAGCATTCGTGTTTTCGTTCCCTGGAATATAAAACACAAGAGTTTCAGATTTCAATGTTTTGAAAGTTTTTATGAGAAATTATTGTCATTTTTATAGTATTGAATCTAGTATATTTTTCAAAAATTGCTTATTATTATTATAAATTTGGGCCTTAAAAATGTCTAAAATTATAGTGATTATATTTCAAAATGCTGCCTTGTAAGATGGAAGCTCCATATAGTTCACCAATATCAAGTTTGCATTTACAGGTTTACAAGATAACAGTCAGTCCCACTTTAAATATGAAAGCTGAATTGTAAGATATTAGTGTTGATTTTTTCCTAATGATTAGTGTTCACTTCGTTCTCTGCTAATTACCTCTTAAAGTACAACCTGTTTAGAACATGGCATATTGAACAGATAAAATCGTCCTTAACCGTTGCTTCCCAAAGTGGAGTAAAGAGGAGTTCAGAGCATATATCCAAGTATATTTCTTTAAATGTATTGTACTTTACATTAGTAAAAAATGCAAAAGAAATCCTATGATGAAGTTTCATTTTAAAATACATTTATGTGTTTTCTTAGGAGATACTATTTTTTAAGGAAAAAGTAAATTCAGAGGGCATTAAAACGGGGCAAAAACCCTCAGGTTGTATGTAAATGGCTGAAGTTCAGGCAGAGAAATGTTGCTTTAGCATAACTTTCTCCAATCCAACTCCAAAGCATCAACCTCTTTAAAACTTACTGTGAAATATGTATTATTTTGATGTTCTTACACTAAACCTTTTTGTTCATTATGAAGCTACACATTTTCTATCTAATGTTATAATATGGAATCACTAAATACAAAAATCAAAAGTATACTTATGGAACAAAATAATACAATCAACTCATTTTGCAGGTGCTTAACTTCTTCAAAGGCAATCAGCCCATTAGTGACGGAGTTAAAATTTGAACCCAAGTGTCCCAACTCTCAGCTCTGCCACTCTCCCTCACTGGCACTACCCAGAATCTTGGCTAGGAATATTTGTACTTGTAAATAGCTTTTTCTAATAAAATTTCCAAAATCATTGTTCATTTTCAACCTACAGTGACTAAATAGCTGCAAATAGATTACAGGGCAATATATCACAAAGGTCGGGTTCCTCAAGACTTTTAACTGAAAGACATGTGAATAAAGTATGTAAGAAAATGCAATGGGCTATCACAAAGGCTAGACTAAGACATAGCACATTACTCAGGTTTAAACCTCAAAAAGTGTGAGGCTATTTTTTGTTGATAGTCAATCAGTAAACTTGATCAGTAAAAATCAGTAAACTTCACGGGGTTTCCACAAAATAAAACAAGCCTAGAAGTAGGTTTTCTGTACCACACACTCAAATCAAGACAAAATTCAAAGTAACAAAAAATTTAGAATGAAAAGCTAAAAATAATCAGGGAATGGAGAGAAGATGGCAATAAATAACTGATTTGTTTTAGAAGGAAAATTTGAAACTAAAAATTAATAATTCAGAACTAAAAGTAGCTGCTCAAAATTTTATTTTGCCCATAAAAGATACAGGATGTCTTTGTAAAGGGTTTGGTAGCCTGTGTAGCAGGGATAAAACTGAAACCTAAACATCCCAAGGAGGTATTATATCTGTTTAGACTCCAAGAAACTCTTTCTCATATCCTCATATCCTTAAAAGGCAAGCTGCTGAGGAGGGACAGAATTAGAGGGGATGTTTTTAATCCTGGGGTAAATAAGGACTTGAAAGTCCTTACTTTGCCCTGGGGGTGACCTGGACCAGTTTTGTGCTTAGGATCATTCAGTCACAGGAAGTCGTGCAAAAGGCCAGAGTTGTTTGCTTGTTTGCTTGTTTGTTTGTTTGTTTGTTTGTGGGAGTTGGTTGGAGAAAAGCAAAGCCTACCACCTCAGCACCATCACTACCAAATAGGATCTCTCCTTGCTCCTTCCTTCCTGCTCTGTGGAAGGGTCTTCCACGGGTCAGTAAGCTCCCTGCCTGCTGCTCTCCTAAAGGGGCTCAATGATGGAGTCAGTGTTGGAGCAGGGGAGGAGGAAGGAGCCACCACCCACCCCCTGCACTCACACACAACCATCAGCTTCACACACTGCTGCTTCTGACAGGAGACATAAAATAGGCAAGTCTTCTGTAGTTGGGTTGGGTTTGGGGGGAGGTTTTGTTGTTTTAAGAACTGGGGGAATATATAAAAGAGAACTTTGAGACATGCAAAAAGAGAGAGAAGAAATTGGATAGGTCACTTAACTTATCTGGGTCTCAGCTTGCTCATCTGTGAAATGGGCAAATGGAACTAACCGCCTTGACTTCGCCCTATCATTTTCCGGTTCTCTGTGGAGAAGGAGCTGTGAAAACACGGGCCCAAGGAAAAGCAATCACCTCACCCTACTTGTGCTGCTGACTCGCACTTCCTAAAGCAGGACAGTCTTTTCTGGAAAGGCCTAAGAGACATTTTGAAAGAGAGTGGTAGTATTTGCTTCTGGCGTGCGCGCAGCACCACACACACACACACACACACACACACACACACACGCACACGCACACGCACACACTTTCTTTGCCTTTTCTTTTCCCCAAGGGAATTGTTTGCGATTGAACAAGTAGAAGCACAAATAGCTCTGCCGAACTATTTAGGAAAGTCAATATGCAATTATGCAAAAGTCTATAATAAGGCTCCCTCGGAAGCAGAAGCGCGTTTCCCCTTCCCTGGGAGGCCAGGTGCGCGGAGGCTACATTAAGGTGTCCGGGTGGCGGACCGCACTGGATAGGATTCCATCTCTGTCTGTGTCCCTGATTCTGTCTCCCTCTCTGCAGCCCTCTGTCTTCTCCCTCTCTCTGTTTCCGTCACTATCACTACGTCTCTTTCCTTCCTCCGCCCCAGCTTGTTCCCCCTTCACCCCCACCGCCCCCACCCCCGCCCCCGCCGCTCCCTTCGCAGGGCTCTGGGGTAGCGGGTGGTTCTGCAGCAAAAGGCCAGCCCTGCCGTGCGGCCCCTTCCACCAGCAGCGGCTGGAATACCCTCCAGAGAAGGAACCGCTTTGGTCCCCTCAGGATGCTCCCGCGGTCTCTAATCCCATTAGCGCACCTGAAATAATAACCTCCGCCACAAACGCATGCTTGTTCCAACCCTTCCGAGGGGCAGCCGCGACCGCAGGGGGCACTCGGAGACCGGGGTCCCCAAAGCTTTCAGTGTCCCAAACAGATTCTCGGAACACACTTGGCTTCGGAAGTGGAAGCGGGAAAGGGGCGGCATCCCAGGGAATAGACGCCCCCAGGGAAGAGCCGTCTGGTAACAGAGGAGAGAAACTTGCAGAATTAGGCTGAGTCGGGCGGCGAAAGCCGGGGTCCCCAAGTCCAGAAAAGGAGAAAGGCGCCCTCGGGTGCTCGGCCCCAAGAAGCAGAAGACGGAGGCGGGTGTCCCCGAGCCGCTGTGCCCCGCTGCGCCGGTCCTCACTCTCCGGCTCCCGGGCGGCCACCCTGCCCAGTTCAGGCCTGACTGGCTCCCTCCGGCAGATATTGAGGCGAACTTCAAAGAGAAGCTGGGGTGGCGGTCAAAAATGGCAGAGAGGGGGACACTGGCAGGAGAGGGGACCTTTTCATCCCGTGCTCTTTCCAGATGGTTCGGAGTCCCCCGGGAACACGTTCCGCCAAACCTCTCCCCCCGCCCTGCCCCCAGTACCCCAGGGTCAAGCAAGGTGTAAGTAGAGCCCACGGGACCCCCACCCCTAGGAAGCGTTTCCCGCCGGGTCCCCCATCCCACCCAGGGAGTTGGTGTCGGGGCATGCAGGCAGGCCCGGGCCTCAGGGTGGCTCGGCTCTTGGGACCAGACTGTGCTGCAGTGCGCCTCGGGGACCTGGCACCCCGACAAGCACAGGAGACAGGACAGCCCCGCTAAGGGCTCTGCGGTGAAAGGATCCCACTCTGTAAAGAGTCCCCGAAGTGGCCGCCGATTTGCAGGTAAATGAACTTATCCTGGCTGAGCTTGGAAGAAGGGGCGCCACCCAGGGCTGTGGGCTCCGCTCCCACCCGATTTGTTTGCGGCTCATAGTCGACTTCTCCCTTTAGTTGGAAGTTTTCATTGGGCCCTTTCTCGCATAAATTGCCTGGAAAAATTCATGATTTTTACCAAGCATACCATACTCTGACGCTAATTTTTTGAAAAAGACAAGGAAAGATGATATTTATTTTTCATTTTTAAATAAGGGCATGGAAAAGTACATTTTCCAATATTCACAAAAGAATAATTGCTCAGCAGGCATCCTTCAGCTTCTTCTTCTTCTTTTTTTCTCTGTGTTTTTCTGGCTACTAGAGTTCTTTCTGAGCTGCAGGAAGCCTTCCATGTTTTTCTTATTCATTAGATAACTCAATGAAATGTTAAAATATTTATTTTTGAATAATCAGTACGATTTTGGCCTGAAGGTTTTCACAAAATACGCCCCTGTATCCAGTGGAACATGAATGCTAATCCTGACCAGTCTGGCCCATCCTGTTGCTTCAAAGGTAAATGTTTGCATTTGGTAACTAGAGCAGTTTGCCAGACTTCTTCCAGCACTCAGTACTTCCGCTATTAGTTTAAAATGTATCAAACGTGTGAGTACTTGTGATTGGTTCCTGCTAGAATTTTTCACGTTTTCCAGCTATTGTTAGGAGGGTCCTTGTTTTTTGTTGTTGTTGTTTTAATCTGGAGCAAGGAACCCAAACAGCATCTCATGAAATAACCTTTCACAGTTCAGTTGATTATGCTAAAACTAAATAACCTTGTCCACCACCTCCAGCTCTGTAGCACAACTGAAAGCATCCTGTTCTTTCACACTGCAACAGAAGCATTCTTACTGCGTTAAGTAGTCAACATCTGTCCAAGTTCTCTGATACATCCATAGTTAATACAATATTTTACAGTCATTCTGACAGTGCCACATCAAAATGTACGTTTGAAGTAGATGATTGAAACATATTTATGCATCAATAAAATGGCCTAAAGCTGTCTCCTTTTCACTATTAGGTTTCTATTAAAAGGCACTCTAATAACTAGTCATGTGGTACTAGGCTTTATCAAAATGCAATAAGGAATTTTAACTTCAGAAAAGCAGGTGAACAGTTTTAAGAGCCTTGTATCCAAGTCACTTCCACCCAAATCAGCTCGACTTCTCCGTATTTTATTGGCATTGGGCTTTGTTTATGTGTTTCTTAAATCACGGAATCACTTCTATACGGTGACTGTGGTTATTCAGAAACGATGTCAATATCAAATAGAGGTCAAAGTTAGCTCCGTGCATTTTTTTGTATAAAGCTTCCATAATACTAGAGCTCCATAAATATTTTTAAAATCATAACCAAAATGTATACAATGTTTCTTAAATGTTTAAATGAACTTCAAACAGCCTCTGCTACATAAGGGCATCTGACTGTGAATTTCACCCACACTTTCTCCCACATGTGGTCTCCAAGTAAAAACAGTGAAGTTTCACGTTTTATCCCAGATTGCCAAAAGGAACTGCACTAAAATTTTTCTAATTACCAGTTTCATTTCCCCCTTCATAGAAGTGTTTCTTGATTATCGAACAAAATCATGTTCCAAATTTCAAACATTAATTTGTACATCCCGGATCATCTAGGCAGTAGATCCGTGTGACTGGACTGTGCAGTCATTTCACACTCAGAGCCAAGCCAACCACCACCATTTTTTTTCCTTCAGAGATGCTGACCTTGTTCCACCACCCTTTCTTTCTTTCTCTTCCCAAGCTGACTGTGCACACACACACACAGCTGTGTTAAATGTAGGTTTTAGCCTTGTGCCTTGTATCAAATGGTTGAGGTGTACCTATACTTAATAATGTCCCAAACTTGGATTTGAAGACTTAAAATCACAACACCTGTCCTGCGAGTCTAAGTTGGGGCTTGTGGTCCTCTCTTATTACTTACCAGCATCAAATCACACTCCCTTTCCCACCCCACCCCACCCCCCAAAATACTGGACAAGAGGAAAGTTTAAATCATAGAGGCTGTAGTTTTTCCATTGTCCAGTAGACGGCACAAAAGATCAAGCCTTCAAATGCTGAACAATCCACCAAGGCTGTTTTGTTTGGAGTGTGTTTGACTATGTTGTTTATTTTAAACAGCCATCCAGCCAGTGTTGTATCTGTGAAGCAGAGAAGTATCTCAAACTTAAGATAACTCGCCAAGGTTTTGAAATGTAGTGATATGAAAAAGATTTTACATTTGTACAACAAAATGCTGCTTCAGATAATGTAGTTATTAAAAAGGAGTTCACAGGGAAGGGTTATTGAGAAGTCGATTATTCAAAAGTTACCTTTAAAGAAATTAAATTGATAGAAATTATGACGTATTTCATTTTTATTTGTCTTCTAATGGATTAAAAAAATCTATACAATATGAACCTTTACAAATTCCAAATTGAAATTTTGCATTATGCATCTACGCTTTTTATTAAACTTAACACAGAACTCAGTCCAGAAAATTGAGCATTGTATTTCAAATGGGCCTACTGTACATGCATGTATAATATGTAGTAGAGAAGGGGAAGAAATTTTCTAAAAGTCTTGTGAGAAGCTTTTGGAGGATATTAGAGGATGAAGCCATGAGAAATAACTTAGTTGAAACTTTGCCTCTTTTAAAACAATGTGTGACTTTGGCTAATATTTATATTTTACCAAAAGGCTTCTATTTCCATTTTCATTCTGCAGACGCTCTTTATGTAGAAGTGGGGGGAAGGGTAAAGTGTGGGCTAATAACTCATTTCCCAGTTAATTTTATTAAGAATTTATAGCACTGTTTAGAAAGTTTTAAGACAACCATAAATTTTATTAGGAATATTTTATTAAGCCCTCCATTTAATTAATAAAAGACCTCTATAACTTCAGAAAATGTCAGAGCTAGTAATTATGTTAACCAGTGTAATTTTTCCCCCTCTAGAGACCAAAGCATTTTAATGATTTGAACTAGAAAGATAGTAAGGAAAACACTGCCCCCTCCCATTTTATTCTTAACTTTTACATTATCCAGTCAGAATATAGTGACTTGGGTATTTCCCCTTCAACAGTTGGAGAGCCTAAGCTGACCTCTCCGTGACTTCTGAACTGGACCCAGACATTCTTTGTTTTCTGAGGCAAAATGCAGTAAACAAATCTCCCAGTTCTTAGAGCACGGATTGCTCTGGGGCACTTGATTAACGTCTTCCTTAATCCCCTCGGTTAACCCCCTTTCATATCACCTAACCAGGTTTCTCCCTTTTATAGACCTCTAAATAGTTTATTTCACTTTTCTCACAGCCATTCATTAGCTTTGACTTCTTGGTACCTTTCTCATATCACAACCAGGCTCTTATCTCCAGCATTCCTCTATTATCTCTACTAGATTTTAAATCTATTTTCTTTAAACTGTCTTTCCCTCCTCTTATTTTTGTTTTTTTGAAATGTAAATGCTAACGCGGGGGTGAGATGCAGAGGATGAATGTTCTTGAAGTACAAACCCCAAGCCTCCACGCCACAGGACAACCGAAAGAGCGATCACAACATTTTCACAGGCATCTTAAAGTTAGGTGGCAGATGATAAACCCTTATCATTCTGTGAACACAGCTGCCAAACTCCACTGATTAACAGGCTTTTGTTTATTCTGGGCTGACAAATACACACACATTTTACCTTAAGAGTTGCCTCTTTAATTTCTGAGGGTTTTGGAGCTGACTCACCAGTGTGAACTTTTGGGACAAAAGCCTAACTCAGGATATAGGTCTTTCCAAAGGCACAATTCCTTATAGGAGAACAGAAAATAGGAAGGGAGTTCTTAGACAGGACTGTACCAACAGCCTAAAGGGGCACCACTTACTTTAAATGCCTCCTTGCAGGAGGGTCTAAACAATAGAGACCTAGGCTCCAGGCTGCCTCTTTAAGGTCCCTGTTTTCTGTATTTGAGGAGATGCTCTGGTATATGAAGGGTAGCTGAGTATGGAAGGCCCATGTGCAAGAACCAGGGGCAAGTACCAGAACCCTTCAGCAGGCCAAGTTTTCCCAAGATAAAAGTGCTATCGCCTTAAAAAGCACGTATCTGAAATAATATCTGAAATAAGCTAAAGAGAGGTGCTGTCACAGAACAGGTATGAAATATCGGTGCTAGTTTACTAAGATAGCTAGAACTATCCTTTTACGTTTTCCTTTTAATAGGTGATTAATTACTACCCTGCTAAATGAGGTGTGTTTTTTTTTTTATGGTTACTAGATTGCAACTCTAGACATTCTCTGTGCAATTTCTCTCAGCAAGCCCCAACTATAATAACTGTTTGCTAATTGTAAAATCCTTATCCAGAATGAGGTTTGGGCAAACAATTTGTACTACTGTAATTACATTGTAAAAGTGTTTTAGTCCCTTGATTGTTCAGAATTAATCGCATAAAGGCCTAGGAGTAGCATTAGGTTCAGTTATAAATGGAAAAGGGGAGAGAAACAAGACACTTCGAAACTACTAAAAGTTTACTTTAAGTCCACAAACTGAAGCTATCTCTTTCTTTAAGGAAAATCTATATGTAGGTAATTTAAAGTACTTTTATAAGGTAATCTGATACATCATGGTTAAAGAGCACAATAATCTTTCTAATGCTTTGAAATTTTTGGTTGTTTGAAAAGGAGTGACTTACCTGAACATTCTTTTTTCATCTCTGCTAGAAAACAAAAGAAAAAAATTTACCGGAAAACAACGATACAAAATAAATTATAACATTTTAAAAAAAAAACCCAAACTGGCCTTTTCCAAATTTGAAATTGTGGCCGCAGAGTTGAAGTAACTCCAAGCCCGCTGTTAAAAGTGTATGGTCATCGAAATGTATTTCGCAGGAAATTTCTCTCAGTTAAAATATACTTACACCATTTTCCTCGAAGTTCATTTAATATCATAAACGTAGATGTACCCATGTCGAGGTTTGCCTTGATCCCACCCCCTCCCTCCGTTTCCCCCTACCGCGAGCCGCGCGGATGCCTGGCTGGCCTGCTGGAGAGACTGTACTCAGGCCCCCGCGAGCAGCCCTCCGAAGGCGCTCAGGTGTCGGCCGCAGCCCGCTGGGGTTCGGGAAAGGGTTTGCGGGCCGCCGGCCCAGTTTGGCCCTCTCCGTAGTCGGAAAAGGATTGCGTTGCCTGGCTCAGCCAGCGCAGTTTCGCGAGAAATACACAGAGAAATCTCCTTCCTGAGACGGGGAGGTTCCATCTTGGCCTGAAATTCTGCTTCCAAGTTCATGGGGAAGGGGGGGGTGTGTGTGAGGCAGTAACATAAAGGCTCTGATAATTCACCTGGATCCCCTCCGCTTTGACACGCGGGCTTGCCTTAACCTCCCGCGTGATGCATCGCGGCGTTTGTGCCAGAAAACTACACGTGTTTGTGATGGAAAAAAGTAAAAGATCCTAAAACTTGGGGGGGGGGGAGGTGCGAGGGAGGGTGGGAGGGTGAGAGAGAGACAGAGAGAGACAGAGAGAGAGAGGAGAGAGAAGACAGTGAGAAGCATTGGAGGGATCCCAGGATGAGCTTTTTAAACAGTCGGAGCTCTTTCAAGGCAAAGCGCATCTGAGACTCTGGGTGAACGTGTGTCAGCTCTTGAGGCACATATGGGACGAGTACGGTGTCGAGGCGGGGGTGGTGTGCGGGCGGCTGGGAAGACTCAGCTCTTCGCTTCACGGGAACTCCGCTTTTGGGAGGAGCTGGGCGATGATTCGTGCGAAGTACTAAAAGAAGCAATAGATGTCGTTTAGGGAGACTACGTGCGCTTGGTGGAACCTGATTCCAGATCTCTGTTCTGATGCTCTTTCTGTGTCCCCTGCTCCTCGAGAGCCCACTTAACAGAAACTTGAGCCCTACTTCTCGGATTGAAGCAAATTCTTTCAGTTTGCGCATTTAAGAGTTAGCCTCAATACATGTTAGAGCTCATAACAGTTTCCAAACAACCCCTGCGGACAGGAGCCCCCTAATCTTTCTCAAAACTCTTCCCCCTACCTACACTCCCCCTTCGGGGTGAGGGTTCGTTGTGCAGCTGGCGGGATGGGGTGAGGGTGGGGGACGATGGGAGCCACGGGCCGGCTGCTTTGGGGGAGTCAGCCTTTTGGCCACCATCAGGGCGGGAATCCGGACTGGCAGTTTGCATTCCCGGCAGATCGAAGCTCCCTGCTGATCGATTATTTGATAATTGATTTTCCCCGCAGCCAATGCGCGGCCGCCCTGGCGGGAGCGCCTGCTGATTGGCCGAGCCCTCCTCCACGGCTGCCTACCGAGATTTGGGTGAGCTCATTTTCCAATAGACCGCAGGGGGAGTTTTCTGCGAGGTTTCAGCTGGAGGGAGGGGGGGAAAAAATCCTGCTCCGAGCCAAGCGAGCTGCGAGCCCTGCTCCGAGATGTGAGGTTTTCACCCGACTGGTGGAGCTCCTGCGGCTGAGCCAACTCGGCAGATCAGAGTCGGGCGAGCTGAAAAATAAAAACAAAAATAACACCACCAAATGTAATAATAAAGGGCAAGTTTAGAGTGGGAGAATTAAAAAAAGGGACTTTTTTGTTTAAGCCAGAGAATAGGTACCTGGTATTTAAAGGGAGAAAGTTAAAATCAGTGGTTGGTTGGAGCCTCCGAGTTGTGGATAGGGGCAGCTTTTTGTCTGAAACCGCAGCTCCCGAAGTGAATATCTTTGACACTGAGAGTTTTCCCTGAGCCGGGGTTGAGGACAGGAAAACGGAATGGGGACCGGGGGGGGGGGGGTGTTTGGGAGGAGAGCGCCCGGCGTAGCCAGGGAAAAGCTGGGGGCGCCAGGTCCATCCAGGCCCCAGCACGGCCACGGCTGGAGCCCCTCCGCGCCTAGAAGACAAAGGCGGCGCGGCTGTAGCCCTAGCCGAACGCTCCGGCCTCGCCGCGCCGCGCCCTGGGCGCACGGCCGCCCTGTCCCAAACGGATCGGAAAAAGAGCCTCCCTCCCCGCGGCGCCCCGGCCCCGGCTCCGCCCGCGAGGTCTGGGCCGCTCCGAGCCCGCGTCGGGTTTCGCTTTCCGGCGTTCATAAATAGCTCCGTGTTTGTAAACAGGCGCTGGGGGCACATTCCCGGCTCTCAGCTCATTGTTCCCTCCCTTCCTCTCTCACTTAGCGCAGGACGCCGGGGCTGGGGCTGGCGGCCTCCCGGGCTTGGAGGTGGGGGCGTCCAGACCCCTAAAGTGAGAAAATGCAAGCATTTCCTTTCTTTGGGCCGGGTGTCCGTCTCTGACAGCAAAAAACTCTAAGCTGGGACTGCAGAAAGCTCCAGCCATCTCTACCCCACGTTCTCGGGACTCCTTAGCAGAGCCTTTCCCAATCTTGCTCCTGCTCCTCCTCCCCGCTCCGTTTGACTTTTCTACTTGGGGTGTGTAGTTCTGAGATTCCAGTACTTTCTGCATCACCCCCTCCGCCCCGAAAAATACTGGCAGACCCCAATAATTTCGAGGAAAGTCATGAAGGCTATGAGCGGAGACCTATGCAAAATAACTCCCGCTGCTGCTTGCCCCGCGTTTATTCCCAGTTTATTTCAAGTGTCGGCTTTGGGGAGACAGTCTGGAGGGGGAGGGAGAGAAAAGAATACGGAAAATAAAGCCGGCAGCCGGGATCTGTTGGCCGCGTTTGTGCGCGTGTGCCCTGGGTGTGTGGATGTTTGTGCCTGGGTGTGCGATTTAATGGAGCGCCTTTTTGCCTCTCCAGTGCGGCCAGAGCTCGCATCGCGCACCCACCCCTGCCGAGGAGCCTACTTGCTGCAGCCCAATGCATTGTGTAAGACGCGACCTGTTATGGCCACCACTACTTCCGGGTTCTAGCATTCTGGTCGGAATCCACCTCTCCGCCTGTGCAACACACACTTTACACACGCACGGGGACTGCAAGCGGGCAGCATCGATTGTGGCTCCTTTAAGACAAACTCAGACAGACATTTTTTTTTTTAACCCTCCTCCTCTAATCTCCCTCCAGTGCAGCAGTTGCAAAGAGGGAGAGGGAGAGAGAGAAAGAGAGAGAGAGAGAAAGAGAGAGAGAGAGAGAGAGAGAGCGAGAGAGAGAGCAACAGAAGAGAGAAACTGATTAAGAATTAGGACTGATTCAAGGGAAGCGAGCGCTAGGGCTTTGTGCATTTGAATATTAACATTTGAGGTGTTCTGACCAGAAGAAGACAGAGCGGATGATCATTCATTCACCACGTTGACAACCTCGCCTGTGATTGACAGCCGGAGTGGCAGAAAGCCATGAGATTTGGTAGTTGGGTCTGAGGGGCGCTCTTTTTTTTTTTTTAAACTGATTTTTTGGGGAGAGAAGATCTGCTTTTTTTTTTTTTTACCCCCCCCCCCTCCCCGCTGCTGTCTTGGAAACGGAGCGCTTTTATGCTCAGTGACTCGGGCGCTTGGCTTCAGGTCCCGTAGACCGAAGACCTGGGACTAGTAGCTCACGTTGCTGGAGACGTTAAGGGATTTTGCGTCCTGCTTTAAATTTTTTTTTTTCCGGGGGAGTTTGCTTATTTGTTTCTTTTCACACTGGCCTTAAAGAGGATATATTAGAAGTTGAAGTAGGAAGGGAGCCAGGGAGGCCGATGGCGCAAAGGGTACGTATTAAAAAACAATTGTGGAACTCAAATGTAAGATTAAATTGAAATGTGGCTAAAAGACACTGCTAAAAAGTTTCCTTTTTTCTCTGTCTTTTTGAATAAGGCTCCTAAAGCCTTGGCCTAAAGCGAGAGTATTTATTCAATGCATTTGTAGAATAATGTATGTTACATGTAATTGTTAATTCGAGTAATCAAGTTTTTCTATAGATTCCAAACCAGCAGCTATATAAATAAAAATACAAGCTCGGGCAATCATCTTTTTTTTAAAAAAAAGCTAGATGCCTAATGCTACGCATAATGTGAGCGTTCAGGGAGCAGAAGTTTAGAGCTATTTTTAAACTAAAATAAGCAGCTAGAAACTTCTGATATGTTATTGATTACGTTCATCTTTAATATCATTAGACAAGTAACTTTGCCATAGTACAGTGGTTTTCGGGGTCGGAAAACATTCATCTTTTAAAAGTAATTTTAATATGCATGGATTTTTATGCAAGGTAATACTTTGAAAGTTTTTCTTAGACAAGCCCTGCACTAATTGGATACTAAGCACACAGCTACTCACTTTTAAAATGCAATACTAATTTCCCCAATATTCCTTTTTGAATGGTAATGTAGTGAGAGTAAAGTGAGACAATGACAACCCAACTGAGGTAATTTCTTAAAAGAAAGAGAGGTCTACAAAAAGCCTTCCTTGCATAATTTGTGTCCTGGCCCTCAAAGCCCTGTTTGCAAAAAAAAGTTACTAGGCTGACACATTTTTCTTTACTCCTTTGGTTCAGGCAAATGTCAGTGTTCTTCCAAACTCTTTTCACACCTCTGGCTCTAAGGAGATGAAAGTGGCAATTCCTCTTTTCTTTGAAAATCATTTCACTCTCGATGCCTTCAAATCTTGAGGGGGGGGGGAACTTGCCTGGAATAAACCAATGAGAAAAATCTAAATAGTTAAATTTCGCACACAAAAATAATGACAATCAATATGAAAATAGTTTTTCTGGAGGAAAAAGATGGCTGGGGGGGTGTTATATGTGCATTTGCTATTGAATTTGCTTTAAGTTTAAACCTGATGAGTAACATTTGCCTCATTGACTTCTAGTCTGGGAAGAAAGTTCGTAAGAGTAAAGAAAATAGAATAATTAACTTACAACTATAGATTTTCTTTAACATTGGGGTGAAAATTGCCCAATTCTAAATTCAGCTCTCATGTACAAGAAAAACTACCTTTCTCTGAGTTTCACTTATAAGGGGGCCAGTTAGTTTTGTATAATTTAGCAGAGTGTGTCTTGGAAAGCAAAGGAAATGCAGTGTCTTGCAGGATCTAACCCCTCGCTGGCAGGGAAATAAAATGAGAAGCCTGTCTGAATTCACGTGCTTGGCGTAGATGTTCCCATCCGAACTTTTTAAAAAATTCTCCCTGGTGGGAAGGGGCTGTGAAACTAGACAGGTTTGCTGCACTGTCCTAACACATTTTATTGTTGTGATTTTGAATTTCCTCCTCTAGAGACATGCTCGTTTTACCTTCCACCCTCCCGGAGAATGCCTTCCTTTCTTTCCTTCTTTCTTCCTTCTTTGCTAAAGGATTCTGGATTTCTGAACCAGTTGATAGGGACACAAGTTAGGGCAAGATCATCCATCCTAGCCGGTCTCACCGAGAATCCTAGAATTTTTACTTTAAAAATTATTTTTTAAAAGAAGAAATCTCAAACTTTGGAGATGCAAGGCCATGGAATTCCAGGTTGAAGGATCCGGCTGGACTGACATTATATAAGCTGCGTGCCCTGCCGTTCCCCCATTTGCCCGCCTGGCCTTCTGAACCTTGTTCTCTGTTTGTCATGCAGTACGACGATCTACCCCATTACGGGGGCATGGATGGAGTAGGCATTCCCTCCACGATGTATGGGGACCCGCATGCGGCCAGGTCCATGCAGCCGGTCCACCACCTGAACCACGGGCCTCCTCTCCACTCGCATCAGTACCCGCACACAGCTCACACCAACGCTATGGCCCCCAGCATGGGTTCTTCCGTCAATGACGCTTTAAAGAGAGATAAAGATGCCATTTATGGGTAGGTACAATGGGCAGCTGGTTAAATAGAAGAGACGCGGTGCTTCCCCTGTTTCCCTTTGCCCTTGCTAAGCGGAAAGCCAGAGTTCTCTGGATTGGAGGTACATTACTTGGTGGTGTTTTTCATTCGCGTTGCATGAAGAATTTTGGGAGGCGGCCTGCCATCCTGGACGCCCACCTCTCCATGCACGCTCCGCGCCAGCCCAGTGCCCCGCTCTGCCGAGGCCATGCCCGCGAAAGGGTCGCAGGAGAAGTTGCCCAAGGTCCCTTGTCCCCTCTCAGATCCAGGCTCGGTAGCTCAGCGAGTTGGGAGTCCTGGCTCGCTCCACTGCGCTGAGAGAGCGTTGGGGGTTTCTAAACGTAGGCGCCTTTGTGTTGGAACGAAACTTTTAGTTTAAGGGAAAATCTTTTAAGCCACTGATTGTTCTGACTTGCTAAGTTTACTCAGCAACCGTATGCTGGCTCTGCCACCGCACAATAAAACCAAGAAAGGACAGTTGCAGGTCAGGCAAGGGGAACACGCTTTGCATTTAGGGAGTGGGTCCACTGTAGTCAAGGAGAGGAGCTCCATCGGAATTATCACAGACATTAAGAAACTTCTAGTCGTTTTAGTACTTTGCGATCAAAGGCGAAACCTGAAGGATTTAGAAGTTGATGCGGGGTGCTATGGGCCGTGTTGTTTTCTGGCTGCGGTTCACACCATGTTCTGCCGGCCATTCGATTAGACCCTGGACTAGTAAAAGCCTTTGAAAGTCACTTGTGCCTACTGTGTGCTGATGAATTTGGGGACCTCTTTTGACTTTGCAGCAACTTTTATTTCTAATTTGAAAACAAAAATCATGCAATACTGATCTTCCCCAGCTGAACACCCTTTCTGCTCTATTTTTCTGGACCCTTGTGCAATAGGCTTGTTTAAATCCCAGCGTTCTCTCCGCAGCGTTAACTGCAAATGGTTTAGGCTCTGGGACAGAACATTTGGGGAAGCTTTGAAAAGGACCCCAAACTGTTAAATTCCCAGCTGGGCTGTGGGAGCTAATACAAGACTTGAGACACCTCCTTGGGCATTAGAAGAAGCTTTTTTTTTTTTCTTTTATGGGCTGAGATAAGGACATCTAGGCCCCTCTTAGTACTAGCTGCTTTGCCATTTCGCAGAGACAAAATGAAAGGCTTTCCCGCAGGACCATTGGAAGGAACTTTATTTTGGGGATGGTGGGGGCCATCTGCGAAGGGAGGGATTGTACAGGAAGCCAGAGAGGCGCCTCCCTGCGCTCCGAGGGCCGTGGGGTGGGGATCGGTAGGTGCAGCCCCCCTGACAGCTGGTTTCACGGCCATAGACGTCCTTTGCCCAAATTAGCTGAGCGCCTGCCACCGACATCCCCGGCCTGGGGCTTCGCGAGGCTGCCTTGGAGGAGCCCACTTGAACAAGCTCTCCCAGCTCCTACGCCCAGCACCTTTCTCCTCCTCCAGGTCCTGGATGTGCAGCAGAGGGACGAGGGCTTGTCGGGTGGGAAACTTAATTCAAAATGGCTGCTGGAACCGCTTGGGTTTATTCGTAGCAAATGTTACCAATTTCTCTGGCCAGATATGCTGAACCGATCCTCAGGCACGGTCCATGGCTTAGGGCCTCTGACTTCGGGGCCCTAGGAGGAAGGGGAGGTGAGCAGTCACCTGGCTGGGGGGGGGGGGGGGAAGGAGAAAAGTAGGTGCCAAAATCAGGGAGGGGTCCCTGCCTTCAGCTCCTCCGGCTGCTTTTCTTGGGCGCCTTTTTTCCCCTGACTCCAGACTAACCATTCTGTTGTTTGTGACTGTTGTATTTTCTTGCAGACACCCCCTCTTCCCTCTCTTAGCACTGATTTTTGAGAAATGTGAATTAGCTACTTGTACCCCCCGCGAGCCGGGGGTGGCGGGCGGGGACGTCTGCTCGTCAGAATCATTCAATGAAGATATAGCCGTGTTCGCCAAACAGGTCAGCAAAATAAATGTTTAAAAAGTAAAAGAAAATAGAAAGGGACCTCCCTCCTCCCACCCAGGGTATTTGCAAGAGGATCCAGCAAATAGCACGTCCTAAGCCATGCCTGTTCCAACTACCCTGAGATTTCCCTCCTATATGAGTGTCGTTTGCGGGCGACTCAAAATCGCCCGTATTCTTCCCAGCTCCATAACCTAACGCAGAACGCTCCCTCTATAAAATAAAATCACCAACACCACACGCTGGAGCTGCCTTGGACTTGGCGAGCTGGGCAGCGTCCTCTAGAAGCATAGCTGCTGGTAGAAGTCACCCTGAGCTCTGGGCTTGTTTTCGGCTTATTTGATTCACGTTGAAGTGTTTCTGCGCGGGACGAACTTGGTGACACCGAGTCCCTCCCGGAGGTTACATGCTGCCCCCCGACAGTGTAATGAGGCAAGAAAGTAGGAAGGCGACCAGATTTCAAATGTTTCTTTCTTTTCCCTCTTCCCTCTCCCCTCTCCTCACTTGTATTTAGATTCGCGCAGAAAAACCTCTATTTTCTTCTAATCCCGAACTGGATAACTTGGTAAGAGCCGACCCATTACTCCCCTCCCCGAGTTCCTCTCCCCTAAGCCCCCAGCTTTGCTTTGAGAGCCCTGAGGTTTCTAGACGGGTCTTCCCGTCGCTGCAGGTCGGCTGCAAATGTTTCCGTCCACGGACAAGTGGTCCGGGACAAGATCCCCGGGAAATAAATTTATCTGGAGAGGGGCCGGGCGAGCGGCGCGGGGAAACGCGAGCTTTTGTTTTTTATGACAGCCGGGTAGCGCAGCTCTAATCAGCGCGGGGATTTATCTCCGGGCCTGTCAGCGTGTGTGCTCAAACTTTGGGGACTTCCCAGCCCTCAAAGTTGCATCACGAGGGCAGCGACCCGACACGAGCCCCCAAACCACCGGTTTGCCTGAAAGGTGTGCGGAAGGCAGCAGAAAGTTCGCAGTGCGAAAAGCCACAATTTGGTGGACTATTTGGACTATTTTCCCTGCACACCTTCCAAGGAAACATCTTGTCCTGGGATGTGGCCCTTTAGGGGTGCGGTGGGGGCAGTGGGGCTGAGAAAGGGGAGAGAACCATGGGGGAGAGAGTGTTTATGATCCCCACTTAGATGCT
This sequence comes from Rhinolophus ferrumequinum, assembly GCF_004115265.2. NCBI lineage: Eukaryota > Metazoa > Chordata > Mammalia > Chiroptera > Rhinolophidae > Rhinolophus > Rhinolophus ferrumequinum. The sequence continues at coordinate 23,837,321 of NC_046296.1, read as the reverse complement.
TTGTTGTTATTTTAGCTATTTTTTTCCTCCTTAAGAAATATAAACCTCTCGATGGTACCCAGTCGCTGCTATTAAGTTTTAGTGTTATTGCCATAAATCAAAATAACTCTGTTTACTGGGGGAGGGGGTAGACTGGAGATGCTAGTGCTGTGACAGCCAGTTTTCTGCAAACTAGGAATGGGGTGCTCATTCTTTTTGTATCTTTGCAGATGATTCAAGCCATACAAGTATTAAGGTTTCATCTGTTGGAATTAGAGAAGGTAATTTCCCTAGCCTCTTTTGCTTTTACCCCCTCACCCCCAAATACACAGGGTGGGGGGAGGGTTCAGAATGGCTGAAGTTCAGGCTTCTGAGATATTTGCATAAATGTCTTTCTTTCTAGTAATTAGTGTCAAGGCCAATCTTAGCGTCCATTTCTCTTTGCAGTTTAATTACAATTTCAGCCACTAAAACCGGGATCACAAACGCCCTATAGCCTTGTGTTCATTCTTAATACCTTGCTGGCTTTGTATAAATAGATGCAATTCTATGCATCCCGGTTGAAGTTTAGAATGCTGTTGTGAGTTGCTTCACAGGTTATACCTTTGTGGCCTCTTCTCTTCTTCCTCTTCTTTGCTACCTCTGGGGGGGGGGGGTGGTGTGAGGTGGAGTTTTGTTTAGTTTTAGTGAGTTTCTGGAAGACAGTCTGAGAGCAGCGGCAGGTCAGGCACAGAGGAGAGTTGGAGGGGGAGGAGGAGGATCGGACAGGGAGTCTGGAGGAGGTGGTGGGGGAGACACATTAAACGTTTTGCAGAGACAAAGCAGAGTTGATAGTTGTGTCAGATTTCTTGAATCTGGGAATCCTGCACACACCCCACCTTCACACTCAAGAAAGGGTGTGGGATAACAGGATTTTGCTAGCTGTTCTATAAATCTCAGCAATAAAAACTTAATGCATTGTAATTCAAACTAACATTAAATTGCAAGCACACTGGGGTTTCTTGTGAATTTTTGTATCTCAGTGATGCCTGGGGCCTGTAAAAGACCACTCCACTTACACCTAAATATTTTGAAGCATTCTTTTTCCTTTTTCTTTTTTTAAAAATTGATTTGATACATTTTTGTGGCTGTAAATTTTTTCTTTTTAACATCACAAGTACTGGCGATTTGATTTCCTCTTTTTTAAAGGAAGTATCCTAAAATACGCTTCTTATGGATAGAAATCCTAATTTCTAATGTTATAGAGACCTGGGTTGTCAGGCATATATTCTATGCCACGACAGTTCTGGTCCTTTGGAGATTATATGTACATGCATTTTTTTTCCCTTAGACACTTTGGAAAAAGACCTATGATAAAGTAACTGGATGAAATTAAATAGTGTACCTTAAATGTCACCCACGCAGGTCACCTCTCTAATGGCCACAGCTCCGGGAGCGGATGAATTTAACACGGGTGTTGAATATGTTGTAGCCTGTGAATCATCTTGTCACTGTCAATTTTCTGGGATATCTCTATTTTGCAAGAAAAGAAAGTTATTCCTAATTCTGGATGCGTCTGGGGGTCTCTGGAGGACAATTGCCCTGTGTTTCCCCTATTTGGAAGTTTGGATCTCACAAGGGGGGTGGATTGCACTTGTCAATGTCATTTATGCACTCCTGATTATATTTCCATTTTTTTATTTCTGTCATAATGTAGGTACACGAATTATGTGACAATTTCTGCCACCGGTATATTAGCTGTTTGAAAGGGAAAATGCCTATCGATTTGGTGATAGACGATAGAGAAGGAGGATCAAAATCAGACAGTGAAGATATAACAAGATCAGCAAATCTAACTGACCAGGTATGTGCTTTTCAATTTCAACATTCCTGGAAAAAAATCTGTATGCATATTGCTTGCTGGGTCACTACCACCTCCTTTTATTATTTGCATATGATTAAGTCCCTTTTAGATACATTTCCATCGAAATGAAAATTTTTGAATAATGTGGCTATTATTGCTTCATTAAGGCTGGCTCTGGGATTCGACCTGGAGAGATGAGCTTGTAAAAGCTTTGCCTGCAAACTTGACCTGTTTCTTGTCGCTTTTAATTTTTGTCTTTATTTTATTTACCCTCTATAATAATGGGAGTGTTAACTGCCAGTGACCGCCTCTGATTGTAGGGCTTTGTTCTGGAGCATTTCCCTCCCTTCTATCTTGAAGAAAAGAAAAGTGTAGGGTCTGCTTATTTCTTATTTTATTAGGAATAAACCCAAGATAGGTGGTCTAAGAAAGACAGCCAGGGTTTGAAATCTAGCAAATGCTGGCTATTTTCTCCCTGTCTATACGGTTCATTAGCCTGTCTTGTCAGTTTTCCTCGGCCGAACGCTTCTAGACCTCACTGAACATTGCTTTGTGCAGTGCTCGCTGCAAGCTCGCCCATTTTATTGTACGTCATAGAAAAAATAAGACCAGGCCGAGGGTATAAAAACAGATAAATATGGACTTTCCTCCTCCTCCTTTCCTCTCAGTCTCCAGCTGGTACGTGCTCTGGGCCCTCTGGGTTGGCAGCTTTTGGAAGTGTCAGCATCAGGGGCACCTCAGCGACTCCCTCTGTGTGACGGGTGGGGGCACCTCGTGCTGCCCTGGCTCTCAACTGCCGGCCTTTGCTTGCTTCAGCCCCTCCTCTCCCTTGCTACCCCCAGGCCCTTCTTCCGCTTTGTTGCTAAGTGGGGACGACTTTTATTTGTACTTGCTGGGGGTGGGGGTGGGGGTTTCTCCCCCTCTCCCCCTAACACCACAGTTTGCTCCCAGTGTCTCTGTGCAGTCGCTGTGTCTCAGGATTGTCCACAGGAGTTGCAAAAATGCCATGAAAGTGAAAACATGAGGAGTGGGTGGGATAATACAGGGCTCAGGACAGCTCTCCGTTGCGAATTGTTGCAACGCGACTAGAGATTTGGGTTGTGGGCCTCCTCCGCCTCTCCATATGTAAGTGAAGGCCCAAGAGTTGTTTCTCTTTCTGACTTGGCACGTGAGCCCCGTCTTGGGGGAAGAGATCAGTCTGCCTTTGTTAAGCCAAAGGACAGCCAGTCATGCTGCTTTCCTTTACAAGCTCTGCCACATCACTGTTGACCGGAGGCTATTTTGCGGAGTTTTTGCCCGAGTACCCGAATACTAGGTCCTGGTGCCATCTAAAAGTTTTCTTCTCTCAGCGTCACCCCTTAAAATAAATTCCCAGCTTGGATTTCTCTGGAGAACCCCGTAACAGAGGCTGAATCCTCCTTTCTCCACGAGGAATGGCGGGCAGGCAGAGCGGAGCCTTAAAAGCCCCAACGCGCGAGGTCCTTACTATTATTTGGCAAGTTGCAAACTTTCAGCAGTGTAGAGGAGTGCACCAAGCAGGCAGCCTGCGAAATCCTGGCGTGGCCTGCGGAGGTGGGAAACGTGCAGGCGGCTGCCGGACCGGCCTGTCCACGGCCCTGTGGTCTGCCAGGCCTCTCGCCTGCTTCATTCAGCTCCAGACCTCGCCTCCAAGCTGTTAAATGCAGATTCCGCCGAGGAACCCTCGGCTAACTGCTGGTGAATAAAAATTGTAATCCAACAGGCCTACCTAGAAAATGGGATTCTAAAAGCTCAGGAGTGCTAGATACATAAAGCTATTTGAGCAAATTAGAAGAATCGCTTAGGGGCATGAATGAAATCAACACTTTAATTGCCTCCAAAATGAAGATTTATACCCCATTTTCTCAACGAATCATTATTTTATTAAAGTCGAAGATAAAGGACCAAAGTTACGGGGTATTTGGGGGGGATACAAAATTGATATAACATCATTGAGTTCTTCCCTTTACTCCTTCGGTCAACTTTTGTTACCCAGTTACCTTTATTTGAGATATGCAGATTGGTAGGCACTTCTATTGGTTAAAAATACGCATTTTATTTTCCTCCCCACCTATAAAATGAGAAGCGTGCCTCCCACCCCGCCGCTTATGAGGGGGCTTCGCAGCTTTGAGCTGGTGGCGCTGTTGGCCTGTGCGCATGGGCGTACTCTCGTGACCCCTTGGGCTCACCTAGGTCTCAGTTGGTCGGAGTGCAGCAAACCCAAGTTTGTTCTTTCTAACTGACGGATTCCCCGGAGCCGGGAGCGCAGAGCGAGGGATGCATGCGGGACTGTGCCTCGGACACGGAGTAGAGTCCCCTGTCCTGGGAGGGGGAAGCAAGAGACAAGGCACTAGGGCGCCAGTTCTCCTGACTGGAGCCTGCTCTCGGGTACCCGAGGGGTGCTGGACCCCTAGTGCGGCACCCTGGGGGCCAGACCCAGGAAGGGCAGCCTTGCCACCTGTCTGCGAATGCGCCCCAGCCAGTTTGAGCCTCGGCAGAGGGTGCGCTCCGGGACTGGATGCTTCAGGTGTGGCGCGAGCGCTGGGCCTCGTTAGCTCATTAACCCCTCTGTCTCTAGGGCCTGCTGGCTGCACGGTTTATTTTATTTTACTTTTCTTCTCGGAGGGCGCGAAGGCTGCCACCCGTACAGGGACCTGAGATCGACGACTTTGATACCAGCCGGTTTCCCGGAGGGCTAAGTCGGCGGAAGCACTCTTGGCCTTGTAGTGTTGTTGGGTTTTTGTTTTTATTTTTTATTTTTATCAGATTAAGATGCCAGTAGAAGCTGTAATCCCGTCCCCCTCAACCCCCTGTCCTTCACTCACTCCCACTCCCAGACCCTGAGGTCCCCGCCGGCGCAGCCCTCCCGGGCGCCCTCTCCCGACAGCCTAGCTCGCGGCCTCACTGACGCTCCTGAAGTCCGAAGACTGCAGGCAGCCAGGGGTCCCTGGGGCTTTCGGGTATCGGCGAGGTGCCAGGGTCGGGACCCCGGAGCGGGCGCAGAGGAGGACCCAAGTGCGAGAAGTCGAGGCGAGGACTGAGCCTGGTTAGCGGTGGAGAAGGACTGAGGTCCCAGGGAGGCGGGGCGCGTGTTTGGGGGAGCCCAAGGTGGAATTGGGGACACTCAGAGGGGTTAGACGGGGAAGAGCCTGGTCGCCCAGCCAGACTCCAGGCCACCCTCCAGGAAGGAGCCTTCGAACGAAACCTTCGTTCCCAGGGCTGTCTGTTGCTTGTCACTCCTGGAATCTAAGCATTTTTCCGCTCCAAGAACGGGGCAAGAGAGGGGGGTGGAAGGGGACGAGAGGATCGAAGAGTCGCCGGGGCCCCAAAGGCCACCTCCCGGGTGGCCAGGCCTGCGCGCAGCGAGCGGGGACTAGCTGGGCCTGTGCTCTCGGGCGCCAGCCCCAGTTCTCCCACAAGCAGCGGGAAGCAAAGAAATGGTCCCTTTGGATTACATTTTTTTTTTTAAATTCAACAGCAGCTCTTGGGGGGATCCTCGGCGAAATCTGCATTTTACAACTCTTGGGAGAGGGCTGGCGGGCAACACAGGGCGCCCTGTTGCTTGTTAATCCAGATTTGTCTCTGACATCTGGGGAGAAGTAATGTGGCTCTCGGAGAGGGAACCAGAAAGCCACGCTCGCCAGGCAGGTTAAATGCCAAGTGCTGGTGAGATTCCCAGGGGAGGGGCGACGACTGCCCGGGCTGTGTGGCCCAGGCTGGAGAGCGCCAGGCTTCTGGGCCTCCGGTGTCCCCGGCAGCCCTGGGCCAGTGAGCTTTGGTTCCCAAGTGGGCCAGGGAACCCTGATGGTGATTGTTTTATTTTAAAAGTCCAGAATGGCGCTTCGGAAGCCTAGTTTGAGTTAGAATTCTTAAAACTGAACTTGTGCTTGACTGAAAACACCCCCTCTATGCAAAGTGGAGTGGGAATGCACCTAAGGGAGATTTAAGCTTTCTTTTTTGGAGAGGTATTATGGCCTGGGATGAGGATGGGAAAGCAAGGGACAGCCTAATGTCCTTGATTAACTGAATCTGCCGGTTAAGAAAAAAATAGATGAGGCCATCAGATATTTACTAATATTAGTGATGTAGACAATTATTTTCATCCAATAAGAAAACTGGACAGAAACATCAGGGAAACAGGAAAATGGCCCCATTGTCAGGTAGTTTGTTTCTAAATGCTTACACATGGATACATCTTATTTAAATTGTAAATACTTCATAGGGTCCCACTTAATGCCTTAATCCTGGAACCTCTCAGTCCACAGGCCTTGCAAGCCATAGGGTCTTAGAATTATCTACCTTTCCTTTTGATTGTTGTTGTGGGTCATGTGGTATACTCTTAATTTCTTTTTTGAAATATGTCAAAGGGAAATTATGGCAAGATTCTCTTTAATGATTAAATAATAAGGTGTTGACTGCTTGTCACTACATTGGCTAATTGGGATGTTCATTGTAGGCCCTTTATTGCTTCGTATCCTTTGAATTAAAAGTTAGTTGTTTACCAAGTGTGTTTTTATTGGTACTTTCTGATTGGCTTTTAGCTTGTATTTATGTGTGAATTTTGGAGCAGGGATGTATTGATTCTTAATAGGGGCTCTTAAAAAACCATTTTAGGAGAAAAAGAAGTACAGAGTATGTGCATATAGGTTGAGATCAATTACATTGTTAAATGTCTTGAAGTCTAAATGCTAATACTACAGAAGTTACTCCCTTCACAGTTTCTTCTTCTCTCTCTCTCGCTCTCTCTGTCTCTCTCTCTCTCTCTCTCTCTCTCTCTCTCTCTCTCTCTCTCTCTCTCTCTCTCTCTCTCTGTCTCTCAGTCCCCAGTGCAAGTTCCATGGTTAATGGGAAGCAATGATACTAATGCTACTTTGTACAAAGTAAAGCCTCATAACACTAACTATTGTTCAGTGATTGAACTAGCTCTGTGGCAATAGGTCAAATAGCAATCCTTTTCTCACCAGAATGACTCCGTTGCTCACAATTCAAAATATATAAAGTGGTTGTATATACTATTGCTGTCAGTTCAAACTTAGAGACTTTTATTAGAAAACATGGAGAAGCTTAAATAGTAGAGGAAGAAGAGAAGGAGGAGGAAGAAAACAAGATTAAAGTATGGCCCCTTGCTTTCAAAAAAGTAACTGAAATATACTATAATTGCTCAACTTTGAAAATAAAATTTAAACCATTATGCTTTCAAGCACTCATACGTTTAAATGTTAAAATGTTTGTCATAGTCCAAAAGATTTAAAACACAGCTGTTGCTGGGTGACGGAGGGAAAATTATGCAGTAAAACTCCACACTCTTAAAAACAAAAACTATTTGTGGTGCCATAATAGAAACTTAGGTTTAGTAAGGCCAAGCAGATAAGCCAAAGTATTACCATGGGGCCTCCTGTTATAAAACTAGCTTACCTACCCTCACAGGTGGAGTTGGAGAAACTATGAATGCATAACAAGTTATATTAAGACACTTGTCATAAACGAAAATACTGTCAACATGAATTCACATGAAGTATTTTCATATTGGTAATGTTATGCTTTCTATTGAAATAACAGTATTTTCTTCTGAAGTGTAAATATGTCAAACAAATGTGGAATGCTAAAGTTTTAATAAATGATCATTTAATCATCAAACACAACCCAAGTATGTATACAGAAACTTTTAAAGGAAAGTCGGCATACAGCCAAATTCTTATAGGGACTAGCAGGGAGATGATCAAAAACGAACACGAAATAAGACTTCCTGTAAGAAGGTCTATAATTCAACATTATTTGACTCCACTGTCAGGGAGATAGTTGAAGGATAGTAAACTGATACCATTCTCAGTCATTTTTGTTACACAGTCTTAAATGTTTGCAACTGTAGCATTTTATATCACTTTTTGGATTATGATGTCTGTCATATTTGTATCAAAGTAATACTTGAATTTATGTTATAACAAAAATGTTTGCCACTTTTCCTGAGTGCAAAAATTAATTTAATGTTTAAATATTGCATCAAAACTCTGAGAAGGTATTCTTTTACAAATAAAGAAATAAAAATAGAATACACGTGACACAATGTATCCGACAGTTATGCAAATGTTAGACAAAGGTTTTCAAAGTCCCAAGTAAAACAACACTGTTGTAAATCACACAGGGTTTGGTGGTCTTACTCAGAAGGAAATGTCAGGATATAATACCTGTTTCAAAAGTTAGGGTCTAAAGCCTCCCAACTTGAATTTTAATAATTCCAAAATTTGACTTTTGGGATCCAGTAAAAGTTTGGGTATTTTACTATCCTTAATATTTGTGAATAAACCTTGAATGTATAAAATCAGTTTTGAAAATTTCAAGCAGGTGGATATGTGTATATAGTGTAACAGATAAAGGGACTTCCTCGCTGTATGCTTAATTTAACATGCCATGATTTCAGGATTATAGGAATTTGGGAAAGCTTTTGGGAGTCTTAAATAGCCTGCCCAGGAAGTATACCTATATTGGGCAATTGCTGGGTTTCCCACACTTATAAATTTGAGATTTTAATAAATAGTATAAAGGATACCATGTGAAATAAACAAGAATATATCCATTTAAATATTTGTCACTAGAATCCAATTTCAATCAGTTTAATGCATTCATGTGTGCAGAATTAAAGCAATTGGCAACACTTTACTAGATTCTGTCTGAACACTCTTTCCAAATAGCGTTTCTTAATCTGGGAAATATGTTCTTGTTAAAGGAAAACACAAGAGTGCAAATCTTTTGAAATTAGTTTATATTTCTGGACTTCTTGGTTTAGAATTCCTAAAATATACCATAAAGAGTATTATCTGGTGAAATAAGCTTATTCCTACATTTATTGAATTATACACCTGTCATTTATTGGTATCGTGAGTATATACAGTTAAATGAGAATTATAACCAGAACTAAGTCAATAACTCTAAGATATGCAGTAACCATGCTATGGCTTTTTCATGGCATATGCACCATGATATATGGCATAAATGAATGGAGGATAAATAAATAAGTTGTGAAAATAAAATTAACATTATTCATAATCTTCAAAAATACGTTTCTGCAATTGATTCCTCCTTGATAACTTTTCATGACTCCATTTACAATTGATAGGATTTAGAATCATGAGGTAAAGAATCTCAAGTGTGAAATGTTATAGTTCTTAAAAAAACTTAAATGAAATTATATTTTTCTACAGAAAGGAAATGCTGTTACTACTGCTAAGTTTACTAAGTAATACTTTAAAATCACCACAACTTTTTTACGAGTTTAACAAGTTTAAGCAACGTTTTATAGTCTTGCTACTTTAAAAATTTTCACACAATATGAAGTCTCAAATTTTACCATGGATTTAAGCATACATTATTTTGACTCATTTAGATTAGTCAGTAAATAAATAACATCTTAAGTGATATCAGCATTATTCCCTGTCAACACATGCTAACTTGGAATTAATTGTTGCTGATGAGTTCCCATTTCTGTAGATTTTTCCCGACACTTCACAATGCAACATGGTAGCATGTTTATTATTCATTCATTGTAAATATCCGGTTGTTGGTTATTATTTAGCAAGGCAGAACTACAGCTCTTTCTTTTTCTGGTCACTTTTCCATTGTTTGGTGAGCCTCCAATGCCTGAGATTTGAACTTGAACTAATTTGCTAGGTCTCATTTCCCTAGTTGAGTACATTGTGGGTTATTACCCATACACAGCTTTATTATCCTGCAAAGATGAAAAATGTTACTCACTTTAGAATGGGAATGAATTGACAACAAAGTCACCAAATATTCCCAACCTGTGCTTTACAATTAGGTGAAAAGCTGAAAGCTGTTGTTCCTGTTTGCCTTCCCTAAGACTATGAATACTTGATATAAAGATTTATATCAGCCCTTTATGCTCTCCCTCTTAAGGCCTATGTGTTTGTTTTCAGTGACTGTAGTTTAACTGAGAGTCCATATTTGGTCCCAGACCTCCATGATTTTCATTTTATTCTGCATTTGCATTCACATTATGTACCATAGAAACTCTTTAAAGTGAAGTGCATTTATGACTCTTATGAAACTCTGGAAAATGAAGTTTGTAATGAAATCAACATAGTCATCAAAAGGACAATGAGAGGAGCAATTTGATGTAAACCCAGTGTTTTCTCATTCCATCCCAATTTGTAAAAGACTTATCACTCTTCTTTTAAAAATATTAGAAGCTGAACGAATAAGAATTTCTTTGACAATAAAATTCCTCTTAGTCTCTATAACTATTTGGATGTGTTCTCGAACATTAACTTAATTTGATAGACAAGCTATAATTAACTGTGACCTATAGTGTTTTCTGTTGTTCAGAGACTATTCCTTAGCGATTTGAAAACTTAATTTCCAGCTAAATGGTGTACAACGTCTCAGGTTCTAAAGGCGTACTTACACTATTTACAAGAAGTAAAAATAGTTTGTGTGTCTGTAGGGCTTCAAAAGGGAGACACTTTGGAGGTAGGGACTCACTATTTTTACAATGTAAAGTCCTAGCAAACTAGTGCAGGAGGTGGGCTTTTTTTTTTTTTTTAATGTAGTAGTCTTCCTTTCTTCACTGCAGTGTCATTCACCTGGAAATGGGAGGGAGAAACCCCCAAAACATTGTATGTTTCATGGCACAAAAACTCACACATGACATTTTAAATCTAGTTATTTTGTTGATTATAAAAGTCAGTAGTATAGAGAGAATTAAAAATCACAGCAAATAGGTAAGATGCTCTGAGCTATGGTGCTACAATCAGAATAGAAACTTCAGCAGCAAAATTAAATTTGAGTTTAGTTGGAATATTTACTTGACAGTTCCCACCAGATCTGGAGCTGTTTTAAAACCCCCACTTAAGAATATTTTAGCGTAAGAACTTTGTGATATCTCACGATTAAACATTACCTTTACTTGAAATTGTTCATTCATAGGAGACACTGTCTCATGAGTAGCCACCCTGCCCTTCACTCTTGAACAGTTCAGATAAATGTATTATTTATTTACAGTCTATTGTATACATTATTTATAGGAAATGTGCTGTAACTCTACAGAGCGTATGGAATTTATCTTGGCGAGATACGGTGGCATCTCTGCCAAAAGTGGCACAGCCCTAAGTAGATAATAAGGTTACACTCAGCGTACAGATAAATAGCATCTCTCATAGAGTCATTACATGTTTGTATTTTATAATTCTAGATGCAAGTGCATTTTTCCATTTTCATTTTAATTGTCATAGTTTTTTTGGCTCTAGCTTCTGCCAAAGAGAATCAGGAATTTTACATTTTGAATTTATCTTGGTGACAAATTAATTTGTCTGAGGGGAAAAAAAAGATACTGAGTAGCAGAATCATTGAACCCCTTCTTTTCTTCCCGCATGCTTCTCTGTCTCGTATGTGTTTAAAATTTTCTGCATGATATTGTCCATGAAATTTTTAACACTGGTTTCGTATTTGGTGGTTTGGCCTACTGTGGGATTTTATAAGCTGTGTTCAATAACACAATCACCAAGAAAAATATCAGACTTATTGTGCCCAGAGTAATAGATATGTAGACTGTGCTTGTTTTGTGCATATCAAGTGTGTTGTTGGTGTTCAAGTATTTTTTATTCTAATAATTATTTAAAGCCAGTATCAATCTGCATTTGAGTGAGCATAAACATTTTTATTCTGGAATTTGGAATTTGCAGCAACTCAATTTTATTTTCCAAATTACCCTGCCATTTCAATTAGGTGCATTGTTCTTCACTATACTGTTTCGACATTCTAAAGGTTTGCTTGCCACCCTAATAGTGAGTTGTTTGAGTGTTTGATATTTATTGAGGGCATGGAAAGAACATGCCAATAGAAAAAGAGGAAAATAAAACATTAACAAATCAATTATGGGGCTTTTCTTCACTTGTAGTACACATCTAATACTCCAAATACTCTATAACTGTTAGAATAGTATGAATAGCCTTAAGAATAATAGCCTTGGGTATGGCGGAAGAATGGCTTTCTGATTAACTGGAATTCCTTAAAAAGTGCACCAACAGTACAACTCAGCCTCCTACTTCTGGAATTCACAGTTGCTTTGGTTGATCTCACAGTTAAATGTGTTGAAATATAGAGAATTTAGCCATTCTAGGAACCAGAAATGCAAATTAAATTTCAAGATGCTTTGAGAAAGGCCTGTCTGATGATTGTACCCAAGATAAATAATAAAGGAAGGAATAACCTTTCCCCCACCTCCAAATTTAACACTCAGAGCTTAAAGATTCAGAAATCCTTGAAAAATGACAGGTACTTAAAAAATAAAATTTGAATGTAAATGTAAAATGCTGGAAGTGCTTCTAAAAAGAAAACCACAGGGAATTTGGAAAATACCCTATTGCTAATTGTTAGTGGAATGTAAATTTCCATGATTCTTTTATCCATAGTATAATGCAATAAGGTAGTTGAATCAAACAAGACTACATCTTGGCTAACTTTTTTTTTTTTCCCGTCACATTAATATTGTGGATTTTCTGGTTTGAGAGTTTAGAAGTAGAAAAGAGAGAATTTCAGAAACACTTGAGAAAGAGCAATTAAGTGTGCTCATTGTAACGTTTAGTTACACAAACTTTCAGGCCGGCAGTGTCCCAAGAAAGTCTGTCCATTGTAGAATTAGAGCACTGGTGTGGGAATCTAGGCTCTGCTGTGAGAGGGTAAGTCACCTCACTGCCATGAGCCTCGGTTTCATCATCTAACAATAGAACCCACATTATTGCATGACTGTAAGAATTAGATAAGAATGCATGTAAAACATTTAAAATCATACATCCCAAAAAATATTTTATCTTCTTGTAATCTGCCCAACCCTTCAGCGACATGAATTTGATCTGAGGAGGGAAGGTTGGGTAGTTGTTAATGGGGTGTTATTTTATAGGCCATTTTATAATCATAGAGTTTAAGAAAAAGAGCGTTTTAATTTTTATTTGGGGGTGGGGTCATTATTATTCTGATTCCGTTATAGTGTAAAAGGGGACTGGCCCCTCGGCTGTGTTACTGACATAGTATAGGGAATTACTACAGATTCGTTCTTAGGTTCAATTTCAAATGACAGTTATGTGCAGATCTTGTGCTAAGTACTTTTTTCCACATTTCTGAGTGCAAATGTGACATGGCTAAGGTCCAGTTGCTCACAAGGCCTTATTATCTACTTGTACTCAGGATACAATGTTTTCTACATTATCGGATGTTCTTTTTGCTAGGATGGTTGCCTAGAAAATTTGTGGTTTCAAGTTGTTTTATGTAAGGCACTTTTGGGTTTATTTTATCTTAATTTGTTTGCAGAATGAGGAGCACTGAATACGGAGTTACAAATGTAAAATAAAACATTGGGAAGCAAGCAATCTTATAAAAGGGATTTTATAACTCCATGTACACTGGCATAACTTACAGATTCTTTTGCTACTCCTAAATAGAAATGATAGAAAATATCCTGAATTTCAACAGAAAGCTCTCAGCAGATAAATGAAGAGTAAGATCTGAAATATTTAGGTACAAATATTTGGAAATATGGTGGTGCCAGTTGGATTAGAGGGTTTAAAAAAATTTAAACATTTACCTCCGAACTACAGTTCACAGGTATGATTTCAGGAGTGGAAGCACATAGAGTCATTAAAATAATTTAATACAGGACCTTATTTTTATTAATAACATGCCAGCCATAATAGGATAGCATAGGAAAAGGAAATGTTATTACAACATAAATAAGTACTTTTACTAAGATTCCTAGAGTAATGAGGCTTTACCTTCTCTTCTGTTCATGAGATTTTTCTCCACCACAAACTGCTTAGTAGAATTTGAACATTCGGTGCGCTTAAACAATTGCGGAATTACTTATCTACTTTCCAGTTTTGAGATTATCATTAGTATTGTTATTATTATTGTTGGTAAAACTGGTAGCCAACGTGGTAGCAGTATCCCTTTGGTTGTTTGGTTGTATCCCTATTCTTTTCCCTCATAATCGGCCTGATTATGGTACTGGCCCCATGTAGGAACCTATATTATCTTTTGAGACCACAGTGGGGGTCACCGTGGGATGGTGTTGGTGTTGATTCTCAGTGTAAAAGAATCGGGCAAAATGGATCAGTGCTGTGTAGATTTCACAAGGAAAGCTTTTGGAGTATTTTGGATGGTGTCTTGTATCAGTAGACTTTGGCTTAGCATTGCCAATTCATTTTTAATTTTGTGGATGAATTAATTCAACAGTGCACGTTAGTAATGACCTAAGAGTGTCCGAGTTGAAACCTAAAAGATCTCAGACTGTGGGAAAGTAAGATTTGAAGGAGCGTTGGAAGCGACCCGTGGTGCTGAGCCTGAGCTTTCTAAGGACCCCGCCCTCACGGTGGCCACAGCCTGGGGTGTTGGGAGGAGCCCCAGGCTCTGACAGGTGTAGGAGAAGAGGCAAAATATTTAAGGGCTAGTAGATTTTTCAAATGTAGTAGATTTTTCAAATGACCGCCAAGTTGCTTTAAATTTCATTACAGTGTACAGTGTAAAAACGTGAAAATTAGTTCGTTCCACATTCTTTTGCCCGATTCCTCATTCACATGACGGGTGCATGTTGCTGTGTGTGGGTGAATATGCACTGGTGACCTCCCCACGTCTGAGGCTTCAGTGATTCCTGGAGCTCATACAAGCACCTGAGAACACAACTTTTCATTTAAAGATGAAATTACTCCTCGGAGAATTTTCACCAAAGGCAAAAAAAAAAAAAAAAAGAAAAGAAAAAAAAAGGCACAAAAATTCTTCTCCTCCTCTCTGCATGGCTCATTACACAGAGATAGAGGATTCAGTGTTTGAAAAATTATCATTTTTGTAGGTTTTATTTGTGGTACGCGAGTACTGGGGAATATAGAACTCAATTTAACAGCCGCTGTCTCTGCCTCCACAAACTACCCACCACTGTCATATGCTCGTGTGTGTGTGTGTGTGTGTGTGTGTGTGTGTGTGTGTTTAAAGCAACACATCACAGTTGCTAAGTTGTTTAGATTTTAGAAATCTATCTTATTTGATGCTGAATGAGACACACCTGGACGGTAGGATCTGTAAAGATCCTGGCTGGCACAATGCAGTGAGCACCGTAACGAAGGGATAATTGGACAATCATGAGATGCATGACTAGATTCAAAGTCCACAATGGTGAATATGGTAGGGCTGCAACTGTGAGAAGAGGAAGTGGGGTGTCGTGGTGAGAGCCGCAAGTTCTGAGAGGGGATGCTGGATTTCCATCGTCTTACCGCTAATTTACCGTCTGCCCTGAGTCACCAAAATTACCCTTCAGGCCTCTAGTAAGTGGGGTAATCAGCACATTTTATCACAGCATTAACAAGGGGCTCAACAAGAACCCGGGTAGGCCTGCAGACTTGGCAAAGGCAAGGTTGTCAGGGCGGCGACAGGGAAGGAAATGAGAGAAAGGAGGAGAGTGCAAGGAGAAAGTCGGAAGAAGTGTGCAAGGGAGATAACCTAAAGAGCTGGCCTCCGGGTGGAAGGCACAGGCAGGCCACCACCGGGGACGCCTCAGGCCCCTACCGGTCTTTGCCCAGCACAACAGTCGCCTCCCCTCCCTTTATCATGTGGCAGCAGGACGGAGTTTGCACTCAGAAAAGGTTTCACCTCCAGACCCTTCCCAGGCACATTTTAATGTGGTCCCCGAATGCAGAGCGTGTGTGCGCAATGAAATGTTAATCTGTGAGCTTCTGGTATTTAAAAACATCTGAAAGCTTAAAAGGTAAGAGGGCAGTTATACTGTGTTAAAACAAAACATCTTGCTCAAACTTGTCATGGTTAAATGAATTTTGCTTAATGATTTCCAGGGATTTTTTTTGAAATCCATATAAGGAATTTTACATTTTTTTCTGATTTACTTGAATTTGAAGTTGGGTAGACGTAGCCTCAGGGGAGTATGTTTTGAGAGGAGCGGGTTTTCTAGGACTCTAGCAAATTGTAGGTGCTGTCTGGTGATGGAGTGAGGTGAATGCTTATATGGTATGTTCTGGTTATCCAGCAGAGGCAAATGGGGACCACTAAGATTTTCAAATAGGAGTTTCAACATATCAGAGTTTCAATACTTATAAATAAAAAAATCTCAGGGTCTCCCATTTCTCAACTTCCAGTACACGCAGGTAAACAAGTCCCTCTTCATAGCAGTTCCTGGACACTTCTCTCCTCAGTTCTGTGTGTGGGTCTCTCTGTCCCTTTTCATCAGATGGCATCATTGATTGAGAGATGTTTAAGGAATCCTCTGCTGAAGCTCTGTGCCTTTAGGATCCTGAGAGACACTGTTTGGACAGAAGTGAAAACGTCTCGGGGAGCGGGACTAATTAGATGTGGCTACCCTGGCAGTGTGGGATGGAGGCAGTACTTCATGGACAAGGGTAGACATGTGTGTGCATGTACATATGGACACGTGCAGATGTCGGAATGTGAGCGTGTGTGCGCAGGAGCATCACGCAGTGGGTGCATTCCCCACGTGGACGGGCGACTCCCCTGATCGGGAGGGACTAAACCGTTCACTTCTGGAGACGAGCCAGCTCTTTCAGGCCCCTTGAGATCATTTACTAAAGCGACTCTGGTGGGTTGAAAAAGCAAATGTACTTCTGCATAAAGAAAGCTGCCTATTGATAGGTAGGTGCAGGCTGACTTTAAAATTTGAACACTGATTATTTCATCAGTTTTTACATAGCTGCTAGCTGACCTCTTCAGAGTCAAGATTGCCAGACTCTCGTTGTTGTTGTTTTCTTTGTATTACTTTCAGGTGTACAAAACAATGCACTAGTTAGACATTTCACCCCTCACAAAGTGATAACCCCCTTTCCCCAATCTGTTGCCCCTCTGACATCGTATATAGCTGTTACAATTCCATTGACTCTATGCGGTACTCCACATCCCGTGACTATATATATATATTAAATTATTGTTGACATACAGTATTATTCAGCTTCACGTTCAGGTGTACAGTGCAGTGGTCAAGCATCTACACCGTCCATGAAGTGGTCTCCCTAATAAGACATGTGCCCATCTGACACCCTACAAAATCTTTTCAACATTACTGATTATATTCCCCAAACTGTCTTTCATATCCCCGTGGCAATATTGTATTAACAATTTATGCTGTCTAATCCCTTCCCTTTCTTCCTTATCCATCGTTTTGCATGGGACAGGTAGCATAGAAATTTTGAAGGAAAAAACCCCCACTATTTTTGGTCTTAAAAAAAAAAAGGTTCTGGCATCAGACTGATGTGATGAATGATCAAGTGAGAAGATACATCAAAGTGCTTGTATACTGTAAAGTGATTTATAAATATTAGGGATCAAATTAGACTTGATGGGGTGGAGAGGAGCAAGCCACCTGTAAAATCATGTTATTTGAAGGTGAAAATAAGATCAGTTTGCCTTCCCTGAGCACACACCAGCTGGCAGATAGCCCAAGGCACACCAAACTGTATGCTAAGCCAGCGCGGGTTAACCGTTCTTTCCAGAAGGTCTATACACTGAATACACCTGCATGTAGGTATTTGAAGGTTGACGAGGTCAACCTATGTTGTTACATTAAAAACGATAGTAGCTGCCATTTATTGAGTGCTTGCTGCATGCCTGGAAATTTATATATGTTATGTCTGCGGAGGAGTATTTTTTTTTATCTCCATTTACGGATTAGGGGCGTTAAGAGTTAGGGAGGTTGTGACTTGTCTAAGACCATGTAAGTGGTGTAGTCAGATTTCAAACTGGGATGTGTCTAGCTTCAAATTTCCTTTCTTTTGATTGTGTTATACAGCAACTGACTATTAATATATCTTTATGGCGGTATCTGTTGATGTGAATGCAAGTATGTCAGATGTTTTAAAACTGTATTAAGTCTTTTTTAGACGTTTTATGGTATTTAATGTAGAAGATCGTAGTGTCAATTTAACACACACATCCTCTATATGTCACTTAAGTTATTCATTTCTTTATTCAAAAACATATTTGTGTCTAATGTGGTATAGACATTTTCCTGGGATGAGGGTAGAAGAATGAACAAGATACAGTCTAGGACTTCAGAGCATTCATAATGTAGAACTGTAGATAGGCCCGACAGGTCATCACAAAACAGGATGAGAGTCAAATGACAGCGGCATGCCTGAGGTGCTCTAGTGCTCGGGGAGGGGAGGCGCACTCATCCTGGGGAAGTGTGTGTGTGTGTCTCAGAGAAGGTGTTCTGGGGAGGTGACACCTGAGCTGTGACCTAATTAGCAGGTAAGAAGTAATCAGCGGCTGGGGACAGGCAGGGCAGAGCACAGCACTCCAGGCAGGGAGGAAGGGTGAGGGCAGGTCCAGAGAGACAAGCAGAACATATCTTCCAGAACTCCCATGGTGGAGCACAAGGAACACGGTGAGGAACGGCCCAGGCCCAGACTATGAAGGACTTTGTATACCAGGGGAAGGACCCCAGACTGTGTTCTGTAGGCAGTAGCAAACCGCTAGTTCATTCATCAAACGTTTCCTGAGTGCCAGCTAAATGTCGGACACTGTGCTTGATACGCAGGATGCAGCAGTGAGCAAAACTGACACCACGTCCTGTCCTCATGAAGCTTATATTCTAGTGGAATCGGACTCTTTTCAAGCTGGGGAGTGATTTGACTTGAACTCTTTAAAGCTGGAAGGGCCTTAACAGCAATCACTAAGATGAAAAGTGAGAGATTTATTTGAGAACTATGTAGGGTTAAAAATGGGCAAGACTTGATGACTGATTGGATGGGGGGGGGAGAGAGAGAGAGAGAGAGAGAGAGAGAGAGAGAGAGAGAGAGAGAGAGACACAGAATTACAGGTAGTATGTCATGGATGGCTCTCAAATTTATACCATGGATGGATGGAGTTATACTACTAGGATCAAGAACAAAGAAGCGTGACTAGAAGGTTTGGTGGGGAGAGTTTTCTTTGGACTTGCTGAGTGAGATGGACATTTTTGCATGGAAATGGTTTAGCAGGTAGATGGGCACACAAGTCCAAAGACCAAAGAAGAGACCCAGAGACACAAATTTTGTATGGGTGTCGCAGTAGTGAAAGGAATTGTTTAAGGAAAACATGGAAAGTGATATGAGGGCATGTAAGATAAAATATGCCCCAAATTAAGGCATAGATGGAAAAAAGATTTATGAAGGAAAAAAGTCACCCATGGGTAGTTTTATTCAGGAGGAAGGATAGTTTGGGAAGTTGCAGGGATTTTTTTTCCCCCCCCGAGATTTTTATTAAAATGTAGCTAACATACAATGTTATATCAGGTGTACATCATAGTTACTCAACATTTGTATACCTAAAGAAGTGATCACCACAATAAGTCCAGCAACCACCTGACACCGTGCTATGCTATCACAATATTTACTGTATTCCCTATGCTGAACATTACATCCCCATGACTTGTACCTGGAAATTTGGACCTCTTATTCCCCTTTCCCCCCCTTTTTAAATGTATCAATGACAGTTGACATTCAATATTATTTTACATAAATTACAGGTGTACAGCTTAGTGGTTAGACATTTATATAATTTAAGAAGTGATTCCCCCTGACTAGTCTAGTACCCACCTGGCATTATACTCGCACGTAGTTATTACCATATTGTTGATTATATTCCCTGTGCTTTACTTTACATCCCGCTAACTATTTTATAACTATCAGTTTGTACTTCTTAATCCCTTTATCTTTTATGCCCTGCCCCCAACCCCATCCCATCTATCACCCCAACAAATCTAGTACCATATGACACCATACATAGTTATTACAATATTATTGACTCTATTCCTTATGCTATAACCTATGTCTCCATGATTACTGTGTAACAACCAATTGCTACTTAATCCCTTCCCCTTTTCACTCATCCCCAACCCCACCTCATCTGATAACCATCAAAATGTTGTCTGTATCTATGAGTTTGTTTCTGTTTTGTTCATTTATTTTATTCTTTAGATTCCACATATAAGTGAAATCTCATTGCATCTGTCTTTCTCTGTCTGGTATACTCCATTCAGCACAATACCCTCAGGTCCATCCATGCCTCCGCAGATACCAAGAACCCATTCCCTTCTCTGGCCGAGCAATGTTCCATTGTATGTATGTACCACCTCCTCTTTATTGACAGACACCCAGGCTGCCTCCATATTTGGCCATTGTAAACAATGCTGCAATGAACGTATGGATGCACATGTCTCCTTGAAGTAGCGTTTGGATTTCTTCAGATAAATACCCTGAAGTTGGCTTATTGGGTCCTTCTTTGTCTCTAGTTATAACCTTTGTTTTAAAGTCTATTTTGTCTGATATAACCATTGCTACCCTAGCTTCTTTTTTTGTTTTACTTTTTTTCATTTCATTTTCATAAAATATATTTTTCCATCCCTTTACTTTCCATCTGTGTGTCTTTAAATCTGAAGTGAGTGTCTGGTAGGCAGCATATGTAAGGGATTTGTTTTCTAATCCATTCAGTCCTCTTATGTCTTTTGATTGGAGCATTTAATCCGTTTACATTGAAAGTAATTGTTGATAGATATGTAGCTCTTGCCATTTTATTATTCATAATTTTGATCTATTTTTTCCATCTTAAAGAAGTTCCTCTAACATTCATTGTAAGACTGGTTTGGTATGATGAACTCCTTTAGCTTTTTCTTGTCTGGGAAACACTTTAGCTGTCTTTTGATTTTAAATGACAGCCTTACTGAGTAGAGTAATCATGGTTGTAGGTCCTTGTTTTTCATCACTTTGAATATTTCTGGCCTGCAAAGTTTCTATTGAGAAATCAGCTGACAATCTTATGGGAGCTCCCTTATAAACTACTACTTGCCTTTCTCCTGCTGCTTTTAGGATTCTCTCTTTGTCTTAACCTTTGCCAATTTAATTATAATGTGTCTTGGTGTGGGCCTGTTTGGGTTCCTCTTGTTTGGGACTCTCTGCACTTCATGGACTTGTATGTCTATTTCCTTCACCAGGAAAGTTTTCAGTCATTATTCCTTCAAAAAGGTTTACAATCCGTTGCTCTCTCTCTTCTCCTTCTGGTACCACGACGATGCAAAAGTTGTTATGCTTGATGTTGTCCCAGAGGTCTTTTAAGCTATCCTTATTTTTTTGGATTCTTTTTTCTTTTTGCTGTTCTGATTGGGTGTTTTCTGCTACCTTATCTTCTAAATTGCTGATTCGATTCTCTACTTCATCTAATCTACTATCGATTACCTCTAAAGTATTTTTCATTTCTGACTGGTTCCTTTTTATGATTTCTCTGTCCTTTTTTTTATTCTTGCCATCTTTTTGTTGAAGTTCTCACTGAGGTCCTTGAACATCCTTATAACCATTATTTTGAACTCTGTCTCTGGTAGGTTACTTGCCTCCCTTTTGTTTAATTCTTTTTCTAGAGTTTTCTCCTGTTCTTTCATTTGGGACCCATTTCTTTGTTTCCTCATTTTGGCTGCCTCTCTGTTTGTTTCTATGTATGAGGTAGATCTGCTATGTCTCCCAGTCTTGGCCAGGTGGCCTTATGTAGTAGGTGTTCTGTGGGGCCCAGTGGCACATTCTTCCTGGGCACCTGCTTCAGGTGCTCCAGGAGTGTCCCTTGTGTGGGTTATATGTGCCCTCCTGTTACAGTTGAGCCTTGATTGCTGTTGATATAGTGGGTAGGGTTGATTTGTAGGCTGACTGGCTGTGGGTTTGGCCACATTCACAGCTTACAGGCTGCTGTGCAGGGGCTTACCCCAGTGAGTGAGATTTGCCCCAGCAGGCTTTGGTGCTTATTGAGACCACCTTTGGGTATGCCTCTTGTGGGGCTAATGGACACTGCTTTGTTGTAGTCTGGACCCAACCTCCCAGTATGATCTGGGGCCTCTTGTGAGGGGCTCTGGTGCAGGCCCAGGTTACCCACTGCCTGTGACCAGTCGGGGACTACCCAGTTAGAGCTACAAAGTGATCCATGGTTGCTTTCTGCCTGTGCTAATTCTGGAGGAACATGCAGAGGCCATGCTGGGAACTGAAGATGTTTGTCACCAGTACTGGGCCTAGAGGAGATCTGCAAAATGCCAGGACATCCTAAGTCCTTGTGCCACCTGGCAGCTCCTTTAAGTTTCAGCCACTGATAAAGCCTCTGTTGTACGCAGGTTGGGTGATGCAGAGTCTCAGGGAGTCACTAGAGTGGGAAGATTTGTGGTCACCAGGTTAATGTAAATTCTGGTTTGGTGCCAGTGCCGAGCTTGGAGCTACTCAGCACAAGTCTCAGAGTACACTAAGGCCAGTTGCCACCCAACTGCGATCTGTGGGACTGTGATAGTTTTCCAAGAAAGAGCGAATGTGGGCAGGGTTGGCTGCTCTTGGAGAAAGTGCCTCCTGGTGATGGGGAGTTGGGTAGGGCTGGATCCCAGTGAGTCAGCAGGGTGGAGTAGCTGTGGAACTCAGCAGACCAATCAGATTCAGATGTGGCCGTAAGTGTAGGGGGAGGGCTCAACAAAGGAAAAATGATGCCAGCCTTCTGGCTGCGTAGGAGAAGGACCCCTCACAGGCAAAATCCCGACTGTTTTCCAGCACTTCATCCCAAAGCCACACAACTCAGTCTGCCCCCCGTTTCCCATATGTCTTTGATCCCCCCAAGTTATTGTCCCTATGCTGGAGCCCAAGGTGAGTGCCTGAGAGTGAGAGCGTCTGTTCACAGGCCCTTTAAGAGGACGCCTGGGTTTCCTGCTGCCACCTGGATGGTTAGAAATCCCACTGTTTTTAACAGCCAGATATTGTGGGGGCTCCTCTTCCTGGCACCAGTACGCTGAGCTGGGAAAGCCAGTGTGGGTCTGGGGTCTCTCACTCCTCTGGGGGCAATCCCTGCAGCCAAGATATCCCTCCCAATTTTCATCCACCACACACAGGCATTTGGGACCAGCCATTTCGTGTCTTCCCCCCTCCTACCAGTCACGATGTAGCTTCTTCTTCATATTCTTAGTTATAAAACTCTGTTCGGCCAGCCAGACTTCAGATGGTTCTCTAGGTTGATTTTTCTGTAGTTTAGTTGTAATTTTAATTTATCCATCGAAGGAAGCAGGCACCGTGTTTAGCTACTCTGCCATCTTGAATTTCCATCTGGGAGTTGCAGTTTGTCTGTTGGAATATTAGTGGAACAATAACTAATGAACGATTCAGTTGAATTTATTAAGCATTGATTGAGTGCTAAGCATGAGCCATATATTGTACAGAGCCAGGAAAGAACCAGACAGGAAGGTTGAGATACTATTCTGGCCCTGGAAGAGCCTGTAGTCGAGAAAGTCATCACTTCTATTTCACAACCAGACACCGGTACAATTGCCTTATAAATAAAAAGTACTAGTTGATGAATTTTAGCCTATCCTCAATAAAAACAAGCAAACAAGCAGTTTTTATTTTCAAACATTCTTGAGGATTGACTCTCAATGTAGAGTGTAGACTCCATGATCTTAAAGGTCTTTTCAGCCATGGTTTTTTCATCTTGCCCCATGAACATCTTCTAGAGAAGTGGTTCTCAAACTCTTATGGAATCACATACCCCCTTGAGAATCTGTTGAAAAGTTATGAACACTATCCCCATGGGGAAAAAAATGAAAGTATTTACCCAAAAACAATTATTGTTAAAACAAGACTACCCTGAATTCTTCTAGAGGAGGTCCATAGACTTCACGTTAGGACCTCTTAATGGATTTTCAGTACATGAGAATATAGATATTGCTTACTCTGAAATTATATACATTGAAGAAAGAAAAAAAATCCTCTTTGGGACTTAATTTAGAACCATGACTAAGGTTTGCTATACATCTAATGCAATGCATTATTGATTTTGTTCTGTCAGCCTTACTTTACAAGTGGCCCCAAGCAACACAACTTCACAGATACATGTACATAATCATATGCACATATTTTAAAAATAATAATTATATTGTTTGGTGTAGCCACATAAAGTCACGGAACTATGTTGTTGTAACTGAGATTCTCTGGTAGAGGGATTTTGGGGGAGTTCTTTCTGATTAGGGCTGTCTTATATATTTATGCTCAGAGATTTCATGAGCTATTTCTGATACTTAGACTTTAATCATGCTTAATGAACTGAACTAAACATAGTTCTTGTTCTGTTTTGGTAACCTTGTGGATTTTCTTAATGTTCAGCTTCGGATGACGACACCGTTCTTGAAATGCTAATACCCAAAATGCTCATTTAAGAGAGGACCACAAAAGTTAGATTGCATTTCAGAGAAGTGCAGTCAGTATTTACAGGCCTTTCTAGAAGAGCAAGGCTGTGAGAAGAATGATATTAGGTGGAAAATATTGGCTTCTACCTTTGGTGAACACACAAATTTAAACATATAGGTTGCACAAAATTTGGATAAACTGAGGTGGAATCCAACATTTCTTGCATGAATGCCTGTATAATGTGGCGATAGCTGTGAGAAAAGAGGAGCCAGGCATCTAAGACCCGACACAATGAAAATGCAGTGAATCAGAATGCCTCACAGATCATAGCGGAATCCGAATTTCCAGCAAGGAAAATCTTTTCATGGTGAATTAAGTGGTGGATGAAGAAAAATGGTGATGAAAAAAGGTAGGCACAGATCACAAACGCTGGGCTCAGGGCTCACTGCCGAAGATTTAAGAACCTTAGCTAAAGCTATGCAGAATAGAATGTGGAAAATTGAATTTACTAAACAATTAAGCATTGAATTAATCTACATCCTGCACAGTAGAAAAGTGGGGGAGGGAGCAGAGCAGAGCTGAATACATCAGCGGAGCTCATTAAAAGATAGTGAATATATCAGGTCTGTTGTAGCATAAAGGAGGACAGTCTCCTGTACAGCTTGGAATAATTCTTTGGTTCTAAGTCACCTTTCTAGAGTCCTAGTCTTAATCAGATGAACAAACATGCTTCAGATGAGGTTAGTCTGTTGCTCTGTATGTTAGCTTGTTGTCGCTAGCTTTTCTGTTAATTACAAGTCAAATCACTAGTCAACAATAGTAGTGAGGGACCACATAAATAAAATGAGAGTGCCCAGGAGATGTCACTCGCAGGATCTCCTGCATCCTGAAACTCCCACGGGTTCCTGCAACCTCCCACATGCCTTGCCGGTCTTTTGTTCAATTACAGTTAATGCAATAGTTTGCCATTTTCTCCTTCTAATTATATTTTCAAGTGGGATTTGTAGCACATAGAAAAACATCCTTTTACATGTCGAGGCACCGGGGTTTTGTGCCTGGCATTGTCTGTCCCCTGGGTGCTGTACCATTCTTTCTGCAGAGCTCTGAATAAACAAGTCCCCCTTTTAGAGCTGCAGTTGTACAAACTGAAAATTTATGCATTAACTGTTTGCATTCTGAGCATGTGTTCCAGATTACGTCTTACAGCATTCTTCTGGTATGCTGCAGAATGCGTGTTTGTCAAAAGCACTTCTTTCACAGTTCACATATCTTTCCATCACAGCATCAGCAGATCAATTAGCACTGTTTTTGAGAATATGCATAACGGTTGAGTCAAACATACAAATGGCGTATCTTTTTGTGACTTTATTTCATTTTTCAGGCTGAGTTAATCTTCTGGTCAAGATTACAGAGTAGGTGGTAGCAGGCAAGCATCCTGTTCAGGAACAGTGAATCTTTTCCTTTGATTCTTGTACAGCATGCCTCTTAGGTGGGATCTTTACTTGTCTCCCCCTGGCTGACGGAAACATTTTGATCTCTGCAGCCCTTCTTATCTTCTCTGGGATGGGAAAATACTTTTCAAGAAATAAGCAAAGAGCACTTTGACTTTGCTAGGCATATTTGAACTGTTGGGAGGGTCAGTAAACTTTACAACTTATGACACAGTCATGAACCATTGACGTCCTATGACTGAAATGATGTAGACATATTTTACATACAAGATCATCCTGCTTTCCCACTAATCTTCTTGAAGACAAATACCACTTCCTAGCCAAGAACCAGCTTTGTATTATATTTTGCATCATTCCTACTGTGCAGATGACCAATGACTCATAAGGCTGTTTTTGAAAGCTAGCACTAAAAGCTAATTAAAATCTTTTCTGGTGATAAAGGGAGATTTGGGAGAAGCATCGCCATGATTGTTTTCCCCAAGAATTTAATTTACAGCCAATTTTTCCTATCTGAATGTTACTTTCAAATGCACCCAGTGATAAGAAGCAACATCTGTTTTGCGTTCAATAGTACAAGACGGCTCGGCATGGGGCTCAGTGTACACAGTCCATGTGAATCTATTGTTATTCTCATTTCTTTTTTGTCCGTGTGCCTGGTCCGTTTGCCATGTACCATCCGGCAAACAGCTGACACATCCTAGCTATTATGGACCCTGGCCTAATTGTGAGGTCTTAAAAGCTCTGCCATATTTGTCTTCTAGGATGAATCAGAGGCCTCTGTAAACTGCAATGTTAGAGACCACCACTTTCACTTTGCATTTTCAGAGGAACACGCTCTTGTGCCAGAGGGTTTGTTGATGTTAAGAATATAGTCAGAATCAAGTGGCAGCATTTCCCCCCCTTCTTGGCCTGGAATGTTTTTGTTTTCCTTGGTAATAAAGCATGCCATTATTTACAGAATAATTATTTGTACATATTATTTCAGCTTCGAAGCAGAAATTGGCAAATTTTAAATGTGCCAGGGTAGCTCTGAGCTGGTACCATCTGTGAAAGGGGGCCGGAAAGATGGCATGATTATCCATCGAAGCCTTCCATTGCTTTGTCATGATGCGATGAGATCCTACCGGACCAGTGTTAAGAGACCACTCTATTTGGGTTTCTGATTTGTGTCTCCACAGCCCTCTTGGAACAGAGATCACGATGACACAGCATCAACACGTTCAGGAGGAACCCCGGGCCCTTCCAGTGGTGGCCACACATCACACAGTGGGGACAACAGCAGTGAGCAAGGTAGGAGAGGTGTTCTCATTATCCTCTTTCGCTATTTGTTTCATTTTTAAGGGTTGAAAAATCAGAGTTGTCTAGTTAGTGACTTTATACAGTTTTTCCTAGAACATAGACCCCATGTAATATGAGAATCAGCTCATCTTATTTTATCCCCTGACCTTTTCTTCTCCTGTGCCATTCCAACTGCCTGCCACCTCCATAAAATGGGGTCAGTAAATTGACCGAGGGCAAGATCAGAGAAGTACATTAGCAGTTGGAATGTGCATAAATAGTATGCTGCTCGGGCCCTGCTATACAAATAAAAGGTATTATTATTACTTGCCCTTTAAAGCTTCTCAAGAGCTCATGAAGAAACACCCACTAGGATTCCAAGTTAACGATGTCTTAAGATGCTTGGAAGGAAGTGGGCCTTTCAGAAATTCATGTTGGGTGTCCCTCTCCACTGGGTTGAAGCCATTTTCCTGAATTTACTTACCTGAATCTCTTAAGTGCTTGACTTCATTTCAAAGTCAGACGAAAGGGAGTTGGAAAGAAACGGAAAGAAACCAAATCAATTTGATTTGTGCTGTCCTTTGCAATGCACATACCTGTGTGTGTATTTGGGTGTCCATGGATCTACATGTCTGACTAAAACTAGTGGGAAATAAAGTTGAAACATGAAGTGAATCTTCAGCAAAAAGGTGATTGAGAATTCAGATGATTTGCACTGCTTTGGATGAGACCCACAGTAGTGGATTTTGTGTTCAATTAATGCCACCAAAGTTTAAGAGAATATTCTCTATCTGAATATAAAAAGATGGCTTTATTGAAGTTGACTCTAAGCCCATGGTAGGTACATACTTTAAAATCTGGCTTGATGATCATGTTTCATTGGAGTGCTGTTAGACAACAAAAGAATTTTGTTTTCTAACTGAAATGGGCTCTACCAATTAGAATTGCAGTCTACAATGAATTTAACATGATTAATTTGAAAACTAAAACAGGAAAGTTAATTTTTTTTTTTTAGGCACATGTGTGCTAGTTGGACTGGGAGTAACTTCTATACGTGGAATTTTAAGCATTTGAGACATTTTATTGTTCAAAGAAAAGTTGCTGACTTCATCACAACTATAAGTCTAGTAAAAAATGGAGCCCGGCATAGTAAACTGGTTCAGAGCTGAGGCGGAAAGAGGTAACCTCTGACCTCTGACTTTTACCGGAAAATGATATGCAGCATAAATCCACGGGGCCTTTTTTCTTTCAGGTGTGTGTGTATATATGTTATGGTGTCGCTGCTCAGGGCACTCTAGTTACGGTGATGTCAGCACTTTCAATAGAAAGCCCTGCTTTCAGAATTCAACTTGTACCATGAGTTTTCAAAAAGGTGTCAATGGAATCTCAATTCTTTTTCCTGTATTCCACAATTGCTACCTGGGGTCATAGCCTAGTGTTTTGTTTCTTCCTTTCTTTTTCTTTTTCATTTCTGGCTTTTCAAAAAATATATCATCCATGAACAGGCAGGCAGTTTGGCTGCTACGGTGAAGGCTTGGGAACTGCACTTGCACTTGAATTTAAAGTTCTAACATGTAAGTTTTCTTCAACCTAATCTGATAAAAGGATTTTCAAAGGGCAAATGCCCCAGCCCAGTTTTTCCCCTCTGACATGTCATAACAAGGAATTAGGAAGTGTGCATGTTTCTCTTTCCTTCAACAAGGGCTCTCCAAAGGCCAATTTAATAATGAATTTGATTGTGAACGAAGAGCCATAGATCCTTGACAGTACTAGACTTTTCCACTTACATTGTTTCTCTTTATATTTTTTCATAAAAGACCACCACCTAGGTTTTCTTTCCGTTGTACTTTTTAAAGCATTTTTCACTTTTTAAAGCATTCATTGGAATGATCTCAGTTGAATCTTTCTAAAACAGTCCTGCCTGGCAGATAAAACTGCTCTAGCCCCCTTTGACAGGTGAGGGAAATAAAGTGTGGATGATTTGAAGGATTTGATGAGTTCCCGGTGTAGTGTCAGACCTAAAATTTCGGTGTCCCGATCATTTATCCAAGATTCTTGTCATCGTGCCCTCTTTCCCCGGCTCTCCACCAAAGAACTAAAGTCAGTTGCTTCCACCGTAATCAGATAGAAACTTAGACACTTTCTGTCCTGATTTCTCCCTTCCTCTCCTCCACCAGCTGATAACGTGGATGGTAGGAGTCACAACTTCAGTTTCACCTGTGCTTCCCTGTGGGGTCTCTTTGGCAGTGAGATTGATTCCTTGCTCCATGCAGAGTGATGCCTAAAAGTGTTGCTGCAACGACTGATGTACATTTCTGTGCCGACCATGACCCTTCTAAAGCTTTTTCTCATCCCCAGGACCTGTGGAGCTGGGTCTTTGTGCAGTCTTCTGATGAGCTGTGCACAGTGGCTTCTACATGTTTCCCCTGTCTGCCTTTTCTGGCAGACATGGATGTGTAAGCCGTGCCAGCGTTTGGCCCGTAGTGCATGTCCTAAATAGTTATTTACACAGTTTGAGTCCATTTTAGTCAACTGGGTAAATAACAGCCCTCTTCAAAAGATTTATAAATCCATAAATATGTCTTTATACATACCCAATAGACAGAAATAACTCAGTCTGTCAAGAACATATCCAAAGAGGTGTTTCCCCCACAGACAGGGGCAATACATATTTTAAAACTTTCTCGACTGTATTATTTGTACTGCGTTTCTTTTTTCCTCATTCCTTTTCAATTTTCACCATTTCATTATGGCACCTGTGGTACCAAAAAAAAAAAAGAAAAAAAAGAAAGAAAGAAAGAAAGAACGAAATCCCCCAGGTTTGGCCCTCTGTTAAATAACCTTATCAGCTGCACAACGGAGGCATATAACAGGCTATATATCTCAACCGAGTCCTGTTCTTTCGGACTTTGAAAGTAAATCAAATAAAATAAGTCATCCAGGAAATCTGTAATGTTCTGACAGATTTCAAAATACAGTAACAATTCCTAGTTAGAGTTTCAGCAATTTGAGGGGCTTTGAGTACCTGATAATTTGCCAGAGTAGCAGCTGTTGTGACCAATGGAAGAGTTTTAGTAAAATTCTTACCTAAGCATAAGAATGAAAATACAAAATTCAATCTTGGGCATTCTGAAGAGAGTATATGTCAGGTAGGTAATTAATAAAGTAACAAAAATATTCTTTTTATTCAGGGATTTAATGTTTATTCCTGATTTACATATTAAATCTTTCCCCTAATTCAAATTATTTATCATGCAACTCTTCCTTATGACATCTGCTTTTATTTAATATTAACACCTGTGACCCCTTGCAGGAAATTGATTCTTTAATAGTGAAGTTCCTTTAAATTGGCATTGAAAAGGAAGGCCTAACAAATGTATTTGGTTGAGGGATCTGCTGCTGTTGCTATGACATTGATTTTGTCTACTCTTTAACTTCCTCAAAGCACTTCCAAAGATATGAGATTGAGTCCGTATTTTGTCCCTGTCAATTATTTGCTATTTCCCCTTTCAGAAGAGAAAAAAGTACAGCTCCGAAATACTGGAGAGTGAGTAACTATCAGAGTTTGCCTTAGGATCTTAGTCTCTTGGCTTTGTAACTTCTTTAGAATGGGGTGCTTTCAGGACCCCCAAGCTGAGTCTCAGAAGCTGAGGTACACATCGGCAAATGTGTATGTGACTCTCGTGTGTCTTTTTTGTTCTACTGTGTGCAACTGCCCTACTGACCATAATTGGGGTCTACTCTAGGAAGCGTGTGAACACCAAGCAAAATAACGTGCCTTCCGTGGAGGGCAGATATTGAACAACTCACAAGTAGCTGTAGCTATGACTGACCACATTTTGAGTTTGGGCACTTCTCCCTTTTTGGTTCAAAGTCAAGAGAGATTAATTTATGATCGTAATAAAATAACATAATAAGGGCTGACAGTGTATTTCCATTCTTCACTTTGCAGAGGAAGTCATGGAGTTTCGGGAAGGCTAGGAGACTTGCCCAAAGTCACATACTGTTTGGTGGTAGGTAGAGTTAGGACTTGAACCCATACAGCCTGACTTCAGAGCCCACGCTCCTAGTTGGGAGTATCTTATATGATAAAGTGCTTTGTGGGGCTCGGAAGGGACAAACTGATCCTTTGACAGACATTCTTTCTGTTATCAATTCGTTGACTCCTTCCCCGGTGTCTGCACTGGGCCTGGTGCTGTGCTCTGTCATGGTGACAAAGCATGGAATAAGCCAGAGTAAGTGTGAGCCTCCAGTGGGGGTGATCCTTTGCTGGCCAGTGAGAGTCTAGTTCTGTGCACTAAGTCGAACGGTGATTGAGATATTTACAGAGGAGCAAGATGACTGATATGATGAATGTGTATTATGTATTAAGAGCCTATCCCATTTCACTCATTCAAAGATTTATTGAGACAGGAACATAGAAAACAAGTAAGGACATTTTTCTTGCAGAATATTTTCCACTTGAAGCTCATCTCTTTTCTTTCTTTTGTAAGGATAAATAAAAAGTCTTATTTCTGCATTGAAATTTGATGTGAAACATTTCAACCCTAAAGGACTTTAATGGTCCCTAGGACCTCTGAAATCCACTTATGAACTTCTTTCGGGGGCAGGACTCAGATCAACAATAGTATCTTTGCTCCCACTTAAAAAAAAAAAAAAGAAAGCAAGCAAAAACAGCATGTTTCTTTAAAGAGGGACAATTGAAAAGCACTGCTACTTCTTTATAATAATGTATCAATAGTTGCAATGCCTCCCACTGCCCCATCCCCCTTCCACACCAGCTTTTGTATGAGTTCAGGCAACCTATAGGCAGAAGGCAATTCCATTTATTACTGAAGGGACTCTCAAGGCCGTTGTTTCAGACCTGTGAAGCCAGCAGGCAGAGCTGGATGGGAGGGGGTGGGGAGCACGGAGAGAGGGAGGTGGGGAAGGGCCACATAATGTTCCAGATGACTAAGCAACGATTTATATACCAGCTCGCCTTTTTACATGAAGAAGAAAAGTAATAACAGCCCAAACCTGGGCATTTGAAACAGTCAGCTGTCTGATGAATAACGGGATAGGTGGGAAGGAGAGCTCTGATTGGACGTCTTAATGAGCACATTTCGCACGGAGTTTGGGCCGCAGTTCCCCTTGACCTTTGCCCTTTATTGACCAAACTGACACTTCATTTTTCACATACTTCCAATTACGGCTTAGCTTAAGTGTTGCCCTCCCTCCTTTATTTCTTTCCTATGGACAAGTTGAGAGTGGTTGAGGCCACAGAAGATATTTTAATTTGAAAAACTACCTTAGCAGCTCAGGTTTGGGGTGTAATCTATAATCTGCAGTTTTTCAGATGAAAACAAAGTGAATACTGCTTGTTTAGAAACAGTTTTCTTTCTTTCTTTTTAAAAAATCCCAACTGATTTTAGAAGCAAAATGTTTATAATAACCTAAGAACCCTGAAAATAAAGAAAACATGTTTTAAAAATAGTTTTTTTTTTTCATGTCACTTGTCTGCTGGTCAGAGTGAGTTGAATGAGCTACTTTTATTTACATTTACTTCTTAATCCTTGTACTTCTCAAAGAACTTCTTATAATTCAGTGGCACTGTAATGCATTTAAAGTGGAGAGAAAGGAAAAGTAAAATATAATTGTGACCGTAGGCCTCAGCCCTTAGACCATTGCCGCCCCGTATGTTACTTTGGTTACACTTAGTGTCGGACTGCAAATTAAAGTGTGGCGTGTGCATATGCGGTGGCAGGCAGAATAGGAAAATGATTTCCTGATGGGAAAAGTCAGGTGTAAAAAAGAAAGTGGAAGTTATTATGTTCCACAAATCCCGGTTATCAAAAGGTCCACATTATTAACTTATCAAACATGTTGAATTAGATGTATGGACAGAGAATCGTTTTCCCAAGCACACCCCATACTAGATTCACCATTCCTTTTGATTGACTCATCAAATGTGAATAACCATTTTCTGTTCTCCATTTGCTTGACTTTTAGCACCATGAAAGCAGGTCATCTTAACGAAAAATAACTTCACGTAAAAGTAGTAACTGTATATTTAGTTGGCCATAACTGTTTTCACAGAAAGTACATCTTCTGACTTTTAGGCAGTATCACTAATAAACTTGGGATCATTACTTTTACCTTAAACAATTAAAAAATGCGTTTGAAATTATTTATTCCCAAATAGATTTCCCTCGAACACACAAGTGTTTGTCTCCAAAGTGGATGAAGTGTTGCCTACTTTATTATGTAGCCCTCTGGCATATCCATGGCATACTTTTACTATAATATGGTAATAAAAGAATATGTAAAAGGCAGACAAAGGTTCTGCCTTTTTCTGTAAGGTGACCTCTGTTACCAAGTAACTGCTTTACTTATGAGCTTATTAAAAACTCAAAAAATGAGCTTTTCATACTTCACAGGCATTGATGTGAAAATGAGCTGTCCTGTGAGTAGTTTTCTTGATCATTTTTAGAACAATTGATTAGCCAAAGAGCTACTGTCATTAGTTGACATTGACTGATAGCAATTTGTCACAAGCTCTGAAGGTCAGCTAGACAGTTGGAGTTTCAGCATGCCTTTGACTGACCTTTACTGATTCCATCCTCCTGTGATTGGGTTTGAAAAGGTCTGACCCTCAATTGGAAAAGACAGGGCATTCATCAACAGGGTCATTTCTTATTTTTCTGTTGATTGCTCATTTTTATTTATGTGTGAATTCATGGTCTGGATATCTTACCAAATACTGTACTCTAATTTTTGAAACTCAAAAGGTGTGACACTGGTTCAGCATGGCCTTAAAAGCACAGTTCTGTTTTCCTGTTGGTTTGCAGTGTTACACTGGACTCGGTATGTGGTGTAGACTTTGCAGCTGACATTTGCCATTGTCACCTGTGCAGATGCTGGGGTTTTGTCGTATGTGATGGAGTAGAGTTTTGTTGGTGGTTTTGCTGTGGTTGTTTGTTTCTTAAGAAATACCAACGCTGGTGTGACTTGCAGAACTTCTCGAATCATACACCAATTCTCTGACTTTCATGGAAGTAATTACATTGGTTTCCCAAGAATCATGCGATAGTTTTAACCAAACAAACAAACAAACAAAAAGTGGTAAAGAATTATATGAATAATGATGTTATGTCAATTCATCATTTAGCTCTGCATTCGTAAGATATGAAAACTTTTAAAAAAGGTATCTTCTTTACAGTTTTACTCAGTCTGCTGTAAATTAGAGAAGGCTCCCCTGTCTGTACCAGCCTTAGTCTTTCAGTGAGAGTAGAATATGTTTTCTATTGTACTGGACCCTGAAGTTACTGGTTCCTAATGCTCAGTCCTTTCTTTCTAAAACCGTGAGGTATTTTCCCCAAATGCATCACACATAGAAGAATATATTCTATACTCATGTTAAGAGCATGCATTTTATTGCCTTATGTAAATAATGAAAATGGTGCTCTGAGCTTTAGAATCACAGATCTTAACGTGTAATTACTTCAGTTTCTAAATAAAGCCTTTCTTTTCTCTTATTCTCTCTCGCCTTCCCCTCTTCTCTCGATTCTGCATGGGCTTTTAAACTATAAGCAATAACTTGTTTTTCAGGTCAGTTCTCCTAGACATTCCAGGGCCACCACACACAGCCTGGCACAGCTCAAATGCATTTCAGTTTCTACCCAAGGAGAGAATACATTGTCCCAGGTGGTGCATTCTTCACACAGTGTCATTCTCAGCAAGGCCAAAGTGAGGAAGTTAATTTTAGGGAAGCATCCATTTCACATAGCCCGAGTAGGTAAAAAGAGTCCAGAATTGTAATCGCTTCTGCAAATGGGCCCGAAATATTGTCATGGGTTGTACTTAAGAGGGGAAATGTAAATTTATATGTTCTGGACAAGTGATCAAAAATGGATTAAGCACTTAGCTGTGGCAGGTGCTCTGTGTGAGGCTATAAAACGAAGAGGTCATAGTAGCTGCCCTCAGGAAGTTTGTGTGTGCTACCGAGAACGCCAAGCATATGTAAGTGAAATATTGACTAAATACTGGATATTTTTAGGGAGCTGTGAGTGTATTGCACGACACACCAAAGTCCTAGATATGGTGAACTCTGTGGTCAGGGACATTGAGAAAAAGACAAGGTGAGAAGGTATTTGGTCCAACTTAAGGAGGGACACCTCTACCTTCCTCCTCCGACTGTCGTAGAGGCTCTGCATCTCTGGGGCCCTGTGAGGCCAACTTTGATCCGTACCCACCGTGGGACACTTGGTTCAGCCCTCCCAGGGCCTCTGCAGTCTGCCCCTGGGCCATTATTGCTTTCTCCACCATCAGTCACCTGGCTCCTGACTCGTACTGATCCTCTTCAGGTTACCTTAACATTTTGTGGGTGGTGGCGAATCCCTTTGGCAACCTGGTAAAGTCAATAAATGTCTGGTCAGAGTAATATTTTTATTAATGCATAAAATAAAATACATAGAACTACCCAAGAAAGTAATTATATTGAAATATGCTTATCAAAATACTTAAAAAAAAAACCAAGTGGCCATCTACTAATATGAATTAAATAACAGGGTGTAGCAGTAATTCTGTCGTCTACACTATTTTGAAATAGTTTTGACTAAAAATGACGTTTTAAGGTGTTTGTTACAACCGCATTGCGATAAGTAAATATGATTTCCATTGGTGACAAAGTCACAGGTCCTGCTAATAGTTCTGTGGTTTGTTATTAATCTGGATACACACTTGAAAGAAATGCTAATTCCAATTAGACGGTAGTGAGAAGAAAATGTAAATTTTTCCCTTTCCACGTACATGGATCTTCTGAATTCTAAGCATGGACCCTTTTGGGTGGGGGAGGGTCTGTGTAGCCCAGGTTAAAAACTTACAAGCTTAATTTAAGTGTCATCTGCAGGAAGTATTCTGTGAACCCGCAGAATGAAGGAAGTGAGCCTCTTCTGTGTTGTCATGGTATCCCGTGTCTTATCCTTTCTCACATATTGAAATGAGGCATTCATGCATTAGCCTTCCCAGGACGCTCCGGGGAAGGCACTAGTCTACATCTTTAAATCTCCTGTGCCCAACATAGTTATGGGCACATGGCCATTGATGGATAATTATTTATTAAAGAGGATCAGGAACTCTCATGCTTTCAAACTGTGATTGCACTACATTCCCTCAGGACTGGTTTCTTCTGGATGCCAGATGGCTAATCTCACATGGCGATCTTTGTCGAAATGTAAATAGATACTGAGGTCTCACCTGTCCTAACTCCCTGAGATGCATTTGAACAGGGGGACTCAAGGAAAGATTCAGTGGGTAACCCTTTTCAGAAGTTGGTGGTAGATGGGTTTAGGGATGTACCTTAAATCATGCCACCCACATAATTGCCTGTTCTGCCTACCCCTACTCTTGGGTACCATCCTCTGGCCCTGAATGAGCTTCCAGTAAAGGATGGATGGGGACTGGCAGTAGCATTTTAGTATCTTATGAGGGACGTTAGGGTAGGGGGAAAGAATGACTTCTGAGACAAGACCCTGTGGCAGGAGTAACAGTGCCACCCTGAGAGGACGCTTTTATGTTCTATGCCGTTCCCAGCAGCAGACATGATTCCATCCCCTGGGATGTGATATTTAGCTCTGCTCCTGAATTTATCTCGTTCTCCCATGAATGCTAGCACTAATTAAGGATAGTGGTAGAGGTTTTGGCTGTTGGCCTAGCAAAAACTAACCCAAACAGTAAATTTATGCCAAGCGTTTTCCTTAAAAAGGGGTAGGCGTCGTCTACCTCTTACATTGATTGGTCCCAGAAGTGTAGTTGGTAAGTTGGGTTTTGCTCAAGTGTCTGGCTTTGTGGATTAGTTCAGTCTTGCAGATAATTTTCCATAATTACTTAACCTAAAAGCATTCTGTTTGATTAGTACAATTAGCTTTGGCTTTCCCCCATTTACCAATAGCAACCCATATGCATTCCCTCCTAGACATAGATCATCTTATTTCCTAACAAGGAATGAAAGAAGTAGAATTCCCTTTTATATATGTCCATAGCAGGAGAAAAAGAAAACACGACCTGTACCTGGAAAATCTTAAATTTTCTTCAAAATCATATATTTTTATGAAAGGGGGAATTGAAGAGTGAATGCAGAAAATATCAAAGTTGCCAGTAGGCTGGTTGCTAGATAATTAGCATTAGACCAGTGCTGTCTCTTTAAAAATTTCATTTGTTGTAGTTTGAATCTTTCATTGAGTTCCCCAATTACAATGCACCTATGATAGCAGGACAGGGAGCTCCTTGAGACCCTTTTCTACTTTGATACCTCAGGCAAAAAGGATATCTCTTAATTTAAAAATGTGTTTTCATATTCTCCGCTTCACGCTAAGAGAGGAAATTAACAAAGTTTATAGTATCCAGTAAGATAAAAATAAGTAGACGAAGAAGTTATAATGAAAGGGAAATAAAAAAGGGGCCAATCTTAAGAGTAGTACAAAACAATACAAGTATGAATTATAAGATCACGCACAGATGTACCGTTGTTGGAAGTAGGCAATAATTTGGCTCTGAGCTTCCTGGCTGCCAAAATAAAGAGTGAAATATAATTAGTTACAAGATTTACTGCACCCATGGAGGCTATTCAGAAGAATCCCTTCGACTGGTAAGAAGACCTAGAGAAAGTCTCCCGCATGTCCTCGCACAGGGATCAGTGAGATGGCACAGACTGACATCGCCAACATCCTCTGTAGGGCTCCTTTTGCGTTCCCCTTAGCTCCTAGCACAGTGCTGCAAGGATAAGTGCCTAATAAATATGTGATTGACTGATTTAACGAGGTGCCTGGATTCATATTCAGCCCATTGTTATTTAACCCCTTATATATATGAGCTAGTCTTTATTTCCGTGGTTGAAACAGATGACTGCTTGCCCTAATATGAGCTAAGATACTGATTATTTGGTGATGCCATGGGCCCTTTTCTTACATTTCTGTCTCCTTCTTCTGACCATTTCGTGGTGGGTCAACTTCATCCTTTAGTCTTTTCTCCCTCTATCTGGGGCTGGGGATGTAAGTGAGAATGTTCTTGTCATTCTGGTTATTGTCCCCTGAAACAGGGTTAATGGAGCCACAGAAATTCAGGTACGCGATAGTTAAAACAGGATGTTGAGGGACTGAGCTGGGATGCCAGAATGGTAAGATTCAGGTGGCACAGTCTTTAAAAATGGAAGTTCTGATGGAATATGATTTCAACACATAAATTTGGAGGTGGCTGGCTGTGTGTTATGAGTATTTGGTTTACCACATCCCAGCACCAAAAACATCCCCTTATATGAAAGGAATAAATTTAATGCAAATAAAAGGTATTTCTTGATATTGTGTATTTTGAGCTGATGAAAGGAATACTCCCAAAGGTATTAGAGGTGAAGACAGAAATAGTCCCATTCACTAACTTAATGAGTAGTAACTGAATAACCACTATGGTCCAGCCCAGTGCCAGAACTGAGGTGTCAGAGTGAAAGAGGCCATTCCTGGAACCAAGAAACCAACAGTCCAGCGGAGGGGCAGACAGGTAATATACGGTAGGTTAAGTCTCATGACTGAGTAGGTTCAGTGTAATTTGGAAGTAGAGGAGTGGCACCGAACAGGCAAAGATGAGGCAGTTGCCTTGCATGGCAGGCATTCTTAATCCATCACAACACCCTTTCTCATCAAGTGATTTCAATGGGACTCTGACCTGGGTACTTCTTCACACAGCGCTCTGGGCAACCACTACCTACCCCCCAGAGTGACCCCTCAAAGACATTGACTTCTCTTTCCCAATCTCTCACCTAGCTCCTCTCGGGGGGAGACCATGTTGGAAACTTGGGCAAGACGGAGAAGTAGCAGAGCATGTGAGGAACAAAATTAGTTTGTGTAAAGGTATGAAACCAAGAGAAAGGCTTCATTTATGCCTCCGCATGAGCAAGAACGGGGTTGGGAAGCAAGAGTCTACGGAGATGAGAACAAGAGGTGGCAGGGGTCAGCCCAGGAAGGGTTATATATGTTGTCTTCAGGAGTTAGAGTTTGTTTGAGAGGCAGTGGGGAGTCACTGATAACATTAGAGTTGTGTCAGGGTCAGATCTGCGTGAAGGAGGAATGACTGCGGGGAAGGGCTGGAGTTAGCGCTACGGTTTTACAGAAACGTTGAGGGCATGGAGTAAGGCAGAGGGAAGGGGCTGGAGAGAAGAGGAGGAGACCGGACCAGACTGGGAGACTGAGTGGTCTGTGGAGTGGGGGTTCGGAAGGGTTTAGGATCGTGCAAAGGTTTCAGAATACTGCCACGTAGACCACAGGTCATTTCTGGCATCCTCTCTGTCTTAAGTGTAGCTTCACCTCTCTATGTGTGGGGACAATATAGCCGGTCATTGCTGACTATGGTTTTGCCCCACACCCTGGGTGGGCAGAAGTGGCATTTTCCCACCCCTTCCTGACGGTGGCTCGAAGGAGTCCAGCTACCAGTCTCTCTCTGCCACCTTTCTTTCCCTCGGACAAGGTTCTGGCTCCATGGGGACCAGGAGCTGTGTGGAAA
This sequence comes from Rhinolophus ferrumequinum, assembly GCF_004115265.2. Classification (NCBI taxonomy): domain Eukaryota; kingdom Metazoa; phylum Chordata; class Mammalia; order Chiroptera; family Rhinolophidae; genus Rhinolophus; species Rhinolophus ferrumequinum. The sequence goes on along the minus strand of NC_046296.1, from coordinate 23,798,031 downwards.
GGAAGAGGCCAGCCACGCTATCATGGGAATTTGGTGACTCATTTCATCAGTTGACTGCTCTGAAAATGAGGTGACTTCCCCCTTTGCGTGACAACTGATTGATGAACATTTCCTGAGTATTTGCAGAGTAGATGTTTTGTTTCACAGACCTTCATGCTCATGGACTTCCAGTACATTCTAACCCTGTACTGGTGCGCTTCAGCCTTTCCACTTCCCAGGCTGTTTTTCTTTTTATGTAGAATCTTCAAATTACCTGCCCAAGACTTTCTAGATCCCAGGACTGGAAATAATAGACTGCTGTGCCTGCTGATACAACTCTGCTTATATTCACTTTTTGCCAGAATGTTGAAGAAAGAAGGATAATTTTTTTTTTATACTGAAATAGTTTTTTTTTTCTGACCCACAACAGTATCAGCTGATACTTAGTATGTCTACACTGAAAGTTGTCTTTAAAAATAGTGCACTTCATTTTGTGTGTCTAGACTTTGTTTTGTTTTTAGTTTTTACTTTCTTTCCCAGGATGTGGGTTTGTGTGTTTTTCAGGCTTGTCCTTTACTCCGATTCCTTGCCTCTTGATAGGCAAGGAGTCAGCATTGGACAACATTAATTGCTCTGCTAAGTAATGGGATGTTAATAAAAGCTACCTAGGGAGAAGTGGAAGCATTACTTTTAGGCTCCAGGAATGTTCCGTGGGTTCATTTTTCATAACAGAAGTGGAGGCAAACGCTTTGCATTATGTGGGTCAGAGGCATCGTCTCAGTAGCCATAGTCCTTAGATTTGATTTTCATATTTCAAATGGAGGCAGTTGGTTGAACGTGTCTTATTTTGCAGCTGGAACAGATTCTATTTTTAATCTGTAAGTCGAATATGGCATGGAGCCATGTGCTGCCGGGATCCAAATGCATAACTCCTGTTGATATCAGTGAGTTTCATGATGGACTGGAAAGAAGTATGCGGCCTTTATTCCAAATATCTATCTGACTCTTTAAAATTAAACATGCTGAACAAATCCTACCACTTTTCAAGTTAAAATGAAGTGTTTTCTAATGTAGCAACCATGCTGGCTTAAAGGAATAATGCAACAGTTCCAAGTAGACACACACACATAACCGTAGAATTGGTTTTCAGGCAGAGAGAGGCAACTGGGCTCAGGAACCTGGGCGGCGTAGTGAGGGACATGGCTGTACTGAGCTACACAAAATTGCCTTTAAGTAGAAAAGATAAGAGGAGAAAGCCTCTTCTTTTTGGATGGTACTCTGCTCATGGGGGTACACACATTATTGTTGGTGAGTAATTCTAGCAAGAGCCCTCCTGGACTTCCTCATTCTTA